>NC_061103.1:11817904-11863303 GCF_015104395.2 Macrobrachium nipponense | reverse complement strand
TCCCACCTGCTGTCAGTGGTTCGGCCACAGCAGCAGGGTCCGTCTCGGCCTCTCGTTCGCGAGAGTACCGAGTGTACGGTCGCCTAACAGCGGCCGTACAGCCAAGAACCAGACCTCTGAGTCCCGCCTCAGCGTCAGGTTCACGGGCACGGAGCGGAAGACTGGTGACAGCCCGCTCACGCGACTCTCACCAGACCAGCTCTCGCTCTCGCGGCGAGCAGCTGGCTACCCGGGGCGGACGTGACGGTCCATGACCGGCCAACGGGCTGAGGCTGGGAAGTAGGTCCCCCCGTTCGCCCGGCACCAGCCACGGCTGTACCAGCGAACTGACGCACCGTGAGGATACGCACCGATCTCACCGTGACAGTGGAGCTCGCCGGTCGCTGACCGTCACTCTCACAGAGAGCGATCGGGTCTACGGCGACCAGCACCAGCTCCTCTGACACACGAGACCGGGGCCGCTGTTCTCGGTCCAGCCGTTCTCCACAGCGAGACGGCTCGACTAGGTCTGCAGCTCGATCGCCACCGCGGGTTGGCGATCGCCTGCAGTCTTCCAAACCCGCTGGTTCTGCCAGCGAGCGAGGAGGGAGCATCAGGTCTGCCTCTCCCATACCTTCAACCTCCTCGGGTTACACCGGGAGGGGCGAGGTATTGAGGAGTGATCGTGAGGGGTGCGCGCCCCTCAGGATCCCACACGTCGTCGTACGTACCAGGCACGGCGGTTTCTCGGCCAGCCAGGTCGTACGCACAGGTGGTTGGAGGAGACCGAGAGGGGTCTGTCGCTGTTCCTCCTCCCCTTGAGGGAGGAGGGTCTCGGGAGATGCTCCTGTTTGAGGGACTGGACGGTCCGACTCCGCAGGACGCAGTCACTCCTGAGATCCAGAGGAACTTTGCCGAGGTTATTGCGCTGATTCGTCAGCACAACGACCTCGCGGAAGGATCGCCGCTCCCACCATCCGAGCCCACGTCCCGGCTCGAGTCGTTCTGGGGCCCGAAGAGGGAACCCAGACCGACGGTGGGTTTTGCCGCGGTTCTGAGCTTGCGGACCTCGGTGCTGGACCAGGTTGAATCGCTTGTCTCCGGACAAGACGGTTCGCTCAAGTCTGGCAGGTCTCGAGCAGCTGCTTCCACCTCCTCTGCTGCGCAGCGGCGTTTTTACGTGCCCATCTGAAGACCCGATGCCGCCCAAACAGTGAACCCGGAGTTAGCCAGGCTGACTCCGGGTGTGTCTCTGCAGCAGCTCCTGTGGAGAACCTGTGGGCTCTCGCAGCAGAGGCACTCGGCCTGGAATCTACCGCCATGGCAGCTTTCCAGGCCGTCTCCTGGCAGATCTGTGGTCCCTCACAGTATCTAGGTCGCAGCCAACTCCGGGGGAATTTCTCCCGAAGAGGACTCGGCCTTCAGGAGACTTTGCCAGTATGGAGGAAGAGCCATCTCTTCCTTGCCCACCAGACGGTGAACCTGTGGGCCAACCTGGTTCTCCGACGAAGGGACGCTGTCCTTACTCGGGTTTCCAGGGCGGCCGGGCGTGAAGCGGCGTTGGGACTTCGCAACGGACCTTTACGGAGTTCCACGTCTCTCTTCCCAGGAGAGATGGTGGACGCTGCGGTGGACAGACGGCGCACTGACGACAGTGACCGTCTTGGTTCACCAGGCAGTCTCGAAGGCTTCTGGGCAGCCTCGGACTGCGGCCAAAGTCTAAGAGCTCGGCTAGCGCTTCCTCGGTGGCTAAGACGGTTAGCTGCGTCGAAGCCCCGGGGAAAAGACTCTGTCTTCTTCGACTTCTACCAAGGGGAGCCGTAACCAGCCCTGCTCCCAGCCCTCCTCCTCCCGTGGAGGCTCTGGGAAGAAGTCGAAGAAAGGGGGGAAACGCTAGGGACGGCGTTCCCCCTCACCTGCTGCCGGAAGTGGGGGGGTGCCTGGCCAGCCATTGGGCAACTTGGCAGCGCTACGGCGCCGAGACTGGAGTGGTAGATGTCCTTCGGGAGGGATATCTATTACCCTTCGAATCTCGGCCACCCCTCACCTCCAACCCGGTCCAACTGCAGTCGTACGTTCCAGGGTCATCGAAGGACGTAGCATTGAGACAGGAGATCAAGACCATGCTGAGCAAGAGAGCTGTAGAAATCGTCACGGATCAGTCACCGGGCTTTTACAGTCGACTCTTCCTGGTGGAAAAGTCTACGGGAGGCTGGCGCCCGGTGATAGATCTCTCTCCCCTGAACCGGTTTGTTCGCCAGACCCGGTTCACGATGGAGACGGCACGTTCAGTGCTCGACTCCATCAGGGAGAACGATTTCATGCTTTCAGTGGACTTGAAGGAGGTGCGTATTTCCAAATACCCATTCATCAGTCCTCCAGAAAGTACCTCCGCTTCATCCTCGACGGGACGGTGTACCAGTTCAGGCACTTTGCTTCGGTCTCTCAACCGCCCCACAGGTGTTCACGAGAGTGTTCTCTGGTGTCTGCTTGGGCCCATTCGCACGGGATACGTCTGATGAGGTATCTCGACGATTGGTTAGTCCTGGCGAGCTTCCGCTCGCAGTTGCTACAGGACAGGGATCGACTGCTCGAGTTCTGTCGCGATCTGGGGATCGTTGTGAACTTCGAAAAGTCCGATCTCGAGCCCAAGCAGAGGATGAAGTACCTGGGTATGCTGATCGACACGGTAGCAGGGCGAGTCTTCCCCGCAGACTCGCGGATCAGCAGATTCAGGGAGGCAGCCAACCAGTTCCTGTCTCGGCAGGAACAGGTAGCTCAGCGATGGCAAGTCGTGATCGGACACCTGTCGTCACTCGAGAAGTTAGTCCCTCACGGGCGTCTTCACCTGCGGTCTCTTCAGTGGAGACTAAAGGAGAGTTGGTCACAGGCGACGGATCCCCCAAGCTTTCCAGTGTCACTGACACAGGAGGTGAGGCAGGACCTAGCCTGGTGGCTGGACGACAGGAACCTCTTAAGAGGAGTGCCTCTGCGCACTCTCCCCCCGACATGCAGCTGTTCTCAGACGCATCGACCGAGGGATGGGGCGCACACCTGGAGGAGTTGTGACTTCAGGAGTGTGGGACGAGAACGACAAGCACCTTCACATCAATGTACTGGAACTCAAGGCAGCGTTCCTCGCTCTCCAAGAGTTCCAGGACCGCTTGATGGGACACTCAGTGGTGTTGATGTGCGACAACACCACGGTGGTGGCCTACGTCAACAAAACAGGGGGGCCTAGTGTCTCTCCCGTTGTTGTACCAGTTGACTCGGCAGGTGCACGAGTGGGCCGAGGCACACTCAATAGAGCTGTCGGCACGCTACATTCCAGGGAAGAGGAACGTAGTAGCAGACGCTCAGCCGTCGGGATCAGGTGATAGGGACCGAATGGTCTCTACACCAGGACGTGGCGGAAAGGCTCTTTTCGACCTGTGGGGGCGACCAGTCGTGGATCTGTTCGCCACCCGGCGGGCACAACAGGAAGCTCCAGGTGTGTTCTTGTCTCGGCCGTGCCGGACCATGGGCAGCTGCAGAGGACGCTCTTCAACACCCGTGGGACAACCTCTTCATCTATGCCTTTCCCCCGTTCAGCCTGATTCGCAAGGTGATCAGTCGAGCACTGGTCACACGAATCTCAGGATGATCCTGGTGGCTCCCAAATGGCCACAGGCCATTTGGTATCCGGACCTGCTGGCTCTTCTCGCAGGAGAGGAGAAACCGAGAGAGATTCCCCCTTGGCACAACCTTCTCGCCCAGCCACACGTCGAGCGGGTACCACCGAGCAGTCCAGTCCCTACGTTCTTCACGGCTGGCTATTATCCACCATCTCTTGCGAACGAGAGGCTTTTCTCGTAGCGCAGCAACAGAGATGGCTGGACACGTCCGTCAGTCCTCTGCAGCTGTGTACCAGGGGAAGTGGGCCGTCTTCTGTGGTTGGTGTCGTAGACGGGGTCTATCTCTCTCAGAGCCACTCTTCAGCAGGTAGCGGATTTCCTCGTTTTCTTCGCCGAGAGAAGCTCCTCTCAGTCCCCACAGTCAAAGGATACAGACCGCATTGGCGCTCGTCCTGAAACTGAGGGATTGGGACATCTCGAACTCGTTCGAGATCTCCTTGCTTATGAGGAGCTTCGAAAGGTCTTGCCCACCCAGGGAACTCAGGCCCCTGCGTGGGATGTGACTCTCGTACTTAGGAGTCTGACTCGAACGCCGTTCGAGCCACTCCGAGAGTCGTCAGACAGGGATCTGACCCTCAAGACCCTCTTCTTGCTGGCCCTGGCATCGGCAAAGAGAGTAGGGGAACTTCATGGTCTTTCCTATGATGTACGACACTCCAGGGGATGGGGATCCGTGACGCTCGATTTCGTCCGAACTTCGTTGCGAAGACTCAGAAACCGTCGATCCCTGACGACAGGTTCGAGTCATTCACGATTCCCTCCCTAATGGACTTCACCGATAATGATGCGGATGAGATGCTGCTTTGTCCTGTGAGGGCGCTACGGCGCTATCTGAAGAGAACTCGACACCTCAGGCCTGAGTGTCGACGCCTCTTCGTTAGCACCGGGGTCACCAAGAAAGAAGTATCCAAGAACACTCTTTCATTCTGGCTGCGCGAGGTCAATCAGGAGGGCGTATGAAGCTGATGGTAGTGACGACATCCGTACGTCCCGTCCGAGAGCTCACGAAGTCAGAAGTATTGGCCCCTCGTTGGCGTTTCGTAAGAAACTTCTCCGTGGCGCAGGTCCTGAAGGCAGGGGTCTGGTCTAACCAGACTAACCTTTACGTCCTTCTACCTTCGGGATATTGCCCACAGGTCCTTGGATACCTTTTCCTTGGCACCCGTGGTGGCTGCTCAACAAGTTGTGTAGCTAAACCCCAGACCCTCGCAGGCTGAAACAGCATCGAGTCCTGGTGTGACTGTGTGGATGGATGTGTGAATGAGTGAGTGACTGGCTCCCTCTTCCCGTCTTTTCCTCCTCCTCTACCTGTGGGCAGAGGGCACGGTCGTCACTACGCTGGATGAGGACGAGATGCAGGTGAGCTATATGACAGAGCCCCATCCTATCCCTCTTCACTAGGGATAGGAGCAGAATATCCACCACTTCCTTCTACAAGGGGGGGAAGTGGATGCCTACAAGAGTCAAACCCATGACTTTATATTTGCTCCTGTACAGGAACAAGTTCTTACATTGCTGGTACGAAGAGATACGCTTGCCTCTCTCTTAGTACTCGTCCAGAGGTCTGACCATTGATCCTGCGGTGCACACCCCGATCATCGGACAGAGGCTTGGATCCTCCCTCGCTCTTACGACCAGGGAGGCTTCCAAGGTTGGGCGCAACACCAGTCTGTTCACAAAAGACTCAGATTCCTCCCACCAAGAAGTGAGTCTTCCTATTGAAAAGGACCGAAGGTTTGTATGCCGTGTCGGAACAAATGACAATTTGTCCAAAATTGCATTTTTCCTAACTATACAAACCTGAGGTCCTTTTACACATAGCCCCACCTCATGCCACCCCTCACTCTGCAGTTTTTGCTTGGGCCAAAAGCAAAAGTGATTTGTTTACCTCCCAGTCGCGCGCGCGCGCCTGTCGGACAAGCAGTTAACTACCAAGAACCCCTTGTTCGAAAGCTTACGACCTATCCAGCTGCCGCTAGTACCTTCCTATTGTAAAAGGACCTCAGGTTTGTATAGTTAGGAAAAATGCAATTTTGGACAAATTGTCATTTATACATAATTATAAATTTGTTCCAACATGTAATGCAAACCATCGGTCCTTTACATATGGAATATACTTACAGCGGCAGCTGGACCAGTCGTAAGCTTTCGAACAAGGTGGTTCGGTATTAACTGCTTGTCAGATGGTCGGGAGTCCCGCCCGACTGGAGGTAAGCATTCCACTTTGCTTTCGGCCGCCGACGGAGACAGAAGTGTTGTTCGCCGCTCTGCCTGCCATTGTCGTTTGCTTTCTTCCTCAAAATCAAAGCATTTGTTGTATATGATATCTTTCTGTATTACTTGGAGCGTGACTGTGAGTACTAATTATTACTTTTTTCATTGTTTTGCATATCTTGTGGTGTAATGGAGAGCCATGAGACAGCCAACCGGAGATTGTGCCCTGGTGCGGATGGCCGTAGGTGCAGGTCATTTAGGTCCATCGAATATGTGGACCCTCATGATGTATGTACGCGGTGCCGAGGGCGAGAATGCTCTCGGGCCGACACATGTAACGTTTGTGCTTTGTGGTCGGAGGAGCAGTGGGTGCGCTACGAGGGGAGAAAGAAGGCGAGTAAACCGGCCAGGGTGTCGTCAGAAAGCTCTCCAGCGACACCTTTGGGTACGGACACATCTTCTTTCCTCCCTCCTAGCCAGCTCCCTCGTATGGCTCCCCCACCCCCACTAACCCGACCTTTGCCTCCTCAGTTGTGACTGCCGCCGCAGGTGGAGATCTCGAGCAGGTCTGGCACTCGCTGGGCCTTTTGGGCACTCCAGGCGTTCAGGGGCTGCTGTACCGCCTGGCTGCACCAACGACGCATGGCCCGGCGACATCCACAAAGACGGTATCTACACCTGGGTATGCTGCTCCTCGGCACTTGGTCTACACGCTGCATGTAACGACAGTGACCCCATCAGCCGCTGTCCAGGCCCCGCTGTTGTTCGTACCGCGAGAGGAGCCAGACCCACTGCCTGGCTTTGCCGTCCTCGCCTCAGCCCCGGACTTCCAGTGCCCGAAGAGCTCACCGCTCGACCGACCGCCGGTACCCGTTCCTGTCATCGCCACTCCTGTTCCAGATCCAGCCATCTCTGTTCCTGCCCTTGTTGTTGCTGCTCCCACCGCAGGTCCTTCCAGACAGGTGCAGCTAGGCTGTGTTGCTTTGGCAACTGCCCCAGCTTCGTCCTGGACGGAGGACCTGACGGTGGTCCTGAGGAAGCTGACGAAGAAGTAGTCCAGGAAGAAGATGAAGGTGTCGTCGTCTGCAGCCACCCCTTCCCCTTCGACTTCCAAGGCCCCACAGCCGAGGAAGAAGAAGGTGGTCTTCCCCCCCCCCCCCCCCCCCCCCTCCCAAGAAGTCTCACTCAGAGACTTCGAAGGGTCTGCCCCACTCCGGTGGGGCAGTTGGGGCTTCTGCTGGTCCTCCTGTTCCCTTGGGAACAGGGCCCATCTCTTCTCCCACAAGGAAGAAGAAGACTGGGATCGGAGGGGTATCGGCTACTGCCGGTACCTCTTCTCCTGGTGCCAGAGGCTCTGCCTCTACACCGGGAACCGTCTCAGCCGCTCTCTCGCGAGAGGTACCGAGTGTACGGTCACCTGCGGGTGACCGTGCAGCCAGGGTCCAGACCGCTGAGCCTGCTCACCGGCAGGACCCAGGCAGGGAGCGGAGGACTGGTGGCAGTCGCTCAGGTGACTCCCGCCAGACCGGTGATCGCCCTCGCAGCGACCTGCCGGTCCCCAGGGTTGAAGCGACGATCCCACCGGACCGTCCGCGGGCTGAGGCTTGGAAGAGTTCCCCCTGGTCACCAGGCCCAGTCTCGGCTGGGCCAGTACCGCGACGCGTCGTGAGGATGGTGCACGCTCCCACTGCACCAGTGGACTCTACCGGTCTCTCGACCGTCGCTTCCACCGGGACCGGCCAGATCGCTTGACAGGTAGCAGCTCTCCTGACGCTTGGGACCGTCACTACCGTCCTCGGTCCAGCGGTTCTCCCCAGGGATACCGCAGGATTAGGCCTGCAGCTCAATCACCACCGCGGGGTGGCAATTGCCTGCAGTGCTCCCAGCCCACCTCTCCTGCCCCTTCAACCTCCTCGGGCTACACCGGGCGGAGCGAGGCGATTAGGAGTGACCGTGAGGAGTGTGCTTCTCACAGTCCCGCCATGAGGGCCTACGAGCCTGGCACGGTCTTGGGACCGAGCAGATCATACGCCCAAGGGGTTGGAGGAGACCACGAGGGGTCTGTCGTGGTTCCTCCTGTGTAAGGAGAATCTCTAGAGGTGTTCTCCTTAGATGGACTTGACGGTCCATCTCCTCAGGATGCGATCACCCCCGAGATTCAGAGGTCGTTTGCGGAGGTTATTGCGCTGATTCGTCAGCACCACGACCTCGGGGAAAGATCGGTGCTCCCTCCCTCCCAACCTCTATCGAGGCTGGAGTTGTTTGGGGGCCTAAGAAGGAACCCAGGACGACGGTGGGTCTGCCCCGGTCCTCCTTGACCAACGGTGTGCTGGGCCAAGTGAACTCTCTCGTCTCCGGACAGGAGGGATCGGTTAGGTCCAGCAGGTTGACCAAGCTGCTCCCCACTCCTCTACCACGACAGCGGCGTCTCTTCGTGCCATCAGAAGACCCACTGCCGCCCAAGCTGGTTAACCCGGAGATAGTCAGGCTAACTCCGGGTGTGCCTGTCAACCACCTGCTGTCCAAGAATCTCTGGTTCTCGCAGCAAGAGGCACAGGCCTTGGAAGCAACTGCCATGGCACCATTCCAAGCAGTCTCCTGGCTGGATTTGTGGTCCCTCACAGTGTCCAGAGTCGCGGCTTCCTCAGGACACATCACTCCCGAAGAGGACCCGGCGTTCAGGAGACTGTGTCAGTCTGGAGGTCGGGCGATTTCCTACCTCGCCCACCAGACGGCCAACCTGTGGGCCAACCTGGTCCTGAGGCGTCGGGACGCAGTCCTCGCTCAAGGGACCAGGGCAGCAGGGCGTGAAGCAGCGCTGGGTCTTAGGAACGGACCGTTGCTGGGTTCCTCCTCTCTCTTCCCTAGAGAGATGATGGACACTGCGGTGGAACAATGGCGCACTGAAGACAGTTACCGCCTAGTACACCAGGCAGTCTCGAAGGTGTCTGGGCAGCCTCGAGCCACTGTGGCCAAGCCTCTGAGCTTGGCTAGCTCTTCCTCTGCGGATAGACGGCTTTCTCATCAAGGCCGAGAGGAAAGATCCAGCCTTCGACTTCTTCGGTAAGAAACAACCGTCAGCCCTCCTCCCAGACCTCCTTTTCCCGAGGAGGATCCGGGAAGAAGTCGAAGAAGGGGAAACGCTAGGGACAGCATTCCCCCTCACCTGCTGCCGGAACTTGGCAACGCCATGGAGCCGAGACCTGGATAGTGGATGTCCTTCGGGAGGGATATCTACTACCCTTCGAGTCACGGCCACCCCTCACTTCGCACCCGGTCCGTCATCAGACATACGTTCCCGGTTCTGCCAGGGACGTAGCACTTAAGCAAGAAGTGGAAGCCATGCTGAGCAAGTTAGCTGTAGAGGTCGTACGAGATCAGTTGCTTCTACAACCAACTTTTCCTGGTGGAGAAGTCATCGGGGGGCTGGCGCCCGGTGATAGATCTCTATCCCATAAACCGATCTGTTCGCCAGATCGGTTCACGATGGAAACGGCACGATCCATGCTCGATTCCATCAGGGAGAACGACTTCATGCTTTCGGTGGACCTGAAGGATGCGTATTTCCAAATACCCATCCACCAGTCCTCCAGGAAGTACCTCCACTTCATCCACGACGGGACGGTGTACCAATTCAGGGCACTTTGCTTCGGTCTCTCAACCGCTCCACAGGTGTTTACGCGAGTGTTCACTCTGGTGTCAGCTTGGCCCCATTCGGTCGGGATACGTCTCCTTGAATTCTGGTGCGATCTGGGGATAATGGTGGACCCCCCGTATTTGTGTTCTCCGCATTCATGGACTCTTACATTCGCAGATTTCTCTCAGGAACGTTTCCCCGCCTTATTCGCGGAAAATTCGCACATTCACGGTAATTTCCTATGAGAAATAGCCACAAATTCCTGGGTTTTTTTTTATCAATTCCATCATAAAATGCATTTTCATACAATCAACTTACCTGTCAGATATATACATAGCTAAGACTCCGTCGTCCCCGACAGAAATTCAAATTTCGCGGCACACGCTGCAGGTAGGTCAGGTGATCTACCGTCCTGCCCTGGGTGGCAGGATTAGGAACCATTCCTGTTTTCTATCATATTTTTTCTGTCGCTTGGAATGTAAACAACGTTTGCAGTTCCTCCTGACTTGATTTTGGATTTCATCGCCATCGATCTTCTGGGCTATCTTTTGCAGGGAAGTACTGGATCGTTGGTTCGGCATACGCAATTAATTAATTTGTTTGATAACTTTGGCTTCGAAAATTTCGAAGAATTGTTTACGTGTAAACTACCGAACTTTTCGGTAGACAATCACATAGTTTGCAAGAAGGAAAATTTTAATATTTATTCATAATAACGTGTAGTAAATGTTAGAATTGATTGAGCTAACTTCCTTCTTGACGATGTAAGGAAAGAATAGTTACGCTTCCTTTAGAAGTTTATATAGCTCTCGTACTAACGAGCAGTTAGAGCATTAACATTACTAGTAGTGTGGTATCCTCATCTCCTTACTTCACAGAATCTTCAAATTCATATTGCAATTTGAAGACAAAGGAAGGTAGCTCTAAATACGAGCTATTGAAAGGTAAGAAGTGATTTTACTGTTAGTGCAGTGGAGGGTGCGTTCTGTTCGGCTCTGTTCGCTCCCCAGGCCAGACCTCTTCCAAGCTCACATACCAGAGGAGAAGGAAAGTCGAAAGCCTTACGGAGGTTATGGGAGAATCCCCACCGATCAGGCGTCCCCTGGCAGGATCTGTAGATCGTCCCAGACTGCCAAGTTCGCCATTGGAAAGGCTCCTAATAGTAGAGGGTGCGTTCGATCGGCTCTGTCTCGCTCTCAGGCCTAGACCTCTTCCAAACTCACAAGCCCAGAGGAGAAGGAAAGTCGAAAGCCTTACGGAGGTTATGGAGAATCCCCACCGATCGGGCGTTCCCTCGGCGGGATCTGTAATACGTCCCAGACTGCCAGGGATAGCCATTGCAAAGGCAGCCTTTAAAAAGTGCGTCTGTTCTTCCGTTTCTTCATCTTACATCCGAAAAGACGAAGAATGTACATGTTAGAAGTTCGGACGATCTGGCTCGTTCTCTGAATAAGAGAACACTGACTCACTGAGCGAGAGGCTGAGAGCCAGCCAGCAAGCTAGCGCGAGCCACGTTCCAACAGCCAGCAGCGAGCGCGTTCCAACAGACTAGCGCGAGCCGCGTTCCATCAGACTAGCGCGAGCCTCGTCATACAGATAAACGCGAGCCGCGTTCCAGCAACTGAGTGAGAGCGCGTTCCAGAACTTTTCTGGCGCAAGGCGCCTTCAAAGAGAAAACAGGCGGCTTAACTAAGGAGGCCTTATAGTAGAATGGCAATCAGAAGGATGCTTCCATTGAACGTTTTCTGGCAAGAGGCTCGTATAACAAGACTAGAGGCGCTCGGATCTATTAGGGCGCACGGGACCTTCCACGCAAGCGGAACGTTCCAGGAGCGAGTCTCCTTCTAGCGTGCGGAACATTCCAGGCGCGCGGAACTATCCAGACGCTAGGCGCTAGGAGCAAGGATCCAGACGCCAGGCGTCAGAAGATTTCAAAAATCTTCATTAGAGAGAGAGGTCAGTCGCGAGGACTCTCTTTGAATTTTTAACTTGAACAACTTTCCCCTGGCAATGTGCAAGATGTCGCACAGGCGGCCGTTGCTTTTGTCAGAAGGATTCTGATACTAAGAGAAGCCCCTTTTCATTATTCAGAAGACTCCTTTGTTAGGCAGTTCCTCTCAATGCGGACTCTCTCCTTCATCCATGCTCTTCCCTCGTTTTGATGAGGAGGCAAAGAGCTTTGGAGTTTTTCTTAATAAGAATCTCATCGATGTTTGGGTATGATGGCGGATAGAAAATATCTACTTCCTTCCGTAAACCCTAGTGATGAACAGGAATTCTGTCTCTTCCGCGATTTATGAGAAATCACGAAGATTTAAAGAGTTCCTTGATTAACTTCGTTCCTTAAGGATATATATATATATATATATATATATATATATATATATATATATATATATATACTATACTCTTTCTATCGTTCTATTAACGAAAAGAACGAAGATAGTAGAAGGTAGTAGAGTTTCTGCTGTATGAGAATACGATACGGTCAATTCATAAACACATACCGTAGTTACTTCTTTTCTGTGGCAACTCAATTACAAGTATCCTTCTACGTCTTTCCTAGGAAGGACTACGCTTAAAGGGATTGTTAAGACTACACCTACTTAGCTTCTAGATTTATCGAAGTCTTGTTTCGCTTAAATATGCTTTAATAAGAACTTCCTGAAGTTCGATAATAATTTTATTAAATTCCTTTATTAATTAGAGTAGCTGGCAACTCTGGAAGAGTAAGCGGGGACTGCTTTCGCTGGAGAGCCTGAGACCAACGCAGTACGCCTATGCCAGTTACTGTCAGTACCATGTAGGTGTCAGTCATGAGTGGTCGGGCGAATCTCTCTCTCCCTGCGGGGAGGGAATAACTTTCCGTATCTCTACCCCTCAATCGCGGTCTTAACCTCGGATTGAGGGGATAATTAAGCTAACATAAATAAATATTGTATGCCTTTTGCTAAGAAGCTTTCAATAAGAGAGATAGTACAACCTTTCAATGCGGTTTACCGTAGGTAACATTATTAAAGGATTCTATCGCAGCAGAACATTATATTTGTAATGCTCTCAGGCTTACGAAAGCATAGCTTATTAGAGTACCTGCTCAGAAGAAGATGGATGAGTCGGATGGGAAACATTCTCTTTGGGACAAAACTTGTTTCCCTGAATGGACTATACTACGTATATAAAGTTTTTTTCCTACTAAGAACGGAATTAACATGTGAAAGGATGTCGGGTACCATAAAGCACAGCTGTTCTGGCACATAACATAAAAAGAATTAGAAGAAAGCGCCAGTCTGGCGCAACGCGCCAGAAGTACCAACTGGCGCAATGCTCCAGAAGCGCCAGCCTGGCGCAAAATTTGCGCCAGAAGCGCCAGCCTGGCGCAGTGAGCCAAGAGCACCATCCAAGATTTTCTCGTTTTAAGCGAGTTATTAACCTAGGAGTCCAGTAGACTCTCGGACACCAAGCTCGGTAACGGCAAGATTCGTTCCTGATTTCGTTACCCATTTAATCACTTAGGCCATTTCCACGACACTCTCATATCGCATAGAGCATCGAGAATCTCTTTTTTTTCGCTCTATTCGCGTTAACAAAGAGATCCTTCTCGATCGACGTAATAACTGTTAAAACATGTTTAACATTTATTGGGAAGAGTTGTGAGAAGACGAACAGGCTTCCTATAGACTGCTTCCTTTTTCCTACTTCTCCCCCGATTGAAGATGACGTGGGAAAAGCTTCAAGGAAGATTATCTTGCCAGTACAAGAGCAACTGGCCTCTTTGGTGGGAGTGGTTAGCGCCTCGTAGGAAGGACGTTGCGCTTCCAATCAAGAAGTCTCGTCCTCTCTCCCCTGCGAAGCGAGAGGCGTCATGCAGACGTGAAGCTTCCAAACATATCGCAGAGGCTTCGGTTCGAGAGCGAGATCGGGAGAATCTTACGGAAGACACGTAACGCCAGAGAGACGTGAGACGTCGTCAAGACATGAATAGTCATTTAAAGCTGCTTTTAGACGCGAGGCCTCCAACCAAAATTTTGGGCGCCAGTTAGGACGCCTTTTGAGAGCGAAGCGTCTTCCAGGCGCGAGGCGTCATCCAGACGTCAGCAGCCACACAAACGGGAGGCGTCAGCCAGGACGCTTGGCTGACTAGAGCGTCATCCAAGCGGGAAGCGTCATCCATTTATGGAGAGAAGCCTGGGCTGTTGGCCGCCTTCCAGGACTATTAAAGCGGGGAAGAGGAAGGAATATCATTCCCTTAGCCCCTCTCCTTTTAGGAGTTTGTCTCCTCCAGAGGAAAGACGTACTGAATTAGCAACGGAGACATCTAGACCCCGAGTTAGAAGTAAACTCGGAGGAGGAGTTTCAAGGAAGAGAAGGACTGTCGAACTATAATGTTTGACAGCCTTGCTTCTAGAGGAGTATGGAGGACGACTTGACTCCTGCCCTCTCCTCCTTCCTCCGCGCGCTCTTTTCTCGAGTGCAAAGACGAAGAAATCTTCGTTTTTCTTAGAATGAAGCCCGCCATTGAAGAAGGTGTTAGTTAGAACGGTCTTCTGCATGCCTCCAGCGAGACTAGCTGGTAAAAGAGGCATTTGATATCAGACGGGAGAGAATAGGGGATTTCTCTTCCGTTCTGACGTCATAAGCGGACTTTTCGACCTTAGTTGACGCTTCACGTAGACAAGGTTTGAACTCTGCCCGTATAACTTGGGGCATCAGAACTGGACCATCTCCTCAAGGGACTCTTTCATGTATTGGAAGTTTTTCAACTTCTTAGATTGGTACCTTGGGGTGATGTCCAAGAAAGCCCATGATTCTGAAGGACTCGAACCAGAAAGTCCTTCTGTGTATTTTGTCTTGTATAGACAAAGCGGATCAGGATGGCTCGGTTGAGATCTCCTCTTTGTTTGGAGCAGGTCTTCTTAAAAAGAGGACAGTATATAGTGTCTTTTTAACCAAAGCGGTCTCCCACGCTCAGAGGGCAGCGTTCTGTACTCGCCTTTGTCTGACTTTTTGTTCCCTTCTCAGTAGTGAAGGAACATTTCTCGTTCATTAACTGAGAAGGCGACTCAAGACCTTCTGACACAGTCAGTAAGGAAGAAGAAACCTGCAGACAGCCCCCAAGAACACTGTCATTGTCTGATGAGGAGAAAGACCGGGCCTACAACCTGACACAGATGCGCTAGATGCGAACATATAGGACAGATAAGAGTGTCCGATGTGGACATTGCCAGACATCCTCGAGACTCTACCAAGCTCGAAGCTCCGGCAAGTGGGGAGAAGCCACACGGCGCGGAGGCGCCAGGCAGGCCGCGAGGTACCAGCAGGCGCCGAGGCGCGAAGCTCCAGGCAGGCGCAAAGCGCCAGCCTGGCGCGAAGCTCCGCCAGGCCAAAGGCGCCAACCGGCGACGGCGCCAGGCGCGAGGCCCAGGCAGGCACAAAGCGCCAACCTGGCGCGAGACGCCAGCCAGGCGCGAGGTGCCAGCCAGGCACAAAGCGCCAACCTGGCGCGAGACGCCAGCCAGGCGCGAGGTGCCAGCCAGCCGCGAGGTGCCAGCCAGCCGCGAGGTGCCAGCCAGCCGCGAAGCTCCAGGCAGGCGCAAGGCGCCACTCCAACCAGGAGCTAGACGCCAGCCAGGCGCAAGGCCGCCAGGCAGGCGAGGCGCCAGGAGACACAAAGCGCCACCAGGCGCGAGGCGCCAGCCAGGACACAAGAAAAGCCAGCCAGGCGCGAGGCGCCAGCCAGGCGGCGAGGCGCGAGGTGCGCCAGCCAGGGCGCGAGGCGCCAGCCAGGCGCACGCCAGGCCTCTAGGCGCGAATCTCCAGCTAAGACGCGAAGCGTTCATCCAGATTGCGAGGCGCCAGTCAAGCGGAAAGGTACCAGACAAGCGCTAGGCGCCAACAAGAGCGAAGCACCAGCCAGGCGCGAGGTTCCTGCCAGGCTTCAGGCCTTCAGTCGGGTGAGATCCATTTCAAGAAAGCATGGTCTTCTTTGAAACATGGAGATCTCCTAAGCACTTCATTAGTGACTTGATTCCTTCAAACAGCTGAGAATTAAAAGCGCAGGAAGTGCGCGCTTTTGCAAATTCTTGTTCTTTACATAACAATATGTCATATAAGACATATTAGCTGTGTTGTACGGTAGAGGCAACTCTGTGTTGACTTCTCATTACACAAAGGATGTCAAGTTAACCTACGAGAGATCCTTCTCTTTTGGGTTATACGTTTCTGCGGATACGTTACTGGGATAAGGAGCCGACACTGATCCTTAACTTTGAGTTAAAGTTTTTTAACTTAGTGAAATTATTGGGGTTTTTGAAAGGAGTGTGGGGATAACTCTTTCCAATTTGAGCGCGAACCCTCGTGTTAGGATCAGGTGATCGGGATCGGTGTGCGCTCCTTCATAAGGTGTATTGTCATATAAGTGGATCAGCACCCATTGACAAAGTCCTTTCAGGCTCTGCCGAGTAAGTGGATAAGACCCCTTCGGCAGACCCACAAGAACTCTTGGCCATAGATCACATATCTCGCTAAAGTTTCTTGAGGTGATGCAGACTACGGGGCAAACACCCACGAAGTCTACCACCTATCAGGTAGGAACCAAGGTTTTCATACAATCAACTTACCTGTCAGATATATACATAGCTAAGACTCCGTCGTCCCCGACAGAAATTCAAATTTCGCGCACTCGCTACAGGTAGGTCAGGTGATCTTACCGGCCTGCCCTGGGTGGCAGGACTAGGAACATCCCGTTTTCTACTCATATATTCTGTCGCCGGTGGTATCAACATCGTTGCTGCCTCCTCTTGACTGGAATTCGCTTTTCTAAGCAATTGATCATCTTTTTGTGGACTTTGGTGAAGTACCTGGATCGTTGTTTTGGCCATTCGCTACTGTGGACTGGATTTGGACTTGCTTTTTGATTTTTTTCTCCAGAATGTCTGATTCAAGTGTTTGTGTTAGAATGTGTGTGAATGTAGGCTGCAAGGTGAGGATACCGAAAGCTTCGGTTGATCCTCACACTGTATGTCGCAAATGTAGGGGTTTTGATTGTTCTATTTCTAACACCTGTCATGAGTGTGAAAGGTTGAATGTTGAGGAATGGAAGACTCTAACTTCTTACTTGAAGAAGTTAGAAAGGGATAGAGTAAGAAGGGCTGCATCTAAGATGGCGGGTAGTTGTACAAGGCCTATTGAGCCTTTAGACAATTCTAACTCTTCTCTTAATTTAGATTCTCTATCAGGACCCTCACTGACTGTACATTCAGATTCAGCTTCGGAAATTGCTGAACTGAAGGCTACGATTCTCAGGATGAAAGCCGAAAGGGCTACCATAAAAGGTAAGGATGGTGAAAGTGACTATAGTGAAGTGAGTGTCCCCAGTGTTGTGGAGGGGGCGTCTGACGTCTCTGCGACGCTCCCAGGCTAGACCTCTTCCAAGCTCCCAAGCCCAGAGGAGAAGGAAAAGTCGAAAGCCGTACGGGGGTTGTGGAGAATTCCCCCCATTTCGGTCAGGCGTCCCTTCAGCAGGTGCTGTGCATAGACAGCCTGCTCAGGACCGCTATCGAAAAAGCGTCCCCTCAGAGAGTGTTCTCTTCGTCCGCTTCTCCCTCTCCTAAACGAGGGTGGAAGATTCGGACTTGTCCAGGCCCCTGAAAAGGCACTGGAGAGATCCTGGTTTGGATTCAAGCCCGGAACGCTTTTCGGAAGAAGAACCTCCTTCTATCAAGAAGGCGAAGAGGGTTTCGCCGTTCCATGATCGGGGCAACACGCGTTCGAGGTCTTCCTCTCCCGTTCAAGAAGACGCAGGAGAAGCGTCCAAAAGGATCATTTTGGCGGTACAGGAAACAGCTTTCCGCCCTGTAGGAGTCCTTTCGAAGGATCCTCCTCGTAAGAAAGACGTCAAGACTGCGGGTCAAGAAGCACGTCTTCCTTCTCCCACCAGGAGTGAGGCTCCTGCGAAACGTGAGTCTTTTGAGAGCTCAGATAGAGACTCGTGGGAAGATATGGATCCGCCAGACAAGCGCGTAGCAACAGCTAAGCGCGAGGCGTCCTACAGACGAGAAGCGTCCTCTAAGAGAGAGTCAGACAAGCGAGAAACGCAAGCCAGATCAGTAGCTTCAGCCGAGCGCGGAGTTAGTTCAAACAGGCGTGAGCATTCATCCAAGCGTGAGGCTCAAGAAGAACATCTGTTACGCAAGGAGGGGACTTCAGGAAGACGCGAGTCTTCAACAAGGCGCGAGACGGTTCAGAGGCGCGAGGCGCCAGCCAAGCGCGAACAGTCAGTCAGGCGCGAGACACTAACCAAGCGCGAGGATCTTGCCAGGCGCGAGGCGCCAGCCAAGCGCGAGGAATCAGCCAGGCGCGAGACGCCAGCCAAGCGCGAGGCGCCAGACAAGCGCGAGGCGCCAGCCAGGCGCGAGGCGCCAGCCAAGTACGAAGAGCCAGTCGAACATAGGAGCTCTTTACACTCTCTTAGCCCCTCTCCTATTAGGAGTTTGTCCCAGTAGAGAGAATGGTTGGACAAGAGACAGGAACGAGAAGTGGTCTCTCCTGCTGATCCGATTATGGAAGAAGAATCAGAGGACGAGTCTCACAGTAAGGAAGGACTGTCGAACTACAAAGTCTTGACAGCTCTCCTTCTCCAGGAATACGGAGACGCATTGATCCCTGCCGCTCCTTCCTTCGCCTCGTTCTCTGTTTTCATGCTCGAAGACTCCGAAATCGTCGGCTTTCGTGAAGATGAGACCGACGATTTCTATGAAGAGAGCTCTGCAATCGCTTGATAACTGGATGCTTACTAAGAAGGAGCTTGTAAGGACAGTCTTTTGCATGCCTCCCCCTAGACTGACCGGGGAGCAAGAGAGGGATTTGGTACCAGACTGGGAGAATATGGGTCTGACTCTCCCTGCTTCAGCTGAAGCTGACTTTTCCAGTCTGGTAGACGCATCCAGGAGACATAGCCTTCACACGGCTAAGATTACTTGGGGCCTTTCAGAGTTGGATCATCTCCTCAAGGGACTTTTTCACATTCTAGAAGTCTTTAACTTCCTAGATTGGTCCCTTGGGGTGATGTCCAAGAAGGCTCATGCCCCTGAAGGGCTAGAACCGGATGTTCTCCTTGCAATTCTGTCATGTATTGACAAGGCGGTGCAAGACGCTCAGGGGAAGTTTCTTCCTTGTTTGGAGCAGGTCTCTTGAAGAAGAGATCTGTGTTTAGCGCTTTTTTTCTTGACGAAAGCAGTATCACACTCACAAAGAGCAGCTTTGTTATTCGCCCCTAGGTCTGATTTTCTGTTTCCATCGCAGTTGGTGAAAGATATTTTCCCGATCGCTGACGGAGAAAAGCGACTCAAGATCTTCTCCTGCAATCGTCCAGGAAGAAGAGACCAGTAATGGTGGGTGAAAAGAAAGTGGCGTCTACTCCTGTTCGGCCCTTTCGAGGCGGCCCTCCAACTAGAGTTACCGCTAAAAGGTAAAACGACCGAGGAAGAAGAGGTCGAGCCTCGTTCCGCCCCTTTAAGAGGGGAAAGTGAAGTGGCGCTCCTCCAAACACCAGTAGGTGCCAGGCTCCGGGGATTTGCGGAAGCCTGGACTCGCATCGACACAGATCCTTGGTCGATGTCGGTTCTTCAGAAGGGATATCTCATTCCTTTCCTGGACAATCCTCCCCTGACGTCAACTCGAGGGAATTGTCCGCCAATTACAAGGACCCTGTGTTGAAAGATACTCTTCAACAAATGGTGGATCAGATGTGGGACAAGAGAGCTATAGAACTTGTGCTGGATCAAAGCTCCCCGGGGTTTTACAATCGTCTTTTCTTGGTTGCGAAAGCCTCGGGGGGATGGAGACCAGTTCTGGATGTCAGCGCTCTGAACAAGTTTGTTCAAAAACAGAAGTTCTCCCATGGAAAACCTCTGCTTCAGTCCTGGCGGCTCTTCGCCAAGGGGATTGGATGGTGTCTGGATCTCCAGGACGCATATTTTACGTCCCGATCCATCCTTCGTCGAAGAAAGTACCTCCGTTTCATGACGGGGGGAAGGATCTTCCAATTCAGAGCCTTGTGCTTCGGCCTGTCGACGGCGCCTCAGGTTTTCACGAACCTTTTGAAAAAGTGGCGAGATGGCTTCATCTGAAAGGAATCAGTATATCTCTTTATCTAGACGACTGGCTTATCAGAGCAAAGTCAGAGGAACAGTGTTTGGAGGACCTGAATGTGACACTAAACCTTATAAAGACTTTAGGATTACTCGTGAACCTCGAGAAGTCCCAACTGAATCCCCAGCCAGAACTTGGTCTATCTGGGGATTCGGATGGATTCTCGGGGTTTTCGAGTATTTCCTTCTCAAGAGAGACTAGCAAGAGGTTTAGAAAAAGTCTCTCTCTTCCTAAGGAAGGAACGGACTTCGGCGAGGGAATGGTTGAGCCTTTTAGGACCCTTTCCTCGCTCGAACAGTTCTTTCACCTAGGAAGACTTCATCTCCGTCCTCTTCAGTTCTTCCTCAGAAGTTCGTGGAACATGAAGACAGACTACTCTCGGACTTTTTTCCCATTCCAAATCGGATAAAACGACATCTAGAATGGTGGTACTCCCACTGAGGGAAAACAAAGGTACTTCCCTGGAAATACAGAGCCCAAACCTTGTATTGTTTTTCCGACGCGTCGGAAAAAGGTTGGGGAGCAACTTTGGGAAAGAGAGAAGTGTCAGGCACTTGGAATGCTCTTCAAGTGTCCTGGCACATAAACTGCAAAGAACTGCTAGCTGTACACCTAGCTCTAAAGAGCTTCGAACCGTTAGTTTGCAACAAAATAGTTCAAGTGAATGCAGACAATACAACACCGCTCTAGCATACATTCGGAAGCAAGGAGGTACTCACTCGTATGCCCTTTACGAACTCACGAGAGAACTTCTGTTGTGGACATCCCAGAGGAACATCTCTCTCTTGACGAGGTTCGTTCAGGGAGTAAGGAACGTACGAGCGGACAGGCTGAGCAGGAGGAAACCAGGTCCTTCATACCGAGTGGGACCCTCCACGCAGAAGTTTGCCTCAAGCTCTGGTCTCTTTGGGGAACTCCTCATGTCGACTCTTTGCCACGTTCCTCTCGAGGAGACTGGAAGTACTTCTGTTCAGTGGTAGAAGATCCCAGAGCTCTAGCAGTAGACGCCTTCCTTCTAGATTGGTCTCAGGTAGACGTGTACGCATTTCCCCCATTCAAGATTCTGGGGCAAGTACTCAGGAAGTTTTGTGACTTCAAAGGGGACAAGAATGACCCTGATAGCCCCCTTTTGCCAGCTCAAGAATGGTTTCCAGAAGGGTACTGGAGTGGATAGTAGACTTCCCCAGATCCTTCCACAAAGGAGGGATCTTCTCAGACAACCACACTTCGAGAGGTTTCATCAAACCTCCCGCTCTCGCTCTGACTGCCTTTCGACTATCGAAAGACTTGTCAGAGCGAGAGGCTTTTCTAGTAAAGCAGCAAGCTCGATCGCTAGAGCCCGGAGAACTTCCACTATCCGGGTTTATCAATCCAAGTGGGAAGTTTTTAGAAGGTGGTGTAAGTCAAAGAAGTTGTCCTCCTCCAGTACCTCTGTAGCAGAAATAGCTGATTTTCTGTTATTTCTGAGGGAAGAGTCGCAGCTCTCCGTAGCCACGATAAAGGGCTATAGGAGTATGCTATCGGCCGTCTTTAGGAATAGAGGCCTAGATTTGGGAAACAATAAGGACCTGCATGATCTGATTAGGTCATTTGAGACCAAGAAGTATAGAAGACTTCTCCCCCTAACTGGAATCTAGACGTAGTACTGAAGTTCTTGACTTCAGAGAGATTTGAACCCCTACATTTGGCCTCGTTTCGTGATATAACGAGAAAATGTTTATTCCTTTTGTCACTGGCAACGGCAAAAAAGGGTTAGCGAACTGCACGCCCTTAGTGACAAAGTCGGGTTCAATATAGATTCAGCCATCCCTGTTCTTTCAAGGAATTATTCTTAGCGAAGAATGAAAATCTTCGAAACCCTGGCCGAGAAACTTCGAGTAAAAGGATTATCGGGTCTCGTCGGCAGGGAACCGGAGAGGTCTCTTTGCCCAGTAAGGGCATTAAAGTTTTACTTAAAGAAAAAGGAACAGTTGGGAGGTTCTAGACAAGGCCTGTGGTGCTCAGTGAAGGATCCATCAAGACCTATGTCTAAGAATGCATTAGCCTTTTTGTCAGGAGCGTAATTATGGACGCTCATAAGGCTTGCACGGACGATTCCTTAAAACTCCTAAGAGTAAGAGCTCATGAAGTGAGAGCAGTGGCAACGTCTCTCTCTTTCAGAGAAATATGTCGCTGAAGAATTATCTTGGAAGCGACATATTGGAGATGTAATTCTGTGTTTGCGGCTCACTATTTGAAGGACGTGCGTGTGACCTATGAAAAATGTTTTCATTAGGTCCATTTGTGTCTGCGGGCACAATCCTGGGTACAGGAGCTTACAACATCCTTAAATATAGATATGTTCTAGAATTTCTTCTGAACAAGTGCAGTTGTCGCACAAGCGTCCAGTCACTTCAGTTCAGTAAGGAACTCTTGTGATATCTTGTAATAGAAACCTTAAATATAGATATGTTCTAGACTTTCTTCTGAACAAGTGCAGTTGTCGCACAAAGCGTCCAGTCACTTCAGTTCAGTAAGGAACTCTTGTGATATCTTGTAATAGAAAATTTTTTTTAAATTATTGTGTACTTGTGCATTGTGGTTTGAGTTACGGTTGTTGCGAAGAGTTGGGGATAACTCTGAGCAATTTTTAATACTAACATGGTGGTTAGGATCAGGTGGTCGGGATTGATTGTTTGCTCCTTAATAAGGTGTGTTGTCATGTAAGTGGATCAGCACCCATTGACAAAGTCCTTTCAGGCTCTGCCGAGTAAGTGGATAAGGACCCCTTCGGCAGACCCACAAGAATTCTTGGCCATAGATCACATATCTCGCTAAAGTTTCTTGAGGTGATGCAGACTACGGGGAAAAAACACCCACGGAGTCTACCACCTATCAGGTAGGAAACCAAGGTTTTTAATTTATACCTACCAACAGATGTTGTTTACCCTGTCTATCTAGTAGTAGCTGTCTCTTACCCTCCACCGAAGGGTGCCAATCAGCTATGTATATATCTGACAGGTAAGTTTGATTGTATGAAAATGATATTGTTATAATACAATAAAGTTTCATACATACTTACCTGGCAGCTATATACGATTAGGGCCCACCCAGCCTCCCCGCAAGGAGAAACGTGGAAGAGAAAATATATGAGTAGAAAACGGGATTGGTTCCTAGTCCTGCCACCCAGGGCAGGCCGGTAGATCACCTGACCTACCTGTAGCGAGTGGCGCGAAATTTGAATTTCTGTCGGGGACGACGGAGTCTTAGCTATGTATATATCTGCCAGGTAAGTATGTATG
Organism: Macrobrachium nipponense; assembly: GCF_015104395.2. Classification (NCBI taxonomy): domain Eukaryota; kingdom Metazoa; phylum Arthropoda; class Malacostraca; order Decapoda; family Palaemonidae; genus Macrobrachium; species Macrobrachium nipponense. The sequence continues at coordinate 11,840,369 of NC_061103.1, read as the reverse complement.
AAACTTTATTGTATCATAACAATATCATTTTATTTATACCTACAACATATGTTGTTTACCTGTCTATTCCATATAGTAGCTGTCTCTTACCCTCCACCGAAGGGTGCCAATCAGCTATGTATATATCTGACAGGTAAGTTGATTGTATGAAAATGATATTGTTATGATACAATAAAGTTTCATACATACTTACCTGGCAGATATATACGATTAGGGCCCACCCAGCCTCCCCGCAAGGAGACAGGTGGAAGAGAAAAAAATATGATAGAAAACAGGAATGGTTCCTAATCCTGCCACCCAGGGCAGGACGGTAGATCACCTGACCTACCTGCAGCGTGTGACGCGAAATTTGAATTTCTGTCGGGGACGACGGAGTCTTAGCTATGTATATATCTGCCAGGTAAGTATGTATGAAACTTTATTGTAACATAACAATATCATTTTTGTGATAAACCTATTAAAAAAACCAAGTATAAAAATTTGTGTGTTTTTATTGAGTTTAACTAACAAAATGGGCTGTTTTAGCATTTTATAGGGGTTCCAACTATTTGCGGGGTTCTAACTATTCACGGGGGGGGGGTGGGGGGGGGGGGGGGGGGGGGGGGGGGGGGGGGGGGGGGGGGGGGGGGGGGGGGGGGGGGGGGGGGGGGGGGGTGGGGGGGGGGGGGGGGGGGGTGCTCTGATACGCAGCCCCTGCAAATACGGGGAGACCACTGTAATTACAATCAAATAAGCACTGTGGAGTTTCAGTTGTGATGGTAGTAAGGATAAAACCACCGATTACAAGGTAAAAATGAATTTCAGTTCAATTCATGATCCTGGGAATAAAAAGTTTCATACTTTCACTAATATAGGCAACAAAATGTTGTTTTATTGTGCTGATTACAACTGCAATCTTGAGTAAGATCAATAAACGTTACATATGTACGCTAACATTGCTCAAATGAGTGCTGGGAAGGCTGAGAAAGATGTTGGATCCTTTGCGGTTATGAATGGCACCTCAGTTGGTGGACGCCATATTGGATATAAATACTACTGCCTTGATGACATATTTTACGAAGACCTCACTTGCCTATTTGTTCTGAGACGTTATACAAACCCTCGGTCCTTTACATAAGGATTTGTTCATGAAACTACCTGGCAGATATATATATAGCTGTATTTTTCCGAATCCGACAGAAATTTAAACACTTACGACACACGCAGTGGGAGTCAGGTGGGTTAGTACCCATTCCCGCCGCTGGGAGGCGGGTATCAGGAATCATTCCCATTTTCTATTCATAATTTTTCTGTCGCCGGTGCTGAAAACACATGTTTTCAGTACCTCCGTCTTAGGATTTTGGAAACTTCATTGCCGCTAAGTATCCTAATTGTCTTTTGATTTATTCACTTGGATTTGTGGCTAGGCATACGCTATCTTAAATTGATTTGAATTTGATTCATTTTTGCATAAAATATCTGATCTAGTTAGGCTAGTTTTCAGACGGGGTTGTCTGCAAAGATAGGGGGTGGCTACCGAAAGCTTCGGTAGATTCGCACTTGGTATGTACGAGGGGTATGGGTCTTGCTTCTTTGTTGAGATTTGTCATGTAAGGAGTGTGAGACTTTGTCTATTCCGTAAGGAAGACGTATGATTCGTATGTACGCAATTAATCAGTAAAACATGTCTAATTCCGTAAGGAAGACGTATGATTCGTATGTACGCAATTAATCAGTAACAAAGTCAGGGTAGTGAACCTGCTAACCTTCCTGTAGACTTTATTTTGCATAACCCTGTAGTATGGCCTACGGGCTATATATGTCTACGAGAGGTGCTCGCTCTCCTTCATTGCTGTGAAGTGCTACTTCTGTAATTGTTACTCCTAACCTGCAGTGTTGCCTTCGGGCCCTAAGCAGTGTCTGTAGAGAAATTGCCCTTTCTCTGATACTCCTTCGATTCGTAACTTAGAATCGAAAGTGCTTGCTTTAGAGAGTAAAAGTGAAGTGCAGAAGTGCAGTGATACCTTGTGTAGTGGAGGGTGCGTCAGATCGGCCTCGTTTCGCCTCTAGGCCGGGACCTCTGCTTGACTTCCAGAACGAGGGAGAGAGCATGTCGAAAGCCGAAGGAGGGTTACGAGGAACCCCCACCGATCTGGCGTGCCTTCGGCAGTTTCTGATGAAAAATCCCCAGACTGCCTAAGTGCGTGCACGTGCACGAATCCTGAAGGATTGCTTCTCGTCCTCCGAAGCGTCCTCCCCGCGCAGGGGGTTGGAGCTTTCGGATGGACTCGCGCCCTCTAAATAGAAGCTTTATAGAAGAGGACGCTTCACGTCTCTCTCTCTCTCTCGTTATGCGTTTCATGAGAAGTAAGAAGGCGAACGTCGCCTGAACTCGTGTCCGTTCTTTCCACCGAGAAATACGTAAAAGAAGTCATAGTAGCAGTAAGCTTTTGAGAGCGGACGCCCGCCCAAGCCAGGGGCGCGCGGGTGCACGCCAAGCGCGCGCCAGTGGACGCGAGCGTGCGCGCCAGTGGACGCCGAGCGCGCTCCAATGGACGCCGAGCGCGCTCCAGTGGACGCCGAGCGCGCTCCAGTGGACGCCGAGCGTGCACCAGCGCACGCCAGTGTGTCGCCTGGCTGAACGTTTCTGTTGAACTCTTCAAGCTCTTGTTTCAGATTTGGGCTTAAAGAATTGTTACCTCTACCTTCCGATGATACCTTCTACCTCACCTGCAAAGAATGTGAAGTAGGCAGTGCTTCGGAGTAAGCTTAAAGTGAACAGACAACTTCTTCTTCGAAACCCAGAAAGACATCGGGTTTCGTGAGTTCAAGAGGTCTCTGTCAATTAATATTGCTTTTCGCATAGGTGGATGGAGTTAAGGAAAGCTCAAGGGAAGTTCTCGTTTGCTCTACCGCAAGCTTGCCATTCTGCATAAAGTTTAAAGTTGCCACTACCCAGCAGTCAAGACTTTGCGATAAGGCAGTTACGGTTATAAAGGCTCGATGTCCTCACGTCAGGACTCTCGGCAACGTTCAGTAGGATTCTTGCAAAGGCACTCATCAAAAGTACGCTCTTCAGGAAAGCGCAAGACAGGACTGCCTTTGCCATAACTGCCAATAAATTTTAAGCTTTAGCAGGCATATTGTGATACGGAGAGGAAGCTGGTTGGAGAGTTTCTTCCTCTTCCCAGGATAATTTTTGTGCCAGCTTTTAGCCCATCTGAAAGGGCTTTCAGATGATAGATGTTTTGTTAGTTCCTAGTCGGGACTACGCTGCCGAATTGAACATCGTCGTTCTACCTGACGTAAGCCCCAGTCTCTTAACAGGATTCTTGCCCTTCCTCGTTTGAGACAGGAATCGGAAAATAAAAATGCTCGACTTCCTGGATTACGTTTTGTCAATTCAGTGACTTTCCCCCATTGACAATATACTATCGTTTTGTCAAGTAAGTGGGTATCCCCTCATTGACAAAATATCTCTTTGTCCCGTAAATGGGTTAGTTCTCATTGACAAACATCTCATTAACTTGATATTGCGTAAGCGAATAAGCTCTTATTGACAAGATTCGGAAGAGCTCTCATTCGTCATTCGCAGACTCGTACAAGAAATAGACTTGTAGACTACGTCATGAACGCTTATGTCCAATAACATAAGAAGCTTGAGCTGACTGCTTCGATCTCCTAAGTTTGTTCATGAAACTTGCCTGTCAGATATGTATGTAGCTGTATTTCCGAATTCAGCTATATATATGTACTGCCAGGTAAGTATGAACAAACTTTATTGTGATTTAATTTCATATTTTGCCTTGCGTTATTTTATTTCTGGTTGGTTTCAAGTCATATACGCTTGCTGTAGTTACCTCTTCGGATGGCAACCGAGAGGTCTATGGTCCATTTTAAGGACATTTAATCGTTACTCCCTGCAGCCTTCCAGGAGGTTTCCGATTTATCTTTTACCGTTGTATGGTAGTGTTCTGACGACACAAACGCTTCTGTATATTTAGCGTTTTCTGTTTCGCTTAAATATACCAGCTTGAGAGTCTCTTTATGCTAAAAATAACGGACCTTTTTCTTCATAGAATAGGGTAGCTGGCAACCCAGGCATAAAGTTAAGAGACGACGATGACGGACGATCGTAAGCTGCTGCTGTCACTGTCCTCTGACTCCTCTCCTCCAGTCCAAAAACGAGCCAGTACCAACCTCGTTCGCTGTCATGCGCTGTAGGTTAAGTCTCTCTCTCCTGCGGGATTGACTGACTAACCGTATCTCTGTGCTGGCAGTTACGTCTCTCTCTCTCCTGCGGGATTGATGACGAACTGTATCTCTGCCCTACAATCACGGACTTTAGCCTAAGATTGAGGGATTTCTTACATGAATAAATAAACATTGCATTCCGTTTGGCCTTAATATGTTCTACAGAGATATCTTACTCCTTTCGGTGCTCGTTACCGCACGGTATAGGACTACGAGTCTACCACAACATTGCACTATTTATATGCTCTCTTGCTTAGGCAAAGCGCAGCCTTATTAGGGAAGTAAACATACTGTGTGAGGGAATGGATGAGCTTGCTGGGGACCATTTCCTTCCTAAAGAAGTTTGTTTCCCTGAATAGACTGCAATTCAGACCTCTACAGTTTTTCCTACCGGGAAACTGAATTTTATTAAAGATCTAGGAATGATTCTGACATCTCTCGGTGCGTTAAGTATCTCTTGAGGTGATAGAAAGAAGGTGCCGGACATCGGAGAGGGTTTCAGATGTCCTGGATCATAATCTGAAAGAAGTGGAAGCAATTCAGGTCGTCCCTCCAGTCCTCGAAACGAGTTTTTGGAACCATGGTCCATATCAACTCTGATCTTCCACAGCTCTCTCATATCTTAGGAAGTATCTTCTCTCGGTCCCGGTTCGGGTTTACGAGAAAGAGCCTATTATAACAACAGGCGTAGAATGGAACGATCCTCTAGAGGTTCGTTACAGGATTGCAAAAGTCCGTTCGAATCGTCTCGATCGAAGGCAGCAACTACTGACTTTCGAGTGGAATCTTTCTTTAGAAGTATGTTGAGAGTTGTGGAGACTTTAGGGACGTCCTTTCATTCATCTCTTCGCTAGGTTGAGGACGAAGAGCTTCTTCTTCTCTGCTCCCTTTTTCTCGATCCGGGAGCGGTAACATTAAACGCCATCCTATGATATTGAACGGGGATGGATGTTTAGTCTCTTTTCCCCTTTTTCCTTTTTCAATCACTTAGAAATGTAATAAGATGATTTATATCATCACAGGGAGCGACAATGACGCTAATCGCCCCATGTTGGCCTTCAAGACCCTAGATTCCCAGAGGTCACGTCCTTCCAAGGACCTTTTTCCGAGAGAGTCGGTCTCCTTTAACACGAAAAGGTACCTATAACCTCTCCGCTCTGAGTCTGACTACGTTCAGACTATCGAGATGTTGACAGCATAAGATTGCAGTCTTCCCTTTCCGTTTGAAGAATGGGATAAGCTGGCAGTCACAACTATTAAAGAATACGCAAATATGTTGTTGACGGCCTTTGGGCTCAGAGATTTGCTTCTGTCAAACAACAAAGCCCTTCACGATCTTTGAGTTCTGTGAAATCTCGAAACTCGCTCACCATCTTTTTGTCTCACCTGTTTTCTCGGAGTCAGACACTCGTGCGAGATCAGGAGACATATAGTAGCCCTGAGTTTCTTGTTGACGAAGTCGGTTGCGTTTATACACCCCCGATGATCGTTTAACATGAGACCAGGTTGGACTGTCAGGCATTCGTCCTTCGGGACTGAATCGCCTTTTTGCTCCTCGCTCCTTTCTCCTGGCACCAGAAGCTCGAGTCAGGAGTGGCTCAGGAGTTGATTCGCTAACGACGTTGGGTTGCGTTGATACACCCCCCAAGGTTTGCTTAGCTTGAATCGCCCAGGCAGTCCAAACACTCATCCTTCAGCAAAGAATAGTGCCTTATGGTCTTCAGGGTACAGCCTTGCTGTCCTTGATTCGTCTGACTGTCAACTGGTCGGTTCACCTGACGTTAGTACAGACGGACTGACTGTGCATGTCCAGATCGAAGCTTTCAATATGGAACTTAGACATAGTCTGAAGTTCTTGATGTCAAAGCATTCGAACATCTCCTACCTGTTAACTTCTTGCATGTGATCAGGAAGGCATTTTTCTAACCACCCTAGATACGACAAAGAGGGTTAGTGAGATTTTAAGCCATCGTCACAAGTTTTTGGCTTTAGAGAACACAAGGCGGTGTGCTCTCTAAGCTTTCGTTATGGCCTAAGAATGGAAACCCGTTTTGTCCTTGGGCCAGGAGCTTGGAAGCAAGGATGGCACAAGTTAGTGGGCAGGAGCCAGAGAGAGTCCTGTGCCCTGTCAGGTCTCTCAAGTTTTATCTACATAAAACTCAAGAAAGTCGAAGTCGTACGGACAATCTGCAGTGTTCCGAAAAGACCAGACTTGCCCATATCGAAGAACACCCTGGCTTTATTGTTAAGGAGGTCTTTCAAAAAAAAAAAAAAAAAAAAAAAAAGCTCCTTCTTTGTGTTTGCACAAAGATTTGAAATCTTTTGATTTGAATGCTCCACGAGGTGCAGGGCGCGCCTCGGAAGCATTTCAATAGAGCATGGCACTCAGCAACATCCTGAGTACCATGTTTTAGCGAAGCAACTCTGTGTTCAATTCACACACCCTGCGAGATGTGAAGATGGCATATGAGATCTGCTGCTCGCTAGGGCCATACGTGTCTGCGGACACAATCTACATCCTATCCTGTAGAAAATGGTTAGGAAGAGCTCTTAATTTAGTAGTTGAGTCGCCGACAACGGTGACTTCTTAACTCTTAAGCCTTAGTTAACACACCTTAACTTTGGCTAGGTTGGTCAGGTGGTGATATATATTTTTATATATATATTTTATTTTACTTCTTAGCCCTCATGGTATGGGTCCGTCAATTGGTTCTAGTCACGTCGTGGTCTCGCCCCTGTTGACAGATCATCTGGAGTGCACCAGCTATATAGGTCTCTACCTCGCTGGCAACTCTAGTAGCACAAGCAGACTTACGCGGCAGTAACCACGAAGTCAGCTATGCTAACAGGTAAGGAATCAAGATATCAATTATCTGCATATATATGTTCCTAAAATCTTCTATTCTGTCTACTCCCACCACCAAAGGTGGGATTCAGCTATATATATATCTGACAGGTAAGTTTCATGAACAAAATGTTATTGTAATGATACAATTAAGTTTGTTCATACTTACCTGGCAGATATATATAATCAAAGTACCCACCCACCTCCCCTCAGGAGACAGTGGAAATAAAAATTATGAAATAGAAAATGGGAATGATTCCTGATACCCGCCTCCCAGCGGCGGGAATGGGTACTAACCACCTGACTCCCACTGCGTGTGTCGTAAGTGTTTAAATTTCTGTCGGATTCGGAAAAATACAGCTATATATATATCTGCCAAGGTAAGTATGAACAAACTTAATTGTATCATTACAATAACATATTACTATTCAGCGCCAGCTGGACCGTTCATAAGATTTACTAACAAGGCAGTTCAGAAGTAACTGCTTGTGCGATGGTCGGAAGTCCCGCCCGACTGGAGGTAAACATATCACTTTGTTTTCGACCGCCGTCAGATGAAGACGTGGGCTCACCGCTCTGCCCGCCTCTGTCATGAGATTGGTTTAATACAAAGCTGGATTTTTTCAACCCTTTTTCTTAGAATAGTTTTTCGTGGTTTCAGTGAGATGCAGTCCCACGAATCAGAGAAGCCCCCTCGCCCCCCATCCAACCAGAGAGTGTGCCCTGGAGTGGGAGGCCAAGTGTGGGGCTTTTAGGTCCAACGAGACTGTGGACCCTCATCCCTTATGTTTGAGATGCCGAGTGCGTGAATGCTCTTGGTCTCTGACTTGTGTTGTTTGTGTCTCTTGGTCGGAGGAGCAGTGGGAGTTATACGAGAAGAGGAAGAAGCCACATAAGGCTGCCAAGGTGTCATCGGAAAGCTCTCCCTCGACACCTTTGGTGACCGACACGTCATCATCTTTCCTTCCTCCTCATCAACTCCCATGGATTGCTCTCTCCCCTTCGGGGGACGTGTCCCCCTCCGCCTTTTCGCTTGATTTGTCGAGCGCAGAGGAAGGAGGGTGACATCCTGGCCTTGAGTTGTACCCGGGGTCTTCTGTCCGTTCAGGGTGGGATCCCTCCCCCTCTGAGCGAACAGGAACCCCCCCATTAACTCGACTGTTGCTTCTCCAGGTGTGTCTACCTCTGCGGGTGGAGATCTCCAGCAGTTGTGGCGATCTTTGAGCCTTCCTGGCACTCCGAGTATCCAGGGGCTGATTCATCATTTGGCTGCAGCCCCGGTCACTCACAGGGTGGAGACGAGGACAACCACAACCGTGTCGACACCAGGTTATGCCACTCCACCGCACCTGGTGTACACCCAGCACATGACTACGGTCACCCCTACGGCTGCGGTACAAGCCCCGCTGCTGTACATGCCCTGGAGGGAGATAGTACCTCCTCCACCTGGGTTTGCTGTACTTGCCCCGCCCCCTGACTTCGAGTGCCCGAAGACCTCTACCCTAGACCGTCCTCCTGTAGCTGTCGCCATACCTGCTGTCTCCATTCCTGCCCATGGAAGTGCTGCCACTCCCGCAGGTCCCTCCGGACAGGTGGAGTTGGGCCGTGTTGCCACCAGAACTTCCCCAGCTCCATCCTGGATGGAGGACCTGTCTGCTGTCCTGAAGAAGCTGGCGAGGAAGAAGAGGGTGTCGTCTTCTGCCGCCTATTCCCCTTCGACTTCTAAGACCCCCCAGCCGAGGAAGAAGGTGGCCTTGACCCCCTAAGCGGGACAGGTGGGTCTTCTGTTGGTCCTCCCTTTCCTCTGGGGACGGGATCCGTTTCTCCTTCCTCAGGGAAGAAGAAGACTGGGACCATACAGGTACCAGCTACCACTGGTGCCTGTGCTCCCGGCTCCAGAGGTTCCGCCTCCGGACTGGGAACCAGACGTCTGAGCATACTCACCGTCAGGATCCAGGCACGGAGTGGAAGGTTGGCAAGAGTCGTTCAGGTGACTCGCTAGACCAGCGATCCCCCGGTTCCCAGGGTTGACGTGACGGTCCCACCAGATGTCAAGGCTGGGAAGAGGTCACCAGGACCAGCCTCGGCTGCTTCTGGTACCATGACGCGTCATGAGGACGGTGCTCGCTCTCACCACATTACCGAACGCTACCAGTTACCCAACCGTTGCTCCTACCGGGACCGGACGGCTCGCACGACCTGTAGCAGCTCCTCTGACACACAAGACCGACGCCACCGTCCTCGGCCTAACGCTTCTTCGCACGGAGACCGCTGGTCCAGACCTGCAGCTCGATCGCCACCACAGGTTGGCGATCACCTGCATTCCTCCCAGCCTGCCAGCTCTGCTGGTAGGCAGGGCAGGAGCATCGGGTCTTTCTCAACCTGTCCCTTCAACCTTCTCGGGCTACACGGGGAGGAGCGAGGCGAACAGGAGTGACCGTGAGGAGTGTGCTCCTTACAGTCCGGCCACGAGAGCCTACAATCCTGGCTCGGTCCTTGGAGCCAGTAAATTGTAGTTGGAGGAGACCACGAGGGGTCTGACGAGGTTCTTCCTCCTGAAGGAAGAGTGTCTCGAGAGGTGATCGGCCTGGATGGATATGATGGTCCATCGCCTCCGGACGCGATCACCCCCGAGATGCAGAGGTCATTGCGCTGATTCATCAGCACAACTACCTCGGGGCAGGATCAGTCGTTACTCCCTCTGACCCTCCATCGAGGTTAGAGTCATTCTGGGGGCCTAAGAAGGAACCCAGACCGACGATGGGGCTACCCTGGTCCACCTTGGCCGACGGGGTGTTGGACCAAGTGAATGCTCTCTTCTCCGGACAGGACTCACTCAGGTCCAGCAGGTCGGACAAGTTGCTTCTCCCTCCTCAGCCTCGCCAGCGGCATTTCTACATGCCTTCGATAGACCCGTTGTCGACCAAGCAGGTTGATCCGGAGATAGCTCGGCTAACTCTGGGAGTGCCTCTTCATCATCTGCTGTCTGAGAACCTCTGGCTCTCACAGCAAGAGGCATCAGCCCTGGAATCTACTGCCATGGCAGTTTCCAGGCCGTCTCCTGGCTGGATCTGTGGTCCCTCACACTATCCAGAGTCGCAGCCTTATCGGGACCTATCGCTCCCGAGGAAGACTCTGCCATTCTGGAGGTAGGGCCATCTCCTACCTCGCCCACCAGACGGCCAACCTGTAGGCCAACCTGGTTCTGAGAAGATGGAACTCAGTCCTGACTCAGGTAACCAGAGCGGCCGGTCGAGAGGTAACGTTGAGTCTACATAATGGACTGTTGCTGGGTTCCTCCTCTCTCTTCCCCAGAGAGATGGTGGACGCTGCGGTGGAAAAGCGGAGAACTGATGACAGTGACCGCATACTACACCAGGCAGTTTCGAAGACTTCTGGGCAGTCTCGATCAACTACGGCCAAGCCTTAGAGCTTGGCTAGCGCTTCCTCCGCTCACAAGATGCTAGCACCCTCGAGGGTAGCACGAGGAAAGACCCAGCCTTCCTCTTTTGCTTCGAGAAGTGAGCGTCAGCCCTCCTCTCAACCCTCCTTCTCTCGCGGGAGAGCTGGTAAGCGGAAGGGAAGAGAGGGAAACGCAAGGGACGGCGTTCCCCCTCACCTGCTGCCGGAAGTTGGGGGTTGCCTGGCGAGCCATTGGGTAACTTAGCAGCGTTACGGAGTCGAGGCCACCCCTCACTTCACACCCAGTCCACCTTCAGATGTGTTCCCATCAAATGGTTTCTAAATTGAGATTTGATATCAGTAATTTAATAATTTACTTTGATTTTCTTAATCTCCAAAATGGCTACCTATTATTTTCTATCCAAGTACTAATGACATACAGTACCATTGTAATAGTTTCATTATATTCTCATTGGAAAATAATTATTCAGGGATGTGTAGAGAAACTTTAGCTAATAATGGCATGAAATATTTTATCACCATCAAGAATTATGAATATCTAATCTAGCAAATAGTAATTTGATGTGTAATGTGCATAAAAAGTCAATGTAGGCTAACCAAGGTTAGTTATTAGTTCAAAATTCTTGGCAGTAGAAGAAGCATGGTAACTGCCTAAAATTCCTGACATGGGATTTTATCAGACTTTGTGGTAAAAAAACATTTTCTTTGTCTAGGTTCAGTAAGGTAGGATTCTTATTTCTTATTCTTTTCCACTGTCTACAAGTTAAATTCTGAATTGAATATGGTGTTGAAACAAGGTTTGTTCAGAGACATATTGTTGAGGATACTTGTAAAATTGTTTTTCTGGGCTCAGCTCGTGTCGGCCTATGAAAGGATCCTTAATATCATTCTTTCTAGGTAAAATTAGACCTAAAATTACCAGGAGAAAAACAAAATTAAGAAAATGTCAGTTAAAACTGACTCGCTCACTCTTAAAAAGAAGTGTCGGTATGATATAGGGGCGAGTGTGGAACACTACCACGAGACAGACACCAATTAGAACTTCCTATCAGAATCCCCCCAAGAGAGAGCTGATACTAACGGGCGATGCAGCCTCTACTACTACTACTAGAGGACGCCACGGACAGCAGCGCCCCTAGCGGACATCCTTAAATTTTAGCGCTAGCAACAAGTCGCCATTTTTCTTGTGCTGTGCCTTTTTGGGATTTTTCCTTGTAATCCACGATGGAACGCTCTGCAATTGCCACGGCTAAGTTAAGTAACTCATAAGTAATATTTTACCACAGTTTTATCTTCCGGGTACCAGTATTTTCCTCTTAATAGGTCATATACGGTTCCCCGGTTGTCTCGTGGCGGCCATGCTGCCTCGTAAGAATTCCCGGTCCTCCATACTGGGACTTCTTATTCTTATGGGCTTACTTATCACGTTCATTGTTTTACATCGAGTTTTAGATAGTTTAGCCCTCCTACCATTCTCTTAGCTTGGTATTTAGGGCTATTATTTTATTCTGTCCCAGCATCCCGGCTCTTGCTCTACATCGGCTATCGCTGGCTCCGAGTAGGCCTCTGTTTCTTGGAACAGTCTGCCTCCTCCTGGGCTTCTTTCTCTTTCACTAAAAGTGTCTCTTCCGCCTTTTTCGATGTATATTTTTATGTTATTTAGGGTGTTAGGCTAGCCTAGGTGCTTGTTCCTTGTATTGGTTCAGCTTGGTTCACGTGGCCCTCTCACGGTTGTGTTGCTCGCGGCCTAGGCCACTTGCGGTCACGTGTTCCTTAGCACCTTACCCTGCCCCTACCCTCCCTCTCTGGTATAGGGAGGAGCTTGGGGGTGGGGGGGACCCCTTGGTTGTTTATAACAACCCTCAGTCACCTTCTCTCTTCCTCTCGGAGGTGACCAAGGGTTCCTTCCAGCGGGGGGTATAGGGCGACCACTCATGAGGTACCGGGTCTCCATGCGGGTAGTTGGTGAGGCGGGGAGGAGTAGGCCATCCCTCCCCCCTTTTCTCGCTCCCGCCGTGTTTCGCCGAGACCTTCCTCCCCCCCTCCCCAGTTGCTTAGCCACCTCCCTTGCTATACGAAAGGAGCCTTCCGTCGCAGCCGGGGCACCTTTGTTTATAGGTTACTGGCTCCGCTAGCGGGCGGGGTGGGTACTACGAGTGGTCGGTTGCTTGCCTACTATATCCTTATATCTCTCCCCCGCTACCGGAAGGGAGCTTACTCCTTACCTACGCACTCTTCTAGTAGACGGGCGGAGAGAGGTTGTTTTATTAATTTTAAGGATATACCCTAATTGTACGTTATTTTTACAATGAATTGTGTATTATTATATTTTATCAACCATCCCCGCCTTTTTCCGTTGTGGTTTCCATTACCACCACTCCTGGTTGGTTGTCTTTTGTGCCTCCGCCATCAGCGGAGCCATAGCCTAGATACCAACCTAGTTACCACACGTATTTTGGCGGGGCTCTGGTTTAATCTAACTTTATCGCTCCGGCACCAGCGGAGCATATGTTAGACTGTAAGTGTTTTTCTTGGTACTCATGTACTTTTTTCACTTACAGGCTACCAACTGCCAGGTCCCTAGGGTGGTAACGCGACGCTGTTCGACCCCTGTGGACATGATGAGGTGCAGGTCTCACGCCCCCCTGTGCCACGTCGTTCAACGAGACGATCGTCTGGCACCATGAAGCCTGCGCCATATGCTACGACCTGGTCGGTCAGCTGGGAGATGGGGAAGTCCACTATAGGCTTAATTATCATTTTGATAACAACTTCTAGTCATAAGTTTGTTAACCCGTTCCACCATGGCAGCTAATCAACTTTCTTCAGGCTCACCGGTGTGAGGGAAGTCGCCCTCGCCACCCTGAAAGCGTGGGTGGGGGCGGCTTCGGGAAGAACGCCGCCAAGGGCCAGCCCTACATTTTGGACAGGAAGCTGGCCGTCCAGATCTTCCCCGCGGGCAAGTCCACGGGTTATGTTGACCCCTTGTCCGCTGCCCCGCTGATAGCCTCCATCCAGCAAGACCTCCAGCAATCATTTGGGGTCGTAGCCCCCCCTCCCAGGAGTCGGTCCCGGACGTCGCTGCCTTGGACCTTAACCTTGAACCTATGGCGGTAGGGGGGAGGATTTGTTGGTTGAGGTAGGTATGTCGAGCGCCCAAGGTCTTTCCTTGGGTGCTCCTGGATCTTCTCCTGTCCCCTCTTCTTCCGCTTCTTTCCAAGGCTTTTCGGGATCTGAGATCCCTATTCGCCCTCCCGCTCTCTCTGTACCTCCTAAGGAGAAGGGAAAGAGAGAACCGAAGACTCTAGCCAAGACGACTTCTAAGAAGTCGTCTTCGTCTTCTTCGGCTAGGAAGTCGTCGACTTCCTATGCCGATGCGGTGAAGGCAAAGCCGAGCTCTTCTCAATCAAAGAGCTCCAGAAGCAAAGCTTCGAAGGAGAAAGGCTCGCGCTCCCGCCGAGTCACTGCCTTCTCCCGCCTCCACCGCTTCCACTCCGGCTACGCCGGTAGCGGTGGCAGGCACTAGCACCTTTGATCCCTCTACTTTCTCAGCAGGGTGATGGAACAGGTGGGCGCGCTGGTAGGCTCGCAAATCTCCGCACTAGGGACACGGTTCGAGCAGATGTTTGCGCAGTTATCAAACAGTCTGTCTCAATCTGGACAGTCAATCCAGGATCTCTCTAACAGAATGAGAGAAAATGAGGACCGAGTAGCTGGGCTAAGCTCAGGTTCCTCCCCCATATCTCCCCCAGCACCTCTAGGCACGGGGATTCTTCAAAACTCCCGCATATGACTCCTTGCCAGCTTTCTCTATGGAGAACCCATGGAGAGTAGCTGCCTACGCTCCGTTCAAAGATGGAATGATCTCTATCTCGGAGTGTGGAACTCGAAGGATTGAGGACTTCGAGTTTTACCCTCCGGGCCTGACGCAGCCTTTCATCGGATATGCTATGGCTGACGCCAACGCTCTGACGAGGGAAGACAAGATCTCGAAGGAGTCGGTCCTGTACAGTAGAGATCACGCTCAGCGGGAATGGGTTCACTGCCTTGAGGACTGGGAGTGTACACACAAACTCCAGGCCTACAAGAGTCCCTTCACTATTTTTGCGACGGAAGAGGAGGTTTCTCTTCCGTTCGCCAACGAAATTAGTGGAGAATCCCTTCAGGCAGTCCTCAAGGATGAGGCCCATCCCACAGTTGAGGAGGCGGAGTCTACTTCTCCGCTCTTCCCGGCCTTCGGAGAATTGTGGGAGAACTTGCCAGCTACGTTCACGCTTGGGTAAGCTCAAAACCGGACTGCGCCATGGACCAGTTCGGCGAGAAATTACCTAGGCTGCCGGATTCCCTAATCCAAGCAGATTTGACGCGCGAACTAGGTTTGGCAGGTCCCTCAATTCCCTCATAATCACAGAAATGGCTGCCCTCTCTTACGCTACGGAACCACTGTTCAAGATTCTGGCGAAATCTCAGTTTCAGACGGTTCTAACGGACGCTTTTGACTTCTTCCAGGCTAGGAGGAACTGCCGGAAGCATGTCTTACAAGAATGCACCATCAGGCATGAGCCTAATAGACTCTTGGCCGCCAGCATGTGGGGAGCGGATCTCTTCCCAGAGTCCGCGTGAACGAGGTGCACCACGAAGCTGCTAGACTCAACCAGAGCCTTCGAGCTAGGTGGGGTATTTCCTCAAAGAGGAAACAGGAAGCCGTTCCCCCTGCTGGCAAGAAACCAAAGAAGGCTGGTAAGAGGTTCCAGCCATACAAAAAACTCAGCAACAGCAGCAATTTGTGCAGGCGGTCCCGGTTCCCAACAGGGACAACCTGCCAGCTCGAAGCAGAACCAGCCTATCCTCCTGTTGCCCCCGCAATCTCAAGCCATCCACTTCCTACGCTATCTCGCCGGCCTTCAACCCTACTTATGAGACTCAAGGCTACACTCAGGGCGAGAGGTACTTTCGTCAGCGTGGCGCAGGAAGGGGTACGAGGGAGCAGGCAGTTCAGAGGAGGGCGTGGTGGCCAACCCGCCATCAACAATGAGGCTCCCCAGGTAGGAGGGAGGCTGTTCCTCTTCCGCCACAGGTGGGGGTTCAGCAATTGGGCACAGAGCATAGTGTCCAAAGGATTAGGCTGGAGTTGGATCAAAGATCCTCCTCCAATCAAATCATTTCATTTCAGTTGCCGTCAAAGGAATTGACAGATTACGCGAAGAACTCCTTCAGAAAGGAGCTATTTGCGAGAGTCAAACATCTAAAATTTCAAGGTCGCTTATCAGCGTGCCAAAGAAAAGGCTCAACAAAAAGAAGGGTAATCTTAGACTTGTCAAAGCTAAACTCTTTCATTCGCTGCGACAAGTTCAAGATGCTTACCCTCTCGCAAGTAAGGACCTTACTTCCGCGTGGAGCCGTCACATGCTCCATCGATCTTACAGACGCATACTATCATATCCCTATAGCCAGGCACTTCCGCCCCATTGTCCTATTGGATTCCAACTAGGAAATCAAACATTCTCATTCAAAGTGATGCCCTTCGTCTGATGTAGCCCCCAGGGTATTCACAAAGATATCAGAAGTGGTTGTACAACAATTGAGAGCTCAGGGAATCATGGTAGCAGCATACCTCGACGATTGGGTTGATCTGGGCACCAACAGTCGAGGAATGTCTCAAAGCCACCCAAACCGGTAGTTTCACTTTCTGGAACATCTGGGGTTCCAGATAAACAAAACGAAATCCAGACTTACTCCGGAATCTTGTTTTCAGTGGCTAGGAATCCAATGGGATTTGTCTTCCCACAATCTGTCAATTCCAGTGGTCAAACGGAAGGAAATAGCAAAATCTGTCAGGCAATTTCTCAAATGCAAACAAACGTCAAGAAGAAACCAGGAGAGAATCCTAGGGTCTCTTCAGTTTGCTTCGGTAACAGATATCTTCTGAAAGCAAGGCTGAAAGATATAATCGAATTTGGCGGTCAAAAGCAAACTCCAAATATCGAGACAAGTTGTCAGTAATTCCACAGATCCTCCGCAACCAACTACGGCCTTGGTCAAAAGAATAAAGAACTTAGCCAAGAAGTACCCCTTCAATATCCCCCTCCCACTGTTAACCATTCACACGGATGCATCCCTGTCCGGGTGGGGGGGATACTCTCAGTTCAAACAGGTTCAGGGGACTTGGTCAGTTCAATTTCGCCGCAGCTCCACATAAACGTGTTGGAAGCAATGGCGGTATTTCTTACTCTGAAGAGACTGCTTCCCCCGAAGAAGTCTCATTCTCAGGCTAGTTTTGGACAGTGCAGTGGTAGTTCATTGCATCAACAGAGGAGGTCCAAATCCAAGCATGTGAATCATGTCATGATAGCCATCTTTGCATTAGCAAACAAACACAAATGGCATCTGTCTGCCACTCACCTGGCAGGAGTAAGGAATGTGATAGCAGAACGCCCTGTCCCGGTCAGTTCCTCTAGAATCAGAGTGGTCTCTGGACGTCGGGTCATTCAGTGGGTAAGCCGGAGGGTCCCAGGTCTCCAAGTGGATCTCTTCGCCTCACAAGCGAACCACAAGCTTCCTTGCTATGTGGCCACCAACCTGGACCCTCTGGCTTATTGCCACGGACGCCCTGTCGTTGGATTGGAATCAGTGGAGGGGAATTTATGTTTTTCCTCCAGTGAATCTTCTCTTGAAGTCCTAAACAAACTAAGGTCTTTCAAAGGGATAGTAGCTCTGATTGCACCGGACTGGCCCAAGAGCAACTGGTATCCTCTTCTTCTGGAATTGGGTCTCCGACCTCAACGGATCCCCAATCCCAAGCTATCACAATCAGTACAAATGAGGACTGTGTTCGCTTCCTCAGGAAACTCTCCAGACCCTAACTTTTATGGACTTCATGAAGTTTGCGGCTAATAAAGATGCTGACATTGATCCACAAATATTCTCTTCCTAGAATCAGATAAGAGAGAGTCAACTGTTAGACAATATGACTCTGCTGTTAAAAAAATAGCATCTTTCTTGAGGGAATCGAACACTACAACCATGACAGTTAATTTGGCTATATCCTTTTTCAGATCCTTATTTGAAAAAGGCTTAGCAGCTAGCACGATTACCACTCATAAATCGGCTTTGAAGAAAATCTTTCAAGTAGGTTTTCGATAGATCTGACGACTGAATCTTATTTCACATGCTATCCCTAAAGCCTGCGCTAGACTTAGACCTTCTCAGAGGCCTACTACAGTTTCATGGTTCTTAAATGATGTCCTCAAACTAGCTTCAGATACTGACAACTCATCTTGTACATTCATAATGCTCCTGAGGAAGACATTATTCTTATTAAGCCTAGCCTCAGGAGCTAGAATTTCAGAACTGTCGGCTCTATCCAGGGATGCGGGTCATGTGGAATTCCTCCCATCAGGAGAAGTTCTACTTGCTCCGGATCGTAGCTTTTTAGCCAAAAATGAGGATCCTCTTGCAAGGTGGGCTCCTTGGAAAGTTATCCCACTTCCACAGGATCCTTCTCTCTGCCCAGTATCAACTCTTAGAGCCTTTCTATCTCGTACTTCTTCTAGATCCTCAGGTGCTCTCTTCATGAGAGAAAAGGTGGTACTTTATCAGTAAAATGGTATTAGACAGCAAATCCTTTACTTCATTAACAAGCCAACCCTGAGTCATTCCAAAAGCACATGATATCAGGGGAGTAGCCACCTCAATTAATTATTTTCAACATATGAATTTTGAGGATCTTAGAAAGTATACTGGATGGAAATCACCGACAGTCTTTAAACGGCATTATTTAAAGTCCTTGGAATCTTTAAAGTTTCAGCCAGTAGCAGCGGGAAACATAGTTTCCCCTGATACTGTATAGTAGTTGTAGTTTAAATCCAGGTCTCCTTTCTACCTACATCAGCCAACATGCCTCACCCTATCGCCAGGCTACTCAACATCATAGCCTTAGCCGTTGATTCATATAGTGGATTGTCCCTTATTTTTTTGCTAGGGACATCCACATTTGTACTAATAATGTACTTTGGTGTACTACCCTTATTTTATGCTAGGGTAGGACACAATATGTTTGTATAATTATCACCATTTTTGTATTATGATGAACTTCAGTCACAATGTGGTTTGTATATATGGGGGGGGTTGCACTATTGTATTAATGATGGATTTCAGTGTACCTACCCTTATTTTTATGCTAGGGTAGGGCACATGAATGTGTATATCTTGTATTTTTGTTAAGTAAATCTCCTTTTTTCTTTATATTACATGCAGCTCTGTAATTTCTGTAAATTACCATTTAAGTACTTTAAGATTACTACGTTCTTTATTTTTTACTGTTTATATAAGTTAGTTTTAGTGCTTAATCTGTATGCTTGTAATTGATTTTGCTTATATTATATCCTCTTTTACACTGTTTTTCATTGTTCCTTTTTTACCATCTGTCTGTTTCTCTGGTACTCTTTCATAGGCCGACACGAGCTGAGCCCAGAAAAGGGATTTTGACGAAGGAAAAATCTATTTCTGGGTGATTGGCTCGTGTCGCCCTATGAAACCCCCCCTTGATGATTTGTTTTCCCCCCCTTGCAGGACAAGATGTATTTAGCTATTTTGATTAAGGATGTCCGCTAGGGGCGCTGCTGTCCGTGGCGTCCTCTAGTAGTAGTAGTAGAGGCTGCATCGCCCGTTAGTATCAGCTCTCTCTTGGGGGGATTCTGATAGGAAGTTCTAATTGGTGTCTGTCTCGTGGTAGTGTTCCACACTCGCCCCTATATCATACCGACACTTCTTTTTAAGAGTGAGCGAGTCAGTTTTACTGACATTTTCTTAATTTGTTTTTCTCTGGTAATTTTAGGCTAATTTTACCTAGAAAGAATGATATTAATGGATCCATTTCATAGGGCGACACGAGCCAATCACCCGAAATAGATTTTTTCCTTCGTCAAAATCCCTTTTCTAAGAATAACTACTGATCCAGCAATTTAGAATATTGGTTAGTATAAGTACTGCATCAATTATGCAAGTTTAGTATTATTGATTTTCTTAGGTATAACTGGTATTATCAACATTTGTATGTGTTAAAATATTTTCCCCAAGTGGTAATGAACCTGACTATTTGTCTAGTTTTTTTATGCTAGCTTGTTCCATTGGTCTGAACCAAAAGTAGGTTATTTAATTAAAGTAGTCTTCTCTTTCAGGAACAGTGGGTACATTTGCAAATAAGTTGCTGCTTAGTGCCAAGGAATGTGAATTATGATGGCTAAGTATTATTGGGACCAAGGAACATGATTAGTGGGGAGGCTCAGGGTGAATTGCTTCACAAAGAAGAACAGTGACTGTTTTAAGAATTCCCTCTTTGGAGAACCGAGTAAGCAATTACGTAGTTGTTTATTATTTTCATACAATCAACTTACCTGTCAGATATATACTTAGCTAAGACTCCGTCGTCCCTAAGTATATATCTGCCAGGTAAGTATGTATGAAACTTTATTGTATCATAACAATATCATTTTTACCACAACAGTTTGTTTTGTTTATATTCCAAGTTTTATGATGATCATCATCATAATTGCTTCCAGTGTTCAATGATGCAAAGGCCCTCTGTGAAACTGGCACTCATGACATTTTTGTGCTTTATGCTCTGCAAATCTCCATTAATCTCCAGCCTCCATATCAAGTAGATCTGGGTCTTTCAGCTGACACGATTATGTATTATTCTCCTAGGGGTTGGGTGAAGGACATGTTCAAGCAGTCCCCATCTCCTTCTCATAATTACCTCATCTACACATAGAACTTAAGTAATTTCCCTTTTCCTGCTGTATGTGTCATCATAGTCTTCTTAAAATTTTATCGTTATATCCATTAAATATTTTACATATACATATCTATAATTTAGATTTCTACCATAATTAATGTTGGTATTACAATGCAGATCATACAAGACTTATGTATAATCTTACTGTATTCTGTCGTGAATATGAACCTGCACTCTCATAGATGGAGTACTTGGTGACATAATGGTTTCACTTTGTGCATACGCTGTCCTCTTTATTTCTGTTTCTCAGTTTAATATAAGCAACTTACCAAGTAATAGCTATAAGTTTTTATTTTCACAGCTGCTTAAATTTGAAATTTGCAATAGTGATTCTTTTTGTTATTGAGTAGGTAGCTGGTCCCACCCACTTTCTTAAAGCATTGGTAAAACACAGCTAAAGCACTCAATTCATTTCTAATGCTCAGCGACTGCACGTCAGTAGTTTGGTTGCTTTTCTTTGGGATTTTCACCATATGGTTCTGGTAAACACAGGATTTTATGCTGTATTCTTGGGTTTGGTAACATTCTCGCTAATTATATTAGCTTACTTACTTTGACATTTACTAGTTCATCAAGTGTCTGGTTTGTTCATGAAACTTACCCAGCAGATATATATATAGCTGTATTTCTCCGAAGTCCGACAGAATTTCAAAACTCCCGGCTCACGCAGTGGTCGGCCAGGTGGTTAGTACCCATTCCCGCCGCGCGTGGAGGCGGGTGTCAGGAACCATTCCCATTTTCTATTCAGAATTTTCTGTCGCCGGTGTTGATAACAACTGTTTTCACACCTCCGTCTAGGATTTTCGAAACTTCTCTGTTACTTGAGTATCCTGTTTGTTTTTTTGGTTATCGAACGTGGATTGTGACTAGGCTTACGCTGATAGTGGATTGAATTTGAATTTGGTTTGGTTTTTTCTGTAACTAAGATGTCTGGGACTAGTTTATCTAGCACAGAGTGTGTTGTATGGAAGGTTGTAAGGTGAGCTACCGAAGGTTCGGTAGACCCACACACAATATGTAATAATTGTAGAGGACATACGTGTGTTATAAATGACCGTTGTAAGGAGTGTGAATGTCTGTCTGATTCGGGTTGGAAGGCTTATGAATCCTATGTGCGGAAAATTGGAGCGTGATAGGATACGGAGATCTTCCTCCAGAGTGTATCAGTCAGTAGAAGTAAGGGTAGTAAGGTTTCTCCTACTATACATTCAGTAGTTGGTACACCTAAATCTGTTGTGCCTTCGGGCCCTGAAATGTTGTGCCTTCGGGCCCTGAAAATGTTGCCTTGGCCCTGAAAATGTTGTGCCTTCGGGGCCCTGAAATGTTTGCCGGGCCCTAAAAAATCAGTAGAAGAAACAATGCCCTTTCTATGATTCTGGAATCAATACGTAACCTAGAATCTAAAGTGCTCGCTTTGGAGGGTAGAAGCATTATTAGTGAACAAAAGTGCAGTGAAAGTGCCCCCAGTGTTGTGGAGGGGGCCAGCGTCAGATCGGCCCTATAATGCCTCTAGGCCTGGACCTCTGTCGAACTTCCAAGCCCAGGAAGACGACATGTCGAAAGCCGCAGAGGGTTACGGGGAACCCCACCGATCTGGCGTCCCTTCGGCAGAACCTGTAGACGATCCCCAGGCTGCCAAAAGAGTGTGCGATGTGCGTATCCTCCGCGAGTGCTTTTCGTCCTCGGAGGCGTCCTCCCCTAACAGGAGTTGGAGCATGAGAAGACGCTCACGTCCTCTGAAAAGAGCTATGACGTTAAATGTCGCACAGGCGGCTATCGTCAGTAGTCTCTCAGAGGAGGACGCAGAGTCTCTTTGCGCTGCTTCTTCGTTACGGGCTTCGCCTCGAGACTTGGATTACTCTCCATCGCAAAAAAGATCGAAAAACTCAAGGTGTCGCACAGGCGGCCAGAGTCTTCGATCGCAGTGAAGAAGACGCTTCACGTCCTTTTTTCCCCCCCCTGTTGGTTTTGCGGTCTTCACCGGAGAGTTTTGCTGCATGGACTCCTCAAAGGAGAATTATGATGTCATCTGACGAGGACTCCTTGGAGCGGCCTAGTCGTTCTAAGAAGAGAACTAGAACGGTCCTGTAAGAAGGGTTAGGGCTTCCCCTCGCCCTCGCCTTCTCATAGATCAGTTTTTCTCCTGAAAAAGAATCTTCTACTACAAA
>NC_061103.1:11754900-11817404 GCF_015104395.2 Macrobrachium nipponense | reverse complement strand
CAGAAAGCTCTCCAGCGACACCTTTGGTTACGGACACATCTTCTTTCCTCCCTCCTAGCCGGCTCCCTCGTATGGCTCCCCCACCCCCACTACCCGACCTTTGCCTCCTCAGTTGTGACTGCCGCCGCAGGTGGAGATCTCGAGCAGGTCTGGCACTCGCTGGGCCTTTTTGGGCACTGCAGGCGTTCAGGGGCTGCTATACCGCCTGGCTGCACCAGCGACGCATGGCCCGGCGACATCCACAAAGACAGTAATCTACACCTGGGTATGCTGCTCCTCCGCACTTGGTCTACACACAGCACGTAACGACAGTGACCCCATCAGCCGCTGTCCAGGCCCCGCTGTTGTTTGTACCGCGAGAGGAGCCAGACCCACTGCCTAGCTTTGCCGTCCTCGCCCCAGCCCCGGACTTCCAGTGCCCGAAGAGCTCACCGCTCGACCGACCGCCGGTACCCGTTCCTGTCATCGCCACTCCTGTTCCAGATCCAGCCATCTCCGTTCTTGCCCGTGTTGTTGCTGCTCCCACCGCAGGTCCTTCCGGACAGGTGCAGCTGGGCCGTGTTGCTTTGGCAACTGCCCCAGCTCCGTCCTGGATGGAGGACCTGACGGTGGTCCTGAGGAAGCTGACGAAGAAGTAGTCCAGGAAGAAGATGAAGGTGTCGTCGTCTGCGGCCGCCTCTTCCCCTTCGACTTCCAAGGCCCCACAGCCGAGGAAGAAGAAGGTGGCCTTCCCCCCCCACAAAAAAAAAAGTCTCGCTCAGAGACTTCGAAGGGTCTGCCCCACTCCGGTGGGGCAGTTGGGGCTTCTGCTGGTCCTCCTGTTCCCTCGGGAACGGGGCCCATCTCTGCTCCCACAAGGAAGAAGAAGACTGGGACCGGAGGGGCATCGGCTACCACCAGTACCTCTTCTCCTGGTGCCAGAGGCCCTGCCTCTACACCGGGAACCGTCTCGGCTGCTCTCTCGCGAGAGGTACCGAGTGTACGGTCACCTGCGGGTGACCGTCAGCCAGGGTCCAGATCGCTGAGCCTGCTCACTGGCAGGACCCAGGCACGGAGTGGAGGACTGGTGGCAGTCGCTCAGGTGACTCCCGCCAGACCGGTGATCGCCCTCGCAGCGACCCCCCGCCAGTCCCAGGGTTGACGCGACGGTCCCACTGGACCGTCCGCGGGCTGAGGCTAGGAAGAGGTCCCCCCGGTCACCAGGCCCAGTCTTGGCTGGGCCCAGGTACTGCGACAGTTCGTGAGGACGGTGCACGCTCCCACTGGGACCGGACAGATCGCTTGACAGGTAGCAGTTCTCCTCACGCTCGGGACTGTCGCTACTGTCCTCGGTCCAGCGGTTCTCCCCAGGGATACCCCGGGATTAGGCCTGCAGCTTGATCACCACCGCGGGTTGGCGATTGCCTGGAGTCCTCCCAGCCCACCTCTCCTGCCCCTTCAACCTCCTCGGGCTACATCGGGAGGAGCGAGGCGATTAGGAGTGACCGTGAGGAGTGCGCTTCTCACAGTCCCGTCATGAGGGCCTATGAGCCTGGCACGGTCTTGGGACAAGCGGATCATACGCCCAAGTGGTTGGAGGAGACCACGAGGGGTCTGTCATGGTTCTTTCCTGCGGAAGGAGAATCTCGAGAGTGTTCTTCTTAGATGGACTTGACGGTCCATGTCCTCAGGATACGATCACCCCCGAGATTCAGAGGTCGTTTGCGGAGGTTATTGCGCTGATTCGTCAGCACCACGACCTCGGGGAAAGATCGGTGCCCCCTCCCTCTGAGCCTCTATCGAGGCTGGAGTTGTTTGGGGGCCTAAGAAGGAACCCAGGACGACTGCGGGTCTGCCCTGGTCCTCCTTGAACCGACGGTGTGCTGGGCCAGGTGAACTCTCTCGTCTCCCGGACAGGAGGGATTGGTTAGGTCCGGCAGGTCGATCAAGCTGCTCCCCCCTCCTCTACCACGACAGCGGCGTCTCTTCATCCCATCAGAAGACCTGCTGCCGCCCAAGCAGGTTAACCTGGAGATAGCCAGGCTAACTCTGGGTGTGCCTCTCAACCACCTGCTCTCCGAGAATCTGGTTCTCGCAGCAAGAGGCACAGGCCTTGGAAGCGACTGCCATGGCAGCATTCCAAGCAGTCTCCTGGCTGGATCTGTGGTCCCCTCACAGTGTCCAGAGTCGCGGCTTCCTTGGGACACATCACTCCTGAAGAGGACCCAACATTCGGGAGACTGTGTCAGTCTGGAGGTCGGGCGATTTCCTACCTCGCCCACCAGACGGCCAACCTGGTCCTGAGGCGTCGGGACGCAGTCCTCGCTCAGTGACCAGGGCAGCAGGGCATGAAGCAGCGCTGGGTCCTCCTCTCTCTTCCTAGAGAGATGGTGGACGCTGCGGTGGAACAACGGCGCACTGAAGACAGTGACCGCCTAGTACACCAGGCAGTCTCGAAGGTGTCTGGGCAGCCTCGAGCCACTGCGGCCAAGCCTCTGAGCTGGCTAGCTCTTCCTCTGCGGATAGACGGCTTTCTCATCGAGGCCGAGAGGAAAGACCCAGCCTCGACTTCTTCGGTAAGAAACAACTGTCAGCCCTCCTCCCAGACCTCCTTTTCCCGAGGAGGATCTGGGAAGAAGTCGAAGAAGGGGAAACGCTAGGAGACAGCGTACCCCCTCACCTGCTGCCGGAACTTGGCAGCGCTATGGAGCCAAGAGCTGATAGTGGATGTCCTTCGGGAGGGACATCTACTACCCTTCGAGTCACGGCCACCCGTCACTTTCGCATCTGGTCCATCATCAGACATATGTTCCCGGTTCTGCCAGGGACGTAGCGCTTCAGCAAGAAGTGGAAGCCATGCTGAGCAAGTGAGTTTGTAGAGGTGGTGGAGAAGTCATCGGGGGGCTGGCACCCGGTGATCGATCTCTCTCCCATGAACCGATCCGTTCGCCAGACTCGGTTCACGATGGAAACAGCACGATCCATGCTCGATTCCATCAGGGAGAACGACTTCATGCTTTTGGTGGGCCTGAAGGATGCGTATTTCCAAATACCCATCCACCTGTCCTCCAGGAAGTACCTCCAATTCATCCACGATGGGACGGTATACCAATTCAGGGCACTTTGCTTCGGTCTCTCAACCGCCCCACAGGTGTTCACGCGAGTGTTCACGCGAGTGTCAGCTTGGCCCCATTTGGTCGGGATACGTCTACTGAGGTATCTCGACGATTGGCTGGTCCTGGCGAGAGCCGGATACAGGACAGGGATCGACTCCTTGAATTCTGCCGCGATCTGGGGATAATGGTGGACCCCCCGTATTCGTGTTCTCCGCATTCATGGACTCTTACATTTCTCTCGGGAACGTTTCCCCGCCTTATTCGCAGAAAATTCGCACATTCGTGGTATTTTTCTATGAGAAATATCCACAAATTCCTGGTTTTTTTAATAAGTTCCATCATAAAATGCTCTTTTTGTGATAAACCTATTAAAAAAAAACAAGTATAAAACATTTTTAGTGCGTTTTTATTGAGTTTTAACTAACAAAATAGGCTGTTTTCAGCAATTTTATAGGGGTTCTAACTATTCGGGGGGGCGGGGGGGGGGGGCCTCTGGTACGCATCCCCTGCAAATACAGGGAGACCACTGTAATTACAATCAAATAAGCACTGTGGAGTTTCAGTTGTGATGGTAGTAAGGATAAAACCACCGATTACAAGGTAAAAACGAATTTCAGTTCAATTCAAGACCCCGGGTATAAAAAGTTTCATACGTTCACTAATATAGGCAACAAAATGTTGTTTTATTGTGCTGATTACAACTGCAATCTTGAATAAGATCAATAAACGTTACATATGTACGCTAACATTGTTCAAATGAGTGCTGGGAAGGCTGAGAAGATGTTGGATCCTTTGCGGTTATGAACGGCACCTCAGTTGGTGACGCCATATTGGATCTAAATACTGCCTTGATGACATATTTTACGAAGAACTCACTTGCCTATTTGTTCCGACACGTTATACAAACCCTCGGTCCCTTACATAAGGAATTACTATTCAGCGCCAGCTGGACCGGTCATAAAGATTTACTAACAAGCAGTTCGGAAGTAACTGCTTGTGCGATGTCGGGAGTCCCGCCCGACTGGAGGTAAACATATACTATATCACTTTGCTTTCGAGCCACGCCGTCAGATGAAGACGTGTGCTCACCAGCTCTGCCCGCCTCTTTAGTGAGATTGTTTAATACAAAGCTGGATTTCTTAAACCCTTTTTTCTTAGAATAGTTTTTTTGTGGTTGCAGTGAGATGCAGTCCCACGAATCAGAGAAGCCCCCTCGCCCCCCCATCCAACCAGAGAGTGTGCCCTGGATGGGAAGCCAAGTGTGTTGCTTATAGGTACAACGAGACTGTGGACCCTCATTCCTTCTGTTTCAAGATGCCGAGGGCGTGAATGCTCTCGGTCTCTGACTTGTGTTGTTTGTCTCTCTTGGTCGGAGGAGCAGTGGGAGTTGTACGAGAAGAGGAAGAAGCCACATAATGCTGCCAAGGTGTTGTCGGAAAGCTCTCCCTCGACACCTTTGGTGACCGACAAGTCATCATCTTTCCTTCATCCTCATCAACTCCCACGGATGGCTCTCTCCCCTTCGGGGGACGTGTCCCCCTCCGCCTTTTCGCTTGATTTGTCGAGCGCAGAGGAAGGAGGGTGACATCCCGACCTTGAGTTATACTCGGGGTCTTCTGTCCGTTCAGGGTGGGATCCCTCCCCTCTGAGCGAACAGGACCCCCCCCCCCATTAACTCGACCGTTGCTTCTCCAGGTGTGTCTACCTCCGCGGGTGGAGATCTCCAGCAGTTGTGGCGATCTTTGAGCCTTCCTGGCACTCCGAGTATCCAGGGGCTGATTCATCATTTGGCTGCAGGCCCGGTCACTGCCCCAGTCACTCACAGTGTGGAGACAAGGACAACCACAACTGTGTCGACACTAGGTTATGCCACTCCACCGCACCTGGTGTACACCCAGCATATGACTACGGTCACCCCTACGGCTGCGGTACAAGCCCCGCTGCTGTATGTGCCCCGGAGGGAGATGGTACCTCCTCCGCCTGGGTTTGCTGTCCTCACCCCGCCCCCTGACTTCGAGTGCCCGAAGACCTCTCCCCTAGACCGTCCTCCTGTAGCTGTCGCCATACCTGCTGTCTCCATTCCTGCCCATGGAAGTGCTGCCACTCCCGCAGGTCCCTCCGGACAGGTGGTTGGGCCGTGTTGCCACCAGAACTTCCCCAGCTCCATCCTGGATGGAGGACCTGTCTGCTGTCCTGAAGAAGCTGGCGAGGAAGAAGAGGAGGAAGTCGTCTTATGCCGCCTATGCCCCTTCGACTTCTAAGACCCCCCAGCCGAGGAAGAAGGTGGCCTTGCCCCCCTAAGCGGGACAGGTGGGTCTTCTGTTGGTCCTCCCTTTCCTCTGGGAACGGGATCCGTTTCTCCTTCCTCAGGGAAGAAGAAGACGGGGACCGTAGAGGTACCAGCTACCACTGGTACCTGTGCTCCTGGCTCCAGAGGTTCCGCCTCCGGACTGGGAACCAGACGTCTGAGCATACTCACCGTCAGGATCCAGGCACGGAGTGGAAGGTTGGCAAGAGTCGTTCAGGTGACTCCTCGCTAGACCAGCGATCCCCAGTTCCCAGGGTTGACGTGACGTCCCACCAGATGTCAAGGCTGGGAAGAGGTCCCCCTGCCACCAGGACCAGCCTCGGCTGCTTCTGGTACCATGACGCGTCATGAGGACGGTGCTCGCTCTCACCACATTAGCGAACGCTACCAGTCACCCGACCGTTGCTCACTAGCCGGGGACCGGACGGCTCGCACGACCTGTAGCAGCTCCTCTGACGCACAAGACCGACGCCACCGTCCTCGGCCCAATGCTTCTTCGCACGGAGACGTTGGTCCAGACCTGCAGCTCGATCGCCACCACAGGTTGGCGATCACCTACACTCCTCCCAGCCTGCCAGCTCTGCTGGTAGGCAGGGCAGGAGCATCAGGTCTTCCTCAACCTGTCCCTTCAACCTCCTCGGGCTACACCGGGAGGAGCGAGGCGAACAGGAGTGACCGTGAGGAGTTTGCTTCTTACAGTCCGGGCCACAAGAGCCTACGATCCTGGCTCGGTCCTTGGACCCAGTAAATTGTAGTTGGAGGAGACCACGAGGGGTCTGGCGAGGTTCTTCCTCCTGAAGGAAGAGTGTCTCGAGAGGTGATCGGCCTGGATGGATCTGATGGTACATTGCCTTAGGACACGATCACCCCGAGATACAGAGGTCATTGCGCTGATTTGTCAGCACAACTACCTCGGGGCAGGATCAGTCGTTAGTCCCTCTGACCCTCCATCGAGGTTAGAGTCGTTCTGGGGGCCTAAGAAGGAACCCAGACCGACAGTGGGGCTACCCCAGTCCACCTTGGCTGACGGGTTGTTGGACCAAGTGAATGCTCTCGTCTCCGGACAGGACTCACTCAGGTCCAGCAGGTCGGACAAGTTGCTTCTCCCTCCTCAGCCTCGCCAGCGGCATTTCTACATGCCTTCGATAGACCCATTGTCGACCAAGCAGGTTGATCCGGAGATAGCTCGGCTAACTCTGGGAGTGCCTCTTCATCATCTGCTGTCTGAGAACCTCTGGCTCTCACAGCAAGAAGCATCAGCCCTGGAATCTACTGCCATGGCAGCTTTCCAGGCCGTCTCCTGGCTGGATCTGTGGTCCCTCACACTATCCAGAATCGCAGCCTTATCGGGACCTATCGCTCCCGAGGAAGACTGCCATTCTGGAGGTAGGGCCATCTCCTACCTCGCCCACCAGACGGCCAACCTGTAGGCCAACCTGGTTCTGAGAAGATGGAACTCAGTCCTGACTCAGGTAACCAGAGCGGCCGGTCGAGAGGTAACGTTGAGTCTACATAATGGACTGTTGCTGGGTTCCTCCTCTCTCTTCCCCAAAGAGATGGTGGACACTGCGGTGGAAAAGCGGAGAACTGATGACAGTGACCGCATACTACACCAGGCAGTTTCGAAGACTTCTGGGCAGTCTCAATCAACTACGGCCAAGCCTTAGAGCTTGGCTAGCGCTTCCTCCGCTCACAAGACGCTAGCACCCTCGAGGGTAGCACGAGGAAAGACTCAGCCTTCCTCTTTTGCTTCGAGAAGTGAGCTTCAGCCCTCCTCTCAAGCCTCCTTCTCTCGCGAGAGCGGGTAAGTGGAAGGGAAGAGAAGGAAACGCAAGGGACAGAAGAGAGGGAAACGCAAGGGACAGCGTTCCCCCTCACCTGCTGCCGGAAGTTGGGGGGTGCCTGGCGAGCCATTGGGCAACTTAGCAACGCTACGGAGCCGAGACTGAGTAGTGGATGTCCTTCGGGCCACCCCTCACTTCCACACCCGGTCCACCTTCAGATGTGTTCCCATCAAATGGTTTCTAAATTGAGATTTGATATCAGTAATTTAATAATTTACTTTGATTTTCCTAATCTCCAAAATGGCTACCTATTATTTTCTATCCAATTACTAATGACATACAGTACCATTGTTATAGTTTCATTATATTCTCATTAGAAAATAATTATTCAGGGATGTGTAGAGAAACTTTAGCTAATAATGGCATGAAATTTTTTATCACCATCAAGAATTATGAATATCTAATCTAGCAAATAGTAATTTGATGTGTAATGTGCATAAAAAGTCAATGTAGGCTAACCAAGGTTAGTTATTAGTTCAAAATTCTTGGCAGTAGAAGAAGCCTGGTAACTGCGTAAAATTCCTGACATGGGATTTTATCAGACTTTGTGGTAAAAAACAATTTTCTTTGTCTAGGTTCAGTAAGGTAGGATTCTTATTTCTTATTGTTTTCCACTGTCTACAAATTAAATTTGAATTGAATATGGTGTTGAGACAATGGTGTATACGTGTATATGTTTTGAAAAGGTATTGTTAGATTTCACAGCCCTACATACATGTCCACTTGGGAAATCCCTTGTTTCAACAATGTTTCCTTGTGATTACAATTGCTAATTTGTGAAATGATAATTATTTAAAGGTTTGTTCAGAGACATATTGTTGAGGATACTTGTAAAATTGTTTTTCTAAGAATAACTACTACTGATCCAGCAATTTAGAATATTGGTATGTATAAGTATTGCATCAATTATGCAAGTTTAATATTATTGATTTTCTTAGATATAACTGGTATTATCAACATTTGTATGTGTTAAGATATTTTCCCCAAGTGATAATGAACCTGACTATTTGTCTAGTTTTTTATGCTAGCTTGTTTCATGGGTCTGAACCAAAAGTAGGTTATGTATTTAAAGTAGTCTTCTCTTTCAGGAACAGTGGGTACATTTGCAAATAAGTTGCCTGCTTAAGTATTATTGGGACCAAGGAACATGTGAATTAGTGATGGCTCACAAAAAGAAGAACAGTGACTGTTTTAAGAATTCCCTCTTTGGAGAACCGAGTAAGCAATTACGTAGTTGGTTTTTTATTTTTACCACAACAGTTTGTTTTGTTTATTTTCCAAGTTTTATGATGAGATCATCATCATAATTGCTTCCAGTGTTCAATGATGCAAAGGCCCTCTGTGAAACTCTGGCACTCATGACATTTTTGTGCTTTATGCTCTGCAAGTCTCCATTAATCTCCAGCCTCCATATCAAGTAGATCTGGGTCTTTCAGCTGACACGATTATTTATTATTCTCCTAGGGGTTGGGTGAAGGACATGTTCAAGCAGTCCCTATCTCCTTCTCATGATTACCTCATCTACATATAGAACTTAAGAAATTTCCCTTATCCTGCTGTATGTGTCATCATAGTCTTCATAAAATTTTATTGTTATAGCCATTAAATATTTTACATATACATCTCTGTAATTTAGATTTCTACCATAATTAATGTTGGTATTACAATGCAGATCATACAAGACTTTTGTATAATCTTACTGTGTTCTGTCGTGAATATGAACCTGCACTCTCATAGATGGAGTACTTGGTGACATAATGGTTTCACTTTGTGCATACGCTGTCCCTCTTTATAATGGTTTCACTTTGTGCATACGCTGTCTTTATCTCTGTTTCTCAGTTTAATATAAGCAACTTACCAAGTAATAGCTATAAGTTTTTATTTTCACAGCTGCTTAAATTTGAAATTTGCATTAGTGATTCTTTTTGTTATTGAGTAGGTAGCTGGTCCCACCCGCTTTCTTGAAGCATAGGTAAAACACAGCTAAAGCACTCAATTCGTTTCTAATGCTCAACGACTGCACGTCAGTTGTTTGGTTACTTTTCTTTGGGATTTTCGCCATATGGTTCTGGTAAACACAGGATTTTATGCCGTATTCTTGGGTTTGGTAACATTCTCGCTAATTATATTAGCTTACTTACTTTGACATTTACTAGTTCATCAAGTGTCTGGTTTTGCAGCAAAGAATGCAATCTCAGACTGGCTCCTATTATGTCTCACATTCCATTTGTTGCCAATGTAGGTGTCAGACTTGTTCTTTCAATCTTACATGCAACGAATGTAAAGACTGGGATGAGGGCAAGTGGAAGACTTGGACAAGCTTGAGAACAATAGGCAAAGAAGGGCAGCTGCTAGAGTTGAAAATAAGGGTTCTTCTAGCCAGCGTTCATGTCTCCTAAGCCTTGAAGGAGGCAAACCGGAGATCCTAAGGAGCTGAGTGGGGTTTACCCACGGGAAGTTGCCCCTCAACCAAGCCTGTAGTGTGTGGATCCCAGGTCTCAGAGGACGGCCAGTGGAAAGGCATCCAACTCGGTGTGCACACTTTCAAATTCTGGGGGACCTTTTCACCAATAGAGAAGTTTGTGTTGGGGAAGACTTCACACGAGATCACTTTTCCTCAAGGCCAGTTGGCAAAGAAAAATCCTACTAAACTCCTTTATGTTCTCAATCACTCACGAGATCAAAGTGGACCTCTAGTGGTGGCTCATAGAAGGAAGGTTTGCAGATGTTGGGGCACCATTCTGGAGAATGTAGAATTATTGGGAATATTGTCCAGATCATGTAGAAGTATTGGGAATGTTGTCCAGATTAGAAAAGAACTTGGCCATGTTCTTCTCCTCTGGGCCCACGACAATCACACCAAGATTGTCACAAGATTTATTCAAGGGAAATTAAACATCATCGCAGATGATTGAAGTTGTTGCTAACAGGTCCTACCGACGGAGTGGATACTGAATCCACAGGTATGCACTGACCTGTGGAAACGGTTGGGGAAGCTGTTGATAGATCTGTTTGCAACAATGAGGAACCATCGACTACTGCTGTATTGTTTGCCAGCCCCAGATCCTCTCGTATGGGCAACAGATGCGATGATCTGGGATTGGTTGGGTCTTAGACGTTTATGCATTCCCACCTTTCAGTATGGTGAAGGATATAATAAACAAATTCTGATCGCACGGCAACCTCTTGATGATGTTTTTAGCCCGCTTCTGGCCTCAAAAACAATGATTTCCAGATCTCCTCAACCTTCTTGTAGATTTCCCAAGATTTCTACCACAGAAACAGTCTATTCAAGCAACCACATAACAACCGGTTCCACCAAGGACAATCCACTCTAGCTCTCAGATTGCTTGTCAGAGCAAAAAGCTTTTCAAGACCAGCTGCAGAGGCAGTTGTCAAAGTGTAGGTGCCAGTCTTCCAATAACGTTTATCAGTCCAAGTGGGCAGTCTTCCGTTTGTGTCGTCTGGCAGTTTCACATGAGGAATCTCCAGCTCTTCCTAAAGATAACTGGAAGGGGAAAAA
This sequence comes from Macrobrachium nipponense, assembly GCF_015104395.2. Classification (NCBI taxonomy): domain Eukaryota; kingdom Metazoa; phylum Arthropoda; class Malacostraca; order Decapoda; family Palaemonidae; genus Macrobrachium; species Macrobrachium nipponense. The sequence continues at coordinate 11,806,634 of NC_061103.1, read as the reverse complement.
ATTTCCAGACTCATTTGTGTTCCAGGCAATATCTGAAGTAAAGGAGGACCTGTCTTGGTAAAGATCAAAAGACAGGCTATTAGAAGGGAAGTCCCTTCTCTTCCTCTGAGCCCCAACCTGGTATTCTATTCAGATACGTCCAATCCAGGTTGGGGAGACACGGAGTATTGGGGACATCCCATGGGAGAGTGGCACATCAATTAAAGAATTGATGGCTATCCACTGGGTGCTCTTGGAGTTTGCGGACCTGGTCCGCAATAAAGTAGTAACTGTCTGCTCGGACAGCCCTCTCTTACATCAAGAAATAGGGAGGAACGCATTTTTTCTCTCTGTGAAGCGACAAGAAAACCTTCTGTTATGGACAGATAGGAACCACACCAGAATCCTAACAAAGTTCATACGAGGAAAATTCAGTCTCCTGGCGGTTGAATTAAGCTGCAAGAAGCAAAATCTTCCCACAGAATGGTGTTTTTTTTTAGCAGAACTAGCTCCTTCTGATAGGAACTCTGGACGGCAACTACAGTCAAGTGCAAACCCTGTTCTATCAGAGCCAGAAGTGCTTTGTTGCAGGGAGAAGAGTGGAACTCTGTCCGGCTAGATGGTCTGGTATTTCCTAGAACCAGAAGCCCAGACCAGATTTAACCCAAGATGTTATGGCAAGTACATATATGTCTCGTCCTCGGATTAGGACATCTTGCCATTTACCCTAATGGTCTTTTTCTTCTGAAACACTGATTTAAAAGGAGCATTTGCATCTTTTTAGCAAAGCTAATGACATTAAGTACAACCTCTACCTCATTATCTTTCAAGAGCTATATATCTCATACTCTTATGTCCATTTCACATTCGACCTACGGGTAGTGTGATCATTCATCTTTTCTCATGACATAAGAGAATTTTTTGGAAAAGTGCTAAAATTTAGGCAGTACCTTGAAAATTTTAATTACTGGCATGGTATCAAGGAAGAAAGCATAGGATTCCCTCCTATTGTCCGAACCTTCACCTGCTTGTGAAGGATCGAAGTTTAGGGAGCGAAGAGGGTACAATGTACCCAGACCACCCGATACTTATAGTGGATGGGTTGTGGGTTTTACTAGAGTGTAGGTGACATAATAATCTGGTTGTTTTTTGTTATGGTATTGTGCCCAGAGCAAGGGCAAATTGTAGTCCTTGTGAGCATCAACCAGAGGCAGTCTCTACTGCAAGCTCTCTTAACTAACAAGGAACGACAAGCATTGTTTCAATGCTAGCAACTTATCTATTTCTAATTCATTACATGACTTAACGTTTTAGAGTAGTTATGTCCATTTATCCCACCTCCTGTCAATGTGGGAGTCAGCTATGTAATTAGTGGGTAAGTTCCATAATTAAAAATTATGTTTTTATAGTAAAACAAGGTTTTAATTATACTTACCCAGTAATTACATGATCAGAGCCCTCCCTCCTTCCTGCTGATGGACATAAGCATAAACGGAATGAGCTAATTGGCTGTGTTGTTCCTAACCTTCTCGCTAGGTGAGCAAGACTGTGTCACCTACACACTTATTGGTGTTGCTACCGCGAATTTTGAATCTATATTGCTGCGAATAACAGAAACCATAGCTATGTAATTACAGGGTAAGTATAATTAAAACCTTGTTTTATTTTAAAAGCATCATTTTTCTCCGCCATTTTTTGCGGTAGAGTTGTATCCATGTTGTTGATGCACAATAATTTAAAGTTATTTGCAGTGTGAACATTTTTTTTTCTCAGCCTTAGCTACAACTACAGTTTAAATTTAGCAGTACTACTATATTTCCTTGACAATATTTTCTCCATACCAAATAAAGGTACAGTAGTGCCTCAGGATACAAATTTATCCGTTCCGAAGCGGCCTTCATAACCTGATTTTTTCTTATCTTGAACTACGTTTTACAGTGGTCCCCCCATATTCGCGGGGGATGCGTACCAGACCCCCCCACGAATAGTTAGAATCTGTGAATGTTTGGAACCCCTATAAAAACACTAAAAACAGCCTATTTTGTTAGTTAAAACTTAAGAAAAACCACTAAAAATGTTCATACTTGGTTTTTTTAATAGTTCTATCACACAAAAAGTGCATTTTATGATGAAATTGATAACAAAACCAGGAATTTGTGGATATTTCTAATAGAAAAAATACTGCGAATGCGCAAATTTTCCGCGAATAATGCAGGGAAAACGTTCCGAGAGAAATCTGCGAATGTGTGAGTCCGCGAATCCGGAGAACACGAATACTGGGGGATCACTGTATATGTAAATTGCCTAATTCGTTCCAAGCCCTACAAAAACACCACAGTAAATTTTATAATAAAGCTAAATTGACCAATAAACAATGAAATACAACAATTTGCACCATTCAATACATAACATAACCTTTATTGTAGTACGTAACTGTAAATAAAGTGTATTAGTGTACATGGTACAAGAAATACTTTACGTACATGTACGTACATATGTAGTAAAATGTGGAACCTTACCTTTTGAGTGAGGCGATCTCCGAAGTGGCGACAGAGGAGGACAAATGGCAGAAACATGAACACTTAACTTTACGAAACATTAAAAAATGGCAGAAAACATTAACACTAAACTTTACGAAACACATTAACAAATGGCAGAAAACATTAACACTTCTTGATTATCTCCATCTTCATTCTCCATAGAAAGCATCCTCTTCTTTCTGTGAACTTCAGCAACATTCTTGGGACCCATGGGTAATAACGAAAGTAATTAAGTTCACACACAACACGATAAAGTAACTTACAGTACAACGAAAGCGAAGTCACTAACACGAATTTACGTTAACAAACGAAATACGTATATGTGAACAAACAAATTCCATTGTTTACGATAACACTGGCAAAAAATGGTCAAGGAACGCCTTTACATAGAGGCATGAGGCTGACCAATAGAAGAGCAGGATCTTATGGTAGTGACTAGCATCAGGAACCAATGGGAGAGCGGGAGGATGGTGGCGAGTCTACTCAGTTGACGGCGCATGAGTTTTAAAATTGTTCTCGGTGGTCCGGGCGAATCTCGGACTTTAGCCTTTCGCAACCTGAATTATTTTCGCATACAGAAGCAAAAAAATCTTCGTCTTTGCTTTCGTAACTTGGATTTTTCGTAAGTAGGAACTTTCGTAACTTGGATTTTTCGTAAGTAGGAACTTTCGTATGTCGAGGTTCCACTGTATATTGTAAAAATATATGTCCTGTTCTACTTAATTAACATTATTTGTAACATAACTACAGTAAGTTTTTACTACCATACGATGGCTGAAATGCAAGCAAAGCAGTTACAGTGGGCCCCCTGTATTCGCGTTCTCCGGATTTGCGGATTTCTCTATGGACCATATCTACTCATTATTCGTGGGAAATTCGCGGTATTTTCCTATGAAAACTATCCAGAAATCCTTTCCCTAGTTTTACCTACAAAAAAATTAGGGTAACCTTGTCCTTCTTTGCCTTGAATCCAGAAGGCTTAGCTTCATCCTTCATTATGTCTGGGAAGACCATCTTTTTCCAGAGCAGGTCAGTCTTGTTGATATTGAACACCCGTTCTTGACGGTATCCTTTCTCCGGAAGAATCTTCTTGAAGGTCTCAGGATATTTCGTTGCCACCTCTTTGTCTGCCGATGCTGCTTCCCCATATAGGAAAACAGACTTTAGGTGGAACCACTTCTGGAACCGGTGAAACTATCCTTTGCTTGCCATGGCGTAAGCAACCTTCTCCATACTGCAGTCATCACAAGTTGGTGGTTGCCTGTGATCTACCCCTCCTGTTGGTTCTTTTAGCAGGACAGGTAGACTGCCCCCTTTCCTTACCTGGTCGTCAAACCCCCTCTGTTTTGCCAAGAGGTATGAGGCGGACAGGAAGAATTCCAATGAGCGTTTCTCTTTCTCGGAATTTGGCTAAAAGGGTTGGTATTTCAAGATCAATCCTCGGATCATCTTGTCATACACTTCATACACTTGAGTAGTTGAGGAAAGGTGTCATCATTGTCGTTCTCGTCTTCATCCTCATCGTTGTCTTCTGCCGCCTCCTCCCCTTCTTCTAAGACTTCATCAGTATAAGAAAAAGAAGGTGGCCTCTCCAACCCCTAAGAAGCCCTACCATTGGACTTCAAAGAGAAGCAGTTGGATCTCCTGTAATCTTTCCTAATCCTTTGGGAGTAGGACCAGTTACACTTACCGCTGGGTATAGAGTTTCAAGGGCCACAGGAGTGCAGACTTTGCTTCATGCTCCTACCACTGGGTCTAGAGGTTCTGTCTCTAGAACTAGTGCTACGTCGGAGGGGCTCGTTTGCAAGACACCCCAAATGTACAAACCTTTATGGAGGATTGTGAAAGAAAAATCAATCCAGAAAGACATTTCCCTGTCCGGATTCTAGTGCAGGGCGCAAGTCAAATAGTGACTTGCCCCTGCCTGTCAACACTACTATTAGTATTCCTACAGGTTCAATGAAGATGTGCCTGTCTCTTGAGACAGAACATCAGGAAGTCTGAGAGGAGGTCCTCTGTGCAGTCTTCTTCACGTGAGGTTTCAACCAATGTATGGCAAGACGTTGCAAGTTCTTGTCAAGCAATGTCATATTCAACTTTTCCCAACTCTAAGTCATGTTTGCACGAATGAACCAGTTTGGTGGAAATGAATACACTGTCTGACGGGTAAGATCCTCTGGTCTGCTCTCATCAAGAAGCATTTTCACCGAGGTGGAGACATCTTCCTAGACTTGCATTGCCATCATCACCACGGGTTGATAATTGCACACAAATTGGCATCTCCCGATGGTTCTGCCAGTATGACGGGCGAGAACATCCAATCCTCCTCTCCTGTTCCCTATGCTTCCTGGGTTACATTGGAATGGGTGAGGCAGATAAGAGGAACTCTACAAAAAATTTTCCCCAGAGTTCAGCTGCGAGAGCCTATGTTCTTGGTTCAATCTCTTCCTCTTTATCTAAAATATTCATCAGACACCAGTCATAAGCATAGAGCTAGTTATGATTTCTGGTTCAGCAATGTCGTGACGAGGCACTAGAATTCAAAGTTCACAAATGAATGTTGCTCTGCAACAATTACACTACTGTATTGTCTTGCTCTCTTGTGGTGCTTCGAGGTGTTCCACCTCTAGGCCCATGTTCTAAATTTTGCCGTTCTTTAAACAATTTGATTCATCTATGTATGATTCTCTCCGGTTTATTTAGCTTTCTTGATATCTCTCCAACAGGAACTTGCACCGTATGCAGTGCAATAATTCTCTCGCTCATCGAGGGATGTTTCTTAGACCGATAAATGACACATTGACATTATTGCTTTTGATGTTATGTGTACGGGACTCTAGAGTGAGGTCGCATGTTCACACTGTTAGGATTTTTTTTTTTTTTTTAATAGCAATTTTGTGGGGATTTCTAATGTTTTCTGTAAAATTTAACAAATGGAATAGTTCAACTACCTTCAACTTAATATTGAAATGATAATTTAAGGACTATTCCAAGGAATATTTTGGACTGGAAGATAGATGTGGTCATGAGGACCACATTCATGTCACTTCCTTGTCCTTCTACTGCTCTTCCTTCGGGCTTAGAATAGGACTTGAACCTACACTTGCTGGACTGGCGCCTGGTGTGGTAAGCCTACACATCGAGCTTCCTTTCTATTTTTCTTGTTAGAATCATAGAACCAATCCCACTCCTTCCTCTAGCAATGGGTGAGGAAGGAGACTGGCAATAAGGCAAACCCTTCTTGGATCTTTGCATTAATGCCTCCAACTCTTAATATTCTTCCCAGTCTATTTTGTATGAGTTATGATTCCTCACTCATTTCGAAAAGGCCCAGAAGTCTGACTCTTGATCTTGTAGTTCTTATGCTCTGATCAATTTGTTAGAGGCAGGGCACTCTTCCTCACTCTTTCGACCAATAGCAGCCCAGGTGTGCTGAACCCCAGTCAGTTCTAGAGCCTCACTCAGATTCCTCTCTCCAATAAGTGTCTTCCTACTGTAAAGGAGGAAGGGTTTGCATATCTTGTAGGAACAAATTACAATTTTTTAAAAGTAAATTGTATTTTTCCTAACTATACAAACCTAGGTCCTTTACACTAATGCCCACCTCATGCCACCCCTCAATCTGAAACCTTGGCCGAAAGGCAAAGTGGAATGTTTACATCCAGGAAGGTGGGTATCTCCACCTACCAGACGGTACATACTGCCTAACACCTAGTTCAAGAGTTTTAACGGCGTGTGTTCCAGCTTTGCTGTAAAGCAATTCCTAATGTAAAGGGCCTCAGGTTTGTATAATTAGTAAAAATACAATTCAATTTTTAAAATTTTGATGTGTATATTTTGTGAAACAGAAGTAGTTTATATTGTTCTTATTTTTATATTAGGTTAAGTATTTATGAATGTATCATGCATCCCAATATTTAATTTTGATTCACTATTGTAAATCACATAGGTCTTCTTCTTGCCAGGTTTAAATTGAGAGGATCTACAAGACGTTTACTAATAAATGATGCAGGGTAGCTCATACATTATGAATGAATGTGAGAATATGGCTGGACCACCTCCAGGATATCACCATGGGCCTTCTCCAGAAGGAACTATGAATCATCAGTACTATGGTCAACATGCTCTTATCAAGGCTATTCATCTGTAGTCCAGAATCAATGGTATCAATCTGGATATGGCTATACACATAATCGTAAGCCCATTGACATGTGGGCCATGCAATCGTACATTTTACAGTCAGCAAAGATGGATGAGCATGTAAAGGAACATGTAGATTGTCCTTTCCCAGAATGTAAACTGAGTGCTCATATCAAAGTTATTGACCAACACATTAATAACCAGCATATGCTCATCAATTTTGAAGCCCTTCAGATAGATGATGAAACTTGGATTGCAGAACGTAAAAAGCGATTTCCAACATCTCAGAGGGCAGAGCTGCGAAGAGCAGAACAGATGGCGAAACTGAAGAGAGGAGAGAAATTAGGTGTTAATAAAAAGCCCTTCAATAAAGATAAGAGTTTCAGGAACAAGAGAGGGAGAGAGGGAAAACAAATTACAATAAAGATACAAAATGTCAAAATGCACCCAAGTGAGGTTGATAGTGTACACACAAGTGGATGAAAAGTCATCCAAATCAAGGGATTCTATAGAAGCAAAGAAAACTGGCCTCAGGGACGGTGCAGAAAGAGGAAAAGAACAATTTTGGAGGTAATGTAGAAGTAAAAAGGGCAAACTTTGAGGACAGAAGGTCAAAAAAGAGGCCAAGACTAGAAAACCCTCCTAGACCAACCATAGATGTAGATCTTTATGATCATATGAAGAAGCGTTAGGTGTACACCTTTTAAAGGGACCAGACACTTTTACGAAAGTGTCGGGGAGGTGAATTACTTTTCTTTAAATAATTTAAGCAAAAACTCACCGGAGAAAGAATTTGTCATCAGTGATGATGAAGAGTGGGAGGAAGAGAAGAAAATTGATGGAAAAATGGTATTAGGTGGTGCCTTGGGAACACTGATGGGTGCTTATTCTGACTCAGAAGATGAGGTAGCAGATGAACCAAATATTAAAGTCAACAATAAGGATTTCGTAGCAACAACAGAGCAGATGTCTGAACCAAAAAAGGTAACTGAGAATTTAGTAAATCAGAGTTCTAAAGAAGAAAATTCAAGGGCTAGAACTAAGCGAAGACCCAGAACCCATAGTAAGAGAAGTAAAAAGCCAATAAATATTCAAAGAAGACCAAGGAGAAGGAAGCCACTTTTGGAGAGACTTCTCCAAGCTGACATCATTCATGAAAGAAACATCATTCTGCAGTGTGTACGGTACATAGTGGAAAATAATTTCTTTGATGACAAGGTTATAGGAAAGGCAAATATAGAGTCAGGATTTCAGAAAGGACAGAATGATTCAGAAATAATTGATTCATTAAAAGACAAAAGCCATAATACTAGAAATATACCAGATAATGAAGTCATTTCCAGTAATGATAAACTTACCGATAATCTGTCTGAGGATCAGTGTTTAGAATCTAGAGTTTTGGAGCAGAATGATAATATTGAAGGTAAATCAGAAATAGATAACAACAGTCAGCATTGTAAAATTGCAGTATCTATTGCTAGTAATGATGTATCTGTATTGGTTAAGGAAGAACTTATTAATGACAACAAATCTCCCAGTCATGTTTCAGATGTTGAGAAAAGTGTAAGACAAAATAGTAATGAACTGCACGACAAACCAGGGGACAGTGAATGTAATGATTCTGTTACATTTAATTCGGCAAGGGAATAAAGTATCACACAGTAAATGAAGAACTAGATGGAATTATTTTCTCCTACAGAAAATTTTATACTTGTGGTAATCTTGAAAACATTTGCTGTGGGGCCACTATTTGGAGTGCTCTGTAGACTAAGGGCAAAGGATCTAGTGATATGCATTCGGAGAAGCAATTTAAAAATGGATGTTAAAAACTAAGCAACTTTCAAAAGATTTGTAAAAGTGTTAATATTCTTTTTAATGTTGTTTGTTAACTTTTTTTTTCAAGTACCAGAATATATAGGTTTGAACTTGCTGAAATTTTGTTTGATGCCCTTATTTGTTTGTGTAAATGTGTTTGTGACGTTCTAACTATTTTGCAAGTTGCCATGCTAAGTGAAATAATAGAGTACAGTAGAGTCACAAAATCATTGTAGTAATTAGTACAGGGAGTTTGTATTGATATGCATCTTTAGAATTGGCAATTGTGATGTTTTCAAGTGTTTGGAGTCAGGTCTATAGTACTGCAAAATTAGGTCTTTATGTAATGCATTTAGTAAGAATTTATGAAAATGGACATAATTCAGAAAATTTACAAAGGCAGGAGTTGCAAAGATTAAATATTTGTTTAGAGCCATATTGTGCATTTTACAGTGTACACAGGTCTTACATCACTGGTTTTACTGTTATATGTGTACAGCTAGTTTTAACTATCCATGAACAAAGGATATGTTACAGTGGAATACTGTCACCTTTGGTATTTGCCAATATCGAAGATTGTATAGTGAAGCTTGTGGCATTTTTCTGAATGCAAGAGCCATATGCATATTCAGCTTTCTATCATTACCCCAATCTAAACCTTAATTTCCACCTCCAACTACTTTTTTCCACTATACTTACTACAATCTATGATTATGCCAAATATCAAAGGTGCCAGTATTCCACTCTTAACACCCAACTAGTCATGTCATATTAACTTTGCATATCCTTCATTCATCGATATTTAAAACTAGCTTTACACATTTAATGGTAAAACCATACTTGAGAAAAGCAGAAATGATGAAGATAAAAAGTGGATGAAATGACACTGCTGCAGAAAAGATTGATGAGGTAGTGTTTCAGATATTTAATAACATTGATATCCAGTTCAGGTTCTCTTGAGTTGAAATATAGAGAAAGAATAAAACAATCAAATCAAATGATGGGTAAGCTGAGTAAGATTGCCAGTGAAGGTATGATAATAGTACATGTCTAGTATGATCTGTAGTGCTACATATATGGATAAGAACCATAGTATTTCAGTGATAATTTATCCTGAAAGATTTGTCCATTTAAGCAGTGCTAAAAAACAAAAAAACTTGAAGTCAGATGACAGGATAAGATTAGAAATGACACCATAATGAAAATTAGAGGTTTTATTCATAGTAATGATGAAAGGGAGATGGAGATGGTTCAGACATGGTCTAAGCACAACCTCAGGAAAACAGTTTATGATGGTATTAGCGGCTTGTCATTGCTGTTCTTCTGGTGAGGTGAGGACCCAGACCTACCTGGATGAGAACTATAAGATGGGAAGCTGGAGAACGGTGGAGATTTGTAAAAGTGAAAGCACAGAAAAGACATCAGTGACAGAATTGTACAGAGGCCCTCTGCATCACACAGTTTTGGAAGCATTTTCCTTTGTATTTGTTAGGTTCTTTTCATGTTTTCAAAAGTTCTTATCTTTTTAAGACAATGTGTATATGTTTCTATAGTGTATCTTTGATTCCTGTTTAAATGTACTGTATATTTTAAAACATTTTTCATACAATATTTTTCTTTCCAAAGACATAGAATACAGGAATAAAGTATGAATGTGTTAACTAAATTAAATTAAATTACAGTATAATTGACCCTTAAATTTTGCCGGTGTAAAAGTTTGCTCATTTGCAGTTTTCATAAATGATCAAATGAAGTATTTCCTAGAACCTGCAGAGGACTCACAAAGGGTAGAAATGTAATGAAAATTGACAAAGTTTAGTTGTCCATAAATGTGTAAAAGATTTTTACATATTGGTTTATTTTACTATTAAAATATATTACAGTATAAGTAAAAATTAAAAGTCATGTTTCATATGCTTACAAACCACAGACAGCATTGTTCACATTTGAGAAATATTTATTATTATTATTATTAATTTTGGTCTATCAGTCCTCCAATTTGACTGGGTGGTACTTATAGTGTGAGGTTCCGGGTTGCATCCTGCCTCCTTAGGAGTTCATCGCTTTTCATAATATGTGTGCTGTTTCTAGGAGCACACTCTTCTGCATGAGTCGTGGAGCTACTTCAGCCTCTAGATTTTCCAGATTCCTGTTCAAGGATCTTGGGATCATGCCTAGTGTTCCTGATAGGCAAAATGGTAATGAACAGTAAGAGAAGGAAAACCAACTTAAGCATGGCATGGATTGACTATAAGAAAGCCTTTAACATGATACCACATACATTGTTAATAGAATGCCTGAAAATTTATGGGACAGAGGAAACCACCATTAGCTTCCTAAAAAATACAATGCACAACTGGAATACAATGCTTACAAGCTCTGGAATAAGACTAGCAGAGGTTAATATCAGGAGAGGGATCTTCCAGGGTGACTCACTGTCCCCACTACACTTCATAGTAGCCATGATTCCCATTTTTCTCTCTTACTTTCCACCCTCTCCTAACCATTGATTCATTGTGCAAATGCAAGGTTTTCCTCCTATTACGCCTTTCAAATCTTTTTACTCTCAATATCTGTTTCAGCACTGAATGACCTCGTAGGTCCAAGTGCTTGGCCCTTGGCCTAAATTCTATATTCAGTTCAAGGATTTTCATAAAATCCTATAAGCAAAATGCAAATTTTGCAAGAATAGGTTTGGGATGACAAGTATCAGGGAGAAAGGCATCCTCAGGTTATTGCTTAGATTCAAAAGCTTGAAGTAGTTCAGCCTTTTCCTTAACCCAGTAACCAATCTACCATCATCTCTTCACTTAAATTTTGAAGCCAGTTGCACAACATCCTCAGCAGTATGAGGAATAAAATACCTCTGGAGGTGAGAAGTTTGACATTGGGACATTTACTGTATACTGGTGCTGCTGTTCAGCAAATCTGATTGTTATCGGCAGGAATTAGTACCAGGGATCAGCTGTGATAGCAAATGTTCTCTGTGTTAAAATACAACTTATGAAAAATTGACGAACAAGATATCCATTGATGGTTCAAGCCATAACTACTAGTAATGTTAGGAAACAAAAATCTACCATCAAGAACCACTCTTAAGGGAGAGAAATACCTGGCAGAAGCAGACATGCACAACAATGAACAGTATTCTAGTAAAGGAAGGACTAATTACCTAAAACGGGTTGTGTTGGTTTTATCATTGTTATATGAGGCCTTACATATAGTACATAACTTCCACGTAGCATATGCTGACACTCGTTAGATGTCTCAAAAGCGAGTCAAAAGTTACACCAAGTAAAGTCAAAGCTTCTACGTACAGGAGTTCACGTGGAGCTGCATACAATGCACATATGGTTGGAAATGAAGTTACCCAAGTATATGAAATATTAATTTTTCATTTAGTTACTTGAATAGTTACACAACTTTATTAAAAACAATTATCTCACAGTAATAAACAAATTGCTTTTGCAGTTCTCATATCTTTAGTGTGATGCGGTACAGATGTAAAATCATAAAACCAGTCCTATCCTGAAAGCATACAGCTCCTAGTGCTGCAAACTGTGGTAATAATGGGCCAAACAAAGCAAAGACCCTGCATTCTGCAGGCCATATACTGTGGTTGCATGTACAAGGTGGAAGCTGGTCACCGACCGGGCTGTTGGGACCTCGGGACGCATCAGTCTTTCTTTGACGCCTTAGAGAGTATTTCTCACTTTTGAGCTCTTTCCCAAGCCAGTTTCTTTTGTTGGCCCATGATTTGTTTGTGCTTCGCTCTCAGTGTTTGTGTCCTTTATCATGGATTCCACCAAGATTACCAGGCCCCTCCCCGTCAACGCATGTGTCCCGGTGTTCCAGGATTTCCATGTTCAAGGTTTTGCAGTAGGTGGCGTTCCAGTTTTTTAACTATCACTTAACTCTTGCCCAGAGTGTTGTTCCTGGCCTGTGTCACAGTGGAAGGCTTTCTACAAGAAGAGGGAACACTGTAGAGTATCTGCTTGTCCTTCTTTGGAAGGTTTCTTGCCTCCCCAAGTGGACAGTTTGGCGTCCCCTTCCAGAAATTTTCACTCTGCTACTTTTGATGCCCTGTCTCCTTCTTTTCTTCCATTGATTTGCCTTTGGAAGTATCTGTAGTTACAAGAATGATTTTGTGAATAACATGGCCCCCCTGTCTCATGGGAGGTAATCTCCCCCCTATGAGAGGTAGGAGGCGACTCTTATCTTCCTGTTCCAGGTATGGAATCGCACAAGATGGCAGTCGTTTATTAGATATGAAAATACAATTTATTTAAAATTTGTCATTTTTTCTTAAGGTGCAGATTAAATGAACAAATTAATGCATTTATATTTAACTGATGCGTTCCTGGGTTGTGCCTGTAAGGGTGGGATAATGAACAAACACCATAGGGAAACAATATGTCCCTGTGTGGTCTCTCTCTCTCTCATACTTTATTTTTATTGACATTACTTAATGCAGTACAGTAAGGCAGTTCCCGGCTTATGACAGGTTCCGCATACGACGTTCCGAGGTTTCAATGCTTTTCAATTATATTAATCAGAAATTATTTCCAGGTTTACGACCATGTTCCAGGGTTACAATGCCAATCTGACAGAAGAAATATGACTAAATGCAAAATAATCAATCTTTTTTTTTTTTTAATGCAATAAAAATGTAGTTAACATAGTTTTAGTACACCCAAAGCATTAAAAATAAGGGTTTCTTAGGATTTTAGACTATTTTCTGGCTTACGACGCGTCTCAAGAACGGAATCCTAAGAAACTAAACGAGAGCGAAAGAGAGAAGTTTCTGTGTGGGAGATACAGTTTTAGTATTAGTCCAGAAAGAAGGTCCCTCTTTATCATGTACGTTCGAAGGTCCTTTTACAATTTTAGAAAAGGGAAAATCTAAATTATTTAATCGATATGGGCAAGCACAGAGCAAAGTGGCTGCGTGTAAACTTGCTCGAGAAATATAACGAATGCCCCATGCCTGTAGTAACAGTGTCACAGAAAGAAATTAGTTTTTAGAAAAACACAGAGGTACTTAAGAATTTGGAAGCTTTTAATCAGAGTTTAGTTTAGAAAAGGAATCTTCAACCCGGAGGAAGAGGAGTAGAAGGACAAGGAGGGGGAAGGGGGAGAGGTCTGTCTCTCTCACATCCCCTCTCACCTCCAGAACTGCACACCATAGGCGAGATGCAACTTGTTCTCTTGAAGGAGCCAGGTAAGCAAACACAACTTGTTGAGCATCCACCACCAATCAAGGAAAAAGGAGTTCCAAGGCCCTGTGGGCCTACTCAAAGGAAGAAAGATATAAATGAGGTACTAATGAGACCGCATCTAGCTTCCAGTCCGCCATATTCTTCAGAGTGTGATGAAAGTACCAAGCTACTTGCACTGTTCACTCTCCGAGAGAGCATACATTGACATGGTCATCCTCAGAGGGAGTCAACCATAAATGTACAAAGTCCAAAATGCAGGAGATTGTGAAGGATTCGCACTCGTTAATAGATGCCGAATGATTGCACATCCGAGATGGAGTCACGATATAACACCCACCTTTTTGAAGGGTGATGTTAGAACGAACTATGCAAATCGTCTATCTTCTTTGCCAGTGCTGGAGGGAGACACGATGCGATCTTGGAAATCGAAACTGTCTGAAGATTCTCGCTAGGTGTGTACACTCTAGATGGGAGTCAAATGCCTTCTAGAGACTGAGGTCCCTATGATGGCAGAACAAAGAAGTTTCTTATCAATAGCTGAATCTCAACTAAGGAAAAAAAAATACTACTTTAGTGAATGACTAAGGCAAATGTGAACCTTCATCTTCATGGTTGAATCAGAGAGAAGTGAACTTTCACAATTCTGGTCATAGAAAAAGTCCGTCGATGACACCAACCAGTGAAGACTGCTCTAATCCTTGGCATGTTACAAAGGACTAAATAAATTATTCCCCTATTTCATTGCTGCTCAGCGAGAAAGTCTGTGCTTACAATGAGGCAGGAAGTCTTTTAGTCTTGAAACATAGGATTCTACTGCATGAAGAACTGCTTCTTGTGGGTTTGTATGAAAAACAAATTCTCAAAATGATAAATGTGTAGTAAAAGACATGAACCTTATGTGAGAATTCCGAGCGAACCAGAGACCTATGTCTGTGAAACAATACCAAGACAAACAGAATCTCAGAGAGAAAGAAGAACTTTACTCCTTGCTCAACATGGTAAATTGAGGTGCCTGTTCTTGCATTCCAGCCAGTCTTCCACCAGAGTGTTTGGAAATCACAGAAAACCAAAATACTGAGAACACCAGAAATTCCAAAGAATTCAATTGTTTAAGCAAGACTCCTGATTCTTTTAATAAAACAGTTATTGGGAATATTCTGGAATGCATTCACCTTATAGAACTATCGAGGGCACTACAGATACGTACACTTGAGCACCTGCATGTTAACCGAAACGAGAGGGAAAGAAACCTTGTTCGGTAATAATGTCGACCGTGTGGTGCTGTTGGTAAACACCACCACTTCTCAAAATTAAAACCAGAAACTCATGGAAGATCCAAAAGGCTGTTCCGAGTTTCAGGTTAAGAGAAGGTACTATTCATCTCGGTCACATACCAGAAGAACTAATTTATAGGTATGCGCCTATTACTGGGACGGTGCAACTGTTAACACACATGTCGCGAGGAGAATATACTAGTATACTCACAGGTTCCTGTTAATCGAGTGTCAGCCTAATTCTTCTTCATTCAAGAGACAAGAATAAGGACTGAAAGCAGACCTCTTTCAGTCTCTAATGAAGAGAGCCGGGGAGGCAGGGGCCGCAAGCAAGAAAAAACCTGGGAAGTTATACAACAAGTACTTCAATAAGGCTGCATAGCCCGATGGAGGGGAGCCTTGATCCATATCACCTTCTTCACCTTCTCCTTCCGACATAACAGGATAAATCCAAATCTTTAGTGTCTTGAGCAGAAGAATGCCCTCTCTTAAGAAGACTTAAAATGTCAGTAACTGACATTGAATCAGTGCTAGCGAAGGGTCCGTATTAAATGTAGGGCTAGCTTTGCGCAAACATTTGGAATCTAGCACCAAACGCATTGGGGAATATGCTGAGTGTTCCAAGGAAGGTAAAGCCCATCCATGTATGTACTGACTCTTGGGAGCTGCTAGGAGCTTGGCTGCTCTTAGGCATTTGGGCACCTCTGGGTGCTCCCAAGAGAGAGAGGAACGTATTGAGCAGACGAACGCCTGGATTTCTGCACAGGATGTTCTGGAGAAAAGCATTCTGGGGAATCCCAGAAACTACACAAAGGTTGCTGCAGTGGCTCTCTAAATCTTTTGCAAGTCACTGGTGGAGAGCGGACTGAGTCTGCCACAGGCCTTGTCAATGGCCGTAATTCATCACTGAAGTGGCACTAGTCTCTTCTTCTCAGGGCTGGAAGCCTCAGGACCTCAAGCAGCCTACTCACTTCTGTCTGGATGCCTTTACAATGATCATCCTTTGTCACGACCTGGGATGCTGCAACGGTCTGACTGAGGGGCGACTGCCTGTGGGCAGAACCCACCAACCTCCCTTTGGTCTCTGGTACGACTGCTCCAATGCATAAGGGAGTGCACCTCCTCCACTGACACTTCACTAACACTTTTTCTCTCCTCTTTGTCCGTAAGGACTTGCACTTCATTTGCTAAGTGTGTTGCTGTATCCACTATCAATCCCGTCTTGATGTCGAAATTACATACAATCTTCAACTCTAGGCTGACAGGGGGTCGGGTTTGAAAGCAAGGGAGCTTGGTAAAGGAGAGGGTTGAATAGTCAAAGGACTGGGAATAGTGACACAGCAGGAGTAAGCATAGAAACAATAGGAATATGATCATCGTTAGACTTGGCAGAACTATCTAGTCTTGCAATCTACTGTCTTAATCTCGGCTCTAGTGACCGCCTTACATTTTCTATCCGTCTAATTTTGTTAAATGAGAACCCACTCTGAACATTCATCACAGGTTCCCATTCATTCTATCACAAAAGTAGCACTAGTGTCAGACATACTGAAAATAACAAGTCAACAATCAAATGTCAAAATTTAGGTAAAAGTCCAAAGTTGAGAGCAAATGGTCTCGATAAGCAAATCTGACAAAAATACAAAGCCGTAGGCTACCAATACTTACTTCACCAAAAGAACTTACAAATGGAAAAGCATAAAAAATCCAAATTCTAAGTTGACCACTCACAACTGAACTTCAGTCCTCTATGACCTGAAAGTACCCTGAAAGTGGGCAGGGTCTAGTTCACCTACACCGTCACTAGCACTACTGCGCATTTCACAACTTTTAAGCTGCCGGCAAGTGAAACTGTGAGCAATGTAATTCTTGGTAAGTTATATGTATAAAATGAATGTTTAAAAAATTTCATATGGGCAGATATAAAATAAATGCAGAAACGGCTTTCCTGCCCCAGAAATAGATTTTTACCTACGTCAAAATCCCTTTTCCATAGATGCAAACAATTTTTACTGAATGTGCCATGTTTTCCATCCATTTAGATAGCTCACATTCCTAATCCAGAGACAGTACCAAGGAATGAGAGCTTGTGACAGGTGAGATAGGATTCTCCATAGCATAGAGTGCTACAGTTCCCAGCAGCTATTTGGCTCTCAATTTGATGTCCCTTAACTGGGCATAAAGGCATCCCATAGTACGGTATAAAGGCAGTACAGGCAGTCCCTGGGTTACGATAGGTTCGGCTTACGACGTTCCGAGGTTAAGGCGCTTTTCAATTACTATATTCATCAGAAATTATTTCCAGGGTTACGATGCCTACAACGCTGATCTGGCAAAAGAAATATGACACCAAAAACACAAAATAATCAATAATTGGAGGTTTTTTTTATGAAAAATGCAATAAGAATGCAGTTTACATTGTTTTGAATGCACCCAAAGCATTAAAAGTAAGGTTTTCTTAGGATTTTTGATGATGTCCCGGCTTACGACATGTCTCGAGAACGGAACCCCCGTCATAACCTGGGGACTGCCTTATACAATATTTTAGTCTACTAACATTAAGTTTATGTTTTCAGAGAATGTTTGCTTTTAACAGATTTTACAAATGGAAATATTTGTATGAAGTTTCCTGATTTAATTTATTTTAAGGATATGAAAAACATTGTACAGTTTACAGGTAACAGTTAATCCTGTTTTGAAGACTATTGTAGCTACAATATTACTGTACATACTGTAATTTTACAGATACTGTCATCCTTGCACGAGATGATAAGTCAACTGCCTGTGTGCGTGACATAGTGGCTTCAATTGTGCGAGATGCCTGGGCAAAAGCACAAGACTGGACAGTTGCATGGAAAACTGGAAAAACTCATCTAAATCAGTTGTTGAATCTCTAATCAACCTTCAAGAAGATGAACAAGTTGAGCCACTTGTTCATGAATCAGCTCTCCAGTTGCATACTTGCATTACAAAAAAATGGTATGCCAATATTATTTGATGAATCCTCCTTTTAATAGTGAAGGATCCAGTGACATCATACAGAATGCACATATACTGAATTATCATGATTTCCACTTCAATTTGAAAAATTCTTTTCAAGTAGTAAACTAGTCTTGTTTTATGATAACATCAAGTTACTTATACCTGTAGTATTATCATTGTAACATTACAGTACTATATCCTTTTGTTCTTTTCCAGCAAGCTTGTGTAAGCATTTTAAATGAATTGCTAGAAAATTTGATAAAAGTAGAAAAGCTACAAACTGGAAAAAAGTGAACAACCAACCTCTCTTCTCCACTCTCACCCTGCATCAAATGGGTATGTTTATTTGTTGTTGGTATTACAAGATGTCATTTGTTTATCATTCAAGGAAATAATACTCTTTTGAAATATATTTAATATTGGTAAGTTGTACAAAAATATATATTTTTAGCATGTTATTACTCTAATCAACTTTGTAATATTGTATATAATAGAGCCTCTAAAGGAGATAGGTGATGTTACCAGTGGGTGTGTAGTAGTGTTTAAATCAAATGAAAACTTTACTTGATCAGCTGATATGAAACCATGTTGATACTTGGCATTGCATTAAATTCCATACAATTTGCATCTAATGTGTAGTCACAAATGCTGGGTCCTGTGTCATAAGTGATGATATAATGTTCAGTGTAGATGTCAGCCATAACCCCAAGTTTTTTATCTTTTAATCCAGATTTTTCCTAATAGTGTTTTCCTTTATCCCAGAAATATTCACTTTGATATAGATTGTCATCTTCCCTGCTCACCCTTAAGAAGCTTTATTTCATTAGGGTATTTTTTATTGTGTAGTCATTCTTCTTGATTTTCTTCAATTAGCATCACCTAGTCTTTTGGCATGTATCACCCTATCTGTTCTGATACCATAGTCCCAGAAGATCTTTGTCACATCGTTTTCTATAACTCCCTCAGCAATAGTCACTGTTTTGTCCTCAAAGGATTTACCCTCCATGGTGTGTGCCAGCGCCCATGGTGACTAGACTGATATCAAAGAAAGGTATCTTTAGCCTGGTCTTGTAGCCGGGTATATGCCATAATGATAAACGCTATGCCAAGTGATAGAGTATATTGGACTCAAAGACAAGAAGGCATTTTGTCTTCTCTTCGGCCATTTTATTTTATGATCGGTCTGGTTAAAAGACCAAGAACCATTACTCTGTTGGTCAATGCAGGATGAACCTTTACCCAAATCCCATGACTTTTCGTCAGGGAAGTGGGCTAGTTTTGAGGACTCAACAGCAACTACCAAAAATAGGTTTTTCCTACGTCAAAACCTGAGGTCAGTACATGATAGGGTAACTGTTGGAATATGAAAGTGTGTGACCTTTCCTGTATTAAGGAGTCCAACATCCTTACCTTCTATAAATAATGATGTAAGATTACATCACCCTTCTAAGGATATCTAGCATTCATATCTCTGAGCAGGAGGAACAGTTAAGGGAGCTGATGCAGCACTTCAGTCTTATCATCATATGGAAACATTATAATTTGTTGCAAGTATAGAGAGCAAAGATATATCTGTTGCCTATATCAGTTTGTACAGCCACTACCTGCAGAGGAGTATGTAGAGAATAACATATTTGGGGATATCTCAACAGACATTTGAGATAGTTTGTATACTTAACTGTCTAACGATTGTTATTCTCCGAAGTAATATTCATATAACTGTTATGCTAATTATTGCTGTAATAGTTCTTAACTGCTTTTG
This sequence comes from Macrobrachium nipponense, assembly GCF_015104395.2. Taxonomy (NCBI): domain Eukaryota; kingdom Metazoa; phylum Arthropoda; class Malacostraca; order Decapoda; family Palaemonidae; genus Macrobrachium; species Macrobrachium nipponense. The sequence continues at coordinate 11,786,923 of NC_061103.1, read as the reverse complement.
CTGTTAACTATCATAATCATTGTTTACTTCCTGTATATACTATTTCTCAGTATTCAGTACTGAACTGTATCTTGTAACGTGAGGTTTGGATAATAAATACCAAGAGAAACCGCTGTGTTTGTTAAACCATGACTGGTGGCAGCAAGTCAGAATCCACGCCTACCGAACATAACGCTGTTGCAAAGGAGATTATGCTGAGTGTGTCTTTTGGGGATGATGTGTCTCCAATGTCTTGGCAGTCCTTTTCATCGCATTTCTCTTTAGTCAAGCAAGCAAACTTACTACGAGGGGTACCGTCTTGGCGCGACGCAGGATATCGGGCCCTCATTCTGAGATTACAATTTAGGGGACCAACAGCCAACTATGTGGAGCAACAGGCGCTACAGGACCCTGAGTGGGGTAAGGACGATGTTGCAATTATGGACAGACTTGCGCAGCGTATTCTCACGGCGGATGCAATTGAAGTAAGGATTCTGAGGTTTGAGGAATCTATACAGTTGCAGGGTGAGAGTCTGAGTGATTATATGACTCGTTTGCAACTGTTGGCAGGTCAAGCATTTGCTAAAGAACCAGCTGATATTGTACGGAAGCGTGTTGTATGGCGATTTCTCTCGGGGTTGCACGATGCAGATGTTCGATCCCAGTTGATTAGAGAGAAGTGGATGGAGTCAGAGAGACTGCCAAGTCGTATGATGAGGTGGTGAAAATTGCATTGGCAGCGTTGTCTACTAAACGAGCAACTAAAGCAACAGGACCTAGGAATCCCAGTGTCCATGTGAATAAAATTGAGGGTACGTCCAATGTTTGTTTGATGGAGGACACACCGGAAACTATGGAGGTTGCAACTGTACGAGGAAATGCTGGATCATGGGGCAGCAAGAAGAGGGAATCCTATTCTTCTCGTAAATTTAAGTGCTATTATTGTAAAATGACACATGTGGGTGGATGGAAAGCATGTGCACGAAGGAGAGATGAAAATCCTGCTTGGTACCCTCCCCAGGTTCAAAGAAGAAATTTTCAGTGAGGACTGCTCCACACGGGTGGGAGCTTGGAGCAGTCTGTACAAATGGATTCATTCTACTCCCGCTTTCCACGCACTGGGCTGGCTTTGGTGCAGCCAAAGGTGAACGGTCAAATGAGATATCGGCATGTGCTCTCCAGCCGAGCAGCAACTCGGGTATTGAAAAATATTACAAATTACATTACTGTGGAGATGATGAAAACTAAGTATAATGCTTTGGTGGACACCGGAAGTGATTATTCTTTAGTTTCTGAGGATATCTTGAATGATGCTCAGAAATCTCTTGTCAGCTCGAGTAATATTACAGCTTGCGGAGCGAGCAGTGAAGAACTTCAAATTCAGGGAGAAATTCGGATGGATGTAAAGCTAGGCAAAACCATAGTGAGACAACATAGGTTCATTGTGGTATCTAAACTTGTTACTAGAGTGATACTTGGGATGGAACTTGTGGGATAAAACTTGGCACAGTCACTCTAGATTTGACAAAAGGGAGGTTGCGAGTGGATTCAATAAATTTATCATTGCCATTGAATACTGGGGAAAGGACACAATCACATAAATCATGCTCTGATGGAGTGGTGAAGCTCATTGTTAGAGCTGAGAATGCAGTTGTGATACTCCTAGGACAGAATTATTTATATGCTGCTCAGCTGATGGGATGGTTCCAGATGAGCAGTATCTGTTGTGTCCCCGACGCCTGAGGGTTCTCCGGTTGCCCCTCCTCATTGCTGCATCCAAGGTTCAATCAAGAAGAAAATGTATGTAGAGGTTGCAAATGTATCGGATAAACACGAAACTGTGCAGAGTGGGGGGAGATTGGGGAACTAAAGCCCAGTGTGGTAGGATACGATGGCAACCATAGCCTTTTAAGTTCAATTTGAGGGGAAAAAGAGGAAATTTCATCGTTGGAGAGTCGCTTACTTTTGAGCAGAAAGAGGAAATGGACAAGGTACTTCATGAGTTCAAGAATGTTTTCTATAATGAGGCCCACTGCCGCTGGTACAGGTAGGGGGTGGAGCACACAATCAGAGTTAACCCAGATTCAGCACCAATAGCAAATAGACCGCGGCGGTTGTCACTTGCTTTGGAGGCAGAAGTCAAGAAGGAGCTAAGCAAACTTCAGGATATGGGTGTGTAATAAAGCAAAGCAAATCATGTAGCCCTTGGGCGGCTCCTATTGTTTGCGCTCGTCGAGCTGATGGAAGCCTTCGGTTGGCTATTGATTATAGGGGAGTAAATAGCGTGTCCCAGCCAGCAACATTGCATCCAATTCCTGTGGTCGAGGATCTTCTTGATAGACTTGGTCAGGCAAAATACTTTTCAGTGCTAGATGCAAAGTCTGGTATACCATCAGATGCCTCTTCGGAAGGAAAATGTGAGTCTCGGCCTTTGTAGTCCCATGGGGGCAGTTTGAATGGCATGGTAGAACTCCTTTTGGTCTGAAAGGGGCAGGTTATACGTTTCAATGGATGATGGCTACAATACTCATGATTGCAACTATTACGGATGCATTGTGTTATCTCGACAACATACTGGTCTGGGTTCAACATTGAAAGAACTCATAGCAAGGCTCAGAAATGTGTTGAGCAGGATTCGTGATGCTGGTCTTGCGCTAGCCCCGAATAAGTGTAAATTTGGGGTGCGTGAAGTGGAGTATCTGGGTTCCGTGGTTTGGTGATGGCATGCTTCGCATTAGTGAGCAAAGAGTTCATCAACTGAGGAATCTTCCTATGCCTTTGACTGTCAGGCAGTTGCGTCAGGCCATTGGGGCATTTTCTTATGTGCAAAAATGGATTCCAGGGATGTCACCCCGACTGCTAAGCCCCTGTTATGAGGCTTTGGAAAAAACCCACACCAGAAATTGCATTGGTCGGTCGAGATGGTTGAGGCTTTTGAGAGGCTTAAAAACCAGTAGCAAATGCTGTAGCACTCCATCTCCTGACTATAGCAAACAGTTCGTTTTAATTACTGATGCAAGTGATGTTGGAGCAGGAGCAATGTTAGCCAACAAGTCAGCATCCAAGGAAAACTGTTACCAATTGCTTTTACCACCATACATTCTCCAAATCCGAGCAGAGGTATTCAACGACGGAAAAGGAATTACTGGCGGTTATCCTGGCAATAAAGAGGTTTCGGATGTACCTCTCCTCTGCACCGTTTGATTTGATAACGGACCATCAGGCATTAAGATGGCTAAACCACCCTGGAATATTAGAGAAGACAGAGGACGTCGAGGGAGATGGATTGAAACAATTCAGCAGTTTGACATAAATCCATTCATAAAAAGTGGTCGCAGTGCTGTGATGTCCATGGCTGATTATCTGTCAAGAGTTGGTGCTGATGGAAATCTGGTATCGCATATTGCAAGTATAGCAGTAGGATCTTCTCAGCAGTGGCTACAGCATTTGTGGATCCAAATGAAATGTTAGAAAACAGCATTGCGATGAAGGGATCAGGGAAGTAGTGAACTTTATGAAAAAATACGAGTTCACCGGGATGTGTGTCAGAGGAGAATGAGCTTGCCAATATGGTAACCGTTTAGGAATTACTAACAATGGAATTCTGTGTTATATAAATTATAAAGGAAGACGCTCACAAGACATCCTCTGGTGTGAAAGAAGAGTGGCTACCTGTAATACCTAAAGATATGAGACTCTATGCACTTCAAATACCAAGAGAAACCGCTGTGTTTGTTTAAACCATGACTCATTTATGAGACTTCTACCATGACAACCCATTTGTCGTTTTATGGACTCCTATAGCTTAATATTCCCTGGGGAAAGGATTGTTATCATCAGTTTTAATTTACTGTAGACATATAATTATGGGAGAGTATAAATTTTAGTTCTCAGACCATGACAATTCCAGTAAGGTATATTTGAAAAAATAAGATATATTTTCTGGGAGACTCCATGTGAGGTCTTCCCATTAAGATTTTTTAATTTTTATAGAACTACTAGAAGCAGCACTGGATAATGGAGGTCTTGTTCTTGCTTTTAGTACTATTTGTGGGTGCACACTGGGGAGCATGAGGGATCTCATCCTCAACTTTGATTGACTTTAAATATTTGGATATTTTCTGTTGATGATATTCCTTGATTTTTTAGCTAGGGAGGTAAGAATTGGGTCTCCCTCCTTTGCGATCATTAAATATGTGCACATCTTGTGCACATAGCAGTCTGTGGTTGGTAAAAGTGCTCTTAGAACAGATAAAAACATTGCCTTGAGAGATTCTGCAAGTCTTTTGTTAGGGAAGGGGTGTGATTGGATATGTGCATCAGTAAGGCTTGATTTTTTTTAAAGGATAGCACATCTACCCAGAGAGTACTAGGTGACAAAGTATCTGATTGTAAATTTTCTTTTGTTGTCACTGTCATTGCATAAGTTTTGACCTCGGTAATCTTTTTGCATATCCTATACAGATATCACCATACTCATTCACTTTCTTCAGTGCTTGCCTGTAAGTACAATGCATGTAACATTTCTTGAAATTGGCTATTATGCCTTGATCCATCGGTTGAAGGAATGAGTTGTGTTGGGGGTAAACACAATTTTCACATTTGGATGGAAATCACCAAAGTGCAGTGAGTGCCCAGGGACATTATCCAAGATTAAGAGAATCTTGACAGAAAACCCATTCTCGTAGCAGTACAGCTTGACTTAGGAAGAAAGTGATGGAAAAATCAAGTCTTCAAATATAGCAAGTCACTTAGGCTTTGTTACTGGACATCCAGATTATTGTTAGAGAGCTTTTTGTGATGAGTCCCCGTCGATTTGCAGACGTAGGGTTGGTTTTAGCTTGACATTTAATTGCTAAGGCGATTCCCAAGCACACAGTAAGGTTAGCTTATCCCTCGCTGCCTGATATCCTGGCTCGTCTTCTCTTCAATGCTGATGTATGTTTGTTCATACTCAAACAAACCTGAGGTCTTAACAATAGGATAATTTCTAGCGCCCAGCTGGATTCGGTTGAAAAACAAATGAAAGCAAGGAATCTTGTGATATCTGGCACGCATGCGTATATTGGGTGAAGGATGGTCAACGACCATTCACCTACGATCCCGCATCAGTCTTTCTTTGACCACCTGGGCGAGAGTAGTGTTTACCTCTCTTGGCCTTTACCCAGTTCACTGCCCGTTTCACTTGCGTTTCATGTGTGTGTGTTTGGGAGATATTATGGCTTACGTGTGTGTGCCCCGGAATTCCAGGTTTTCCGTGTTCTCGTCTTTGGCTTGAATCCTTGCACGGGATGCCGGGCATGGCCTTAAGAACAGTGGAAGTCATTTTATGGCAAGAGAGAACATCAGAGGGTTACGACTCTTCCTTCATGGGAAGGTTTCTCGCCCCTTCTTGATGTTTCGTCTCCTGCACTATCAACCCCATAGTAGACTAGTTCCTGTGTCTCCTCCCTTTTCTTCCTTTGATTCGTCGCTGGAAGTATCGGGAGGCCACCAGGCTGATGTTTGTAATGTTGCCCCTTCTTCTTCGGAATTATTTTGATTCCTGGGAAGGGGAAGGCTTTATTTTTCATTCTCATTTCTTCCAGAGTCGATGGTGTCCAAGATGCCGGAGATTGGATAAACACTCGGGCTAGGGGGTACCCCGTCCTGGAGGGGTTGCTTGCGTGCCTTTTGGAGGCTCACTACCCCCCTCCTCCTCAGGCTGGCCAGGCCATCCCCCCTTCTCCCGGCCTTGTCTTTGTGGGTAGTCAAGGTCAGCCATCTTGTATTGCTCCAGCGAGTTTGACTATTGCCACTTTTTCGATTTGTCAGAGGGAAGCTGTGATGTCACGGGATCCATCATTGTGTATTCCTGCGCCAGTGGCGTCTGATTCCCCTTCTCACCGAGGGGAGGCCGTGACATCATCACCGCTTGTGACGTCACTCCCGTCGATGACGTCACTCCCAGTCATCATCTGAGCACTGCCTCTCTACGTCATAACGTCATCTCTACCACCCCGTTCGCTACTTCTTCCTTTCATGTCATTGGCGCCTTCTCTTGCAGATCAGTCTGAGGTTATATGCCAGGCAGTGCTTAAGAGGTTGGACTCTGTTTTGGATGTTAAAATTGGCTGCATTGGAAGGAAACGCATTGCTTCGTCCTCGCCTCCTGCGAAGAAATCGCTTGCGGAACAGAGCTATCTTCTCCCTCTTCCCCATCTGCGCCACGTTGGCGTTGAAAGGCTAAGGATTATGCTCTTTCTTCGCCTACGAGGGAGGAACGACGAGGACGTGTTCTCAAGATTGTTGATGTTTCAGAGAGTGTTAGTGGCTTCGTCCTGCGTCAATTCGCGGGCGTGTTGCAACTTCCCCCGTCTGTGCACATCTCGAGTGTTGCAACCTCCCTCATCTATGCACATCATGAGCATACTGCAACCTCCCCTGAGAGTGTAGTGTATCTTCCATTGTGTATTCTGCAGCAGCTGCCTGTCCTCTGCATCAAATCATGGGCATGTTGCAACTTCCCCCGTCCGTGCACGTCTTGAGTATGTTGCAACCTCCCCCATCCATGCACATCACGAGCGTGTTGCAACCTCCCCATCCATGCACTTGATGCAAGTGCTACTTCTTCTCCAAGGCCTATTCGTCGCCGTAAAGATCTCAAGGCGCCTGTCAATAGGTTGAAGGTGGTGAGCTTGAAGTTGCTGCAGCAGGAGTGTTTAACCTGCCCCTAGCACTGATGGTTCTTAGAGTTCGATTATCAAGGATTCTTCGTCGATCTCGAGTGTTTCAGGATTCCTCTCCAACTCACGTTCGTAAGTCGGCCACACCCACGACCATTCACAGACATGTTAGTGAATCATCTGTTGGAGGAGAATGTAGTGATGTTCGTATTGTTATAGTGGGTTCGTCTCGGGAGCCGAGGCATGGACCCAGCCCAGACAGGTTAGTTGGTGTTTTGGGCTGTTTGGCTGCTGATCCTTCTCCATTGCCAGAGCAGGAGGAGGGAGACAAAAAAGTTTTTTTTCTTCCTTTTCAGTGTTGTTGATCTTAAGCGTGGGTTCAACAATTTGGAAAGTATGTCTCAGGCTCAGTCGTCTTCCCTCCTTCTTGCATGGAAGCCTTGGTGGGAGCTACGCAGGATCCCAATCCTCTCTCCGGCTTCCCTCGGGTTAACGCTCAGGTTAACAAGCCTCTGTTTTCGGACCAGGACGGTTTCGCTGGCTCTAGAGGCTCTGCCAAGTTACTACTCCCGCCTCTCACGAGGCTAGGAAGTACTATGCTACAAGCTTTACTTTTTTTATGTTGCGGTACCTTAACCAAGACGCCGTTCATCTGAAGCCGGGATTGTCTTTGGAGCAGGAGTAGCCGGTGGCTCCAAGCTTGTCTCCGCAGGATGCCTCAGCATTGGAATCTATGGAAGCCTCCATGCTGCTCACAGTTTCCTGACAGGTCCCCAGAAGAGTTGGTGACTGCTTCCTCTCTTGCCAATCTGTTGCAGTCCGGAGGCAAGGCGTTTTCATATATGGCTCACCTCAGTGTTAGTTTATGGGCTATCCTGCTGCTGATTAGAATGCGTATAGGCCAGCGTCGGGCTGACACCAAAGACAGACTGGTGCGCCAGGCCGTGTCTTAAGTCGGAGTCTCATCCTCGGAGACATCTGGCTCCCCCTCCTCTCCCCCTCTCAGCAGTAGTCAGAAGACCGTCGCTTGGTAGGCCATCGAGGAATTCGAGTTCGGCAGGGCCTTCCCGTTCGACACCCTTGGTCAGAGGATCAACGTCCCTTTCATTCTCGTTCCTCTAGGCCAAGATGGAGCCCAAGGGGCAGAGGTATGGGGCCCTCGGTAGGTTAGGCACGTCTCCTGGGCCAGGGGGGGTTGCCTAGCGGGCCATTCGGCCAAGTGGCAGAGTTGTGGGCAGAGAAGTGGGTGGTAGATATCCCTCGGGTGGGGTACGTACTGCCATTCGATTTCTCTCCCCCTCTGTCAGACAAGCCACAGCTCACAAAGGCATATCCTCCAGATTCTCTGAATTTCTTGGCTCTTCGGGAGGAGATGCAGAAGATGCTGGACAAATTGCGATAGAGGAAGTGGTGCGTCCGTCTCCATTTTACAGTCACATCTTCTTGGTGCTCAAGGCGTCGGGAGGATGGAGACCTGTGATCGACTTATCCACCTTGAATCACTTCATCAGGAAGACATGGTTCAAGATGAAGACCCCGCGTTCGGTGTTCGCAGCCGTGAGGAAAGATGACTTCATGCTGTTGATACTTCCAAATCCCTGTTCATTCGACGTCCAGGAAATTCCTTCGCTTCTCTTTTGGGAACAAGGTCTTCGAGTTCAAAGTCTATGCTTTGGGCTGACAACAGCCCCTCAAGTGTTTGCAAGGGTCTTCTCTCGTGTCAAGTTTGACCCATGCTCAGTTTGTTTGTTTGTTTGTATGGTGTTTTTACGTTGCATGGAGCCAGTAGTTATTCAGCAATGGGACCACGGCTTTACGTAACTTCCAAACCACGTCGAGAGTGAACTTCTATCACCAGAAATACACATCTCTCACTCCTCAATGGAATGGCCGAGAATCAAACCCGCAACCACCGAGGTGAGAAGTAAACACCAAACCAACCACGCCACTGAGGCGCTATACCCATGGTCAGGGGATCTGTTTGCTGAAGTACCTCGACGGTTACTTGGCCTTGGCAGTTTCCAAGTAAAAGCTGCTGCAGGAAAAGGATCGTCTACTTCAGTTCTGTCTGGAACTGGGCATCGTGGTCCAACCAAGAAATGTGAACCTTGTACCACCCCGTTAAGGGATTCTCTACTTGGGCATGGTCATCGATACAGCTGTGGAAAAAGTTTTCCCGTTGGACCAGAGATTAGAGAAGTTGTGGGTGGGGCGCGTGCAACTTCCTGTGGGGAACCACATCAGTCAACTCATCAGTGGCAGGTTCTTCTGGGAGTGTTGTCATCCCAGAAGAAAGGCTGGTCCCTCATGGCGTCTTCTTCTTCGGTCTCTGCAATGGGAGACTGGGGAAAAAAAAAATTTTTCTGGTCCTCTGGTGGGATACCCACCCCTGTTAATGTTCCCTCTGTCTCTGGAAGAGAGAGAAGACCTTCGTTGGTGGTTTTACAACCAGAATCCTTCAAAGGGTGTCCCTCTGCGTTCTCTTCCACCAGACTTCCTTCTGTTCTCAGACACCTCCCTCGCAGGTTGGGCAGCCTTATGTAGGTGACCCTCAGCGCTTTCAGACGTGATGGAGGACAAGCAGGCAAACATAACGTCTTGGAGTTGAAAAACCAGCCTTTCCTTTTGTGTCTGAAGGAAGTTTTGGAGGGAAAGGGTAAGGTAGAATGTCATTCTGTCGTTCTCATTTCCGACAACACCATGGTGGTAACCTATGTGAACAAACAGGGACGCCTGGTTTTCTTAGTCAGCTTCACCAGTGGGCGGTCAGCAGTTCAGTAAAGCTCTCAGCTAGGTATATCCCAGACAAACTGAATGTAGTCGCAGTCAAACTCAGTTGTCGGGATCAGATCCTAACACTTGAGTGGTCGTTTCATCAAGTGGTAGAAGAAAAGCTTTTCCAGGTTTTGGGTAGACCCATGTTGGACCCTTTTTGCGACTCACTTCAACAAGCTGGAGATTTTCTGTTCAATGGTCCCAGATCCTTTAGCATTGGCAGAGGACACATTCCAACATCCCTACCCGCAACCCTGGAGGTGTATGCCTTCCCTCCGTTTTGTTTGATCCGTCAAGTTCTGAACAGGCTAATGAGTTCACAGGGTCTCAGGATGACTTTGGTAGCCCCTCTGTGGCCTCAAGCGAGTGGTTCCCAGATCTGCTGTAGTTATTGTCAGAGGTTCCTAGGGAGATGTCCCCCTTGGCGACATCTCCTGTGTCTGCTCCATGCGGAAGTGTTCCACCAGTCAGTAGAATCTGTCTTTTCTCAGTTGGAGACTTTCAAGTTTCTCCTCCGAGCGAGAGGCTTTTCTCAGGAGGACAGCAGGGCATATGTCCAACAGTCTCAGAGTCGACCTCCGCAGTTTCAAAGGCAATAAGCGATCTACTGTGATTGGTGTCGTAACAGGTTTTTTCTCCACTTGCAACCTCTATTCAGTGAATAGCAGACTTTTAACCTTCCTCAGAGACGAGAAACGTTTGGCCATTTCTGCCATTAGAGGCTACAGGGCGGCCCTGAGTTTGGTGTTACGCCTTAAAGGTATCGATATCTCTTCCTGGTAACTTTCCTTGCTAGTTAAGGGGTTTGAGCAGTCAAGTTCTCCTAGAGCGCTCAAGCCTCAGACGTGATGTTTCCTTGGTTCTCAAGTGCTTCACTAAGGGTCCATATGAGCCCTTGTGTCGCTCATCTGACAGGAACTTGACGCTCAAGGCATCTTCCAAGAGGGTAGGAGAGCTCCACGATCTGAGCTATGACGTGAAGTACACCAGGGGTTGGGGGTCATTGTCCTTCGAATTTGTCCCGGATTCCGTGGCCAAGACCCAAAATCCCTCTGTACACAATTACAAGTTCACTTCGTTTTCCATTCCATCACTGAATGACTTGTGGGTGGTGATGCTCAAGAGCGTTTGTTGTGCCCTGTCTGGGCCCTGTGTTGCTATCTTAAAAGGACTCGGCACCTTGGACCAGGCTGCCGCAAACTTATTGTTAGCCAAGGCCATACAGAAAGAGGTGTCTAGGAATACTATCCTTTTGGATATGGGTAAGCCATCAGAATTAGGACCATACTTGTCTCCTTGATTCGACCACCACCCCGTTCTGTGGCATGACATTAGGGGTACTGGTCCCTCTCTGGCTTTCAATAAGAACTTGGCTGTACATAGAGGGCTGAGCGCTGGTACTTAGTTACGCCAGTCCACGTTCGCCTCTTTCTATCTTAAGGATGTTGCCCACAGATCTGCGGACGCGTTTTCCCTGGGTCCTGTGATGGCTGCCCAACAGGTTGTGTACAAATAGTTGCCCTTAACAGGGCACTTTTGTATCTTTCCTAAGATGATTGTGTGGATGAGAGAATGAGAGAGTTGGCTGGTCTCCTCCTTTCTCTTGTACCTTTCCTTCTTCCTTCGGGCGGGTTAAGGAATAGACAAGTCATTCGCTGGACTGGTCTGATACAATGAGTAAGGTAGTCATACTGATAGTGTGGTCACTTATTATGCAATGTCAAACCCTCTATTCAGTAGCATATGCTCCACTCCTAGGCAAGGAGGAATTGAGAGTAGTACAAACCATGGTGTGTTGGTTTGCTATTAGACAGCCAAAGTTTCTCTTTGGTTCCCTATGCAATGATTCTCCCATATATTATTGTACATCACTCAGGGTCTGAGAGGTTAGATATCAATTTATCTAGCTTCTCAACGGGCTTCAGTCCCTCTCCAGAAGTCATTTCTTCTGGAAGCTGGACTGGTGAGTAGGCCGCGAGCCAGTCTAGGATGTCTTGTACCTCCCTCCAAGTATGAGTCTATCCTATTGTTAAAACCGAAGGTTTTTTGCGTAGGAACAAATGATAAATTTTCTAAGACAATTTGTATTTTTCATAGCTATAAACCTGAGGTCTTAACATTATACTGCCCACCTCTAGCTGCCCCTCTGTTTATTAAGACATCCTGAGTTGGGAAAGTCTGATGCGTGATCGAAGGTGAATGGTTGTCGACCATCCTTCACCCGAATACGCATGCATGCCAGATATCACAAGATTCCTTGCTTTCATCTGTTTTTTAACCGGATCCAGCTAGGTGCTAGAAATTATCCTATTGTTAAGACCTCAGGTTTGTAGCTATGAAAAATACAAATTGTCTTAGAAAATTTGTCATTTTTCTGGATTATTTTCAGAAAAGGCCAGTCTCATCTCTATTAAAAACTTGCTGAGGGGTATAACCTTGAGTGTCTTGGGAAAATTTTTGCCTGCTGTTCTGTCAGCACTCGCTGCATCACCACTAATGACGTGATGCAAGTTAGCACATTTATTAAAGCAGTGAACTATCCATTAACTTGGAGGAAACGTTTCATCTTCAACACTTTCGCCAACCTTAGCCTTTAAGTCGTCAAAAAGGCTTTTTGCCTTCTCCTGAATCAACATGAGAGTAAGTGTTTAGACTTTTTGAATCAACATGAGAGTAAGTGGTTTAGACTTTTGTCTCTGGTATTCCATCCAGATACCCAGTTTTTCCATTGCTTCTACCAACCCCTTCTCTTGTTTATAATTGTTGACTGCATAGGCACAGCATTTTTAACATTCCATAATTCATCCTTGGTCACACAGGTGGCAAAGGAGAGCTCTCTGAACACAATTTTAATTTGCGATCTCGTTTGTTTGTATCTTTGAAAATTTTTATATAGGGTGGTGTCTGTACACATTTTCCATTCCTCTGTAACACAAACCCTGATATTACAGATAAAATGTATAAAATTATTAACTTAGTCATAAGCTAAACACATATGAGAAACTGCAAGTCATGGTTGTCATTCATAACAGAAGTTGGGCTAAAAATTAAAGTTTCCTTTTTGTTCCAAAATTTAAAATTATCTACTTATAAAAATACACTAATGATGAAGTGAAGAAGTGAAATAGAATTGGAAAATCAAGGAAAAGTAAGAACTAGAATAGAAGTTCTGGGAAGCAAAGTTAACAGGTTTCTGCTTATGAGAAGACACACTCGCAATGACCATTTTCTGTCTTTGTAGGACAGGGAATCAATGTAGGCAAGGAGTTGTTTTTTTTTGTTTCTTCTTGTTTTTTTTTGTAAAGAGTTGACACACCTGAAGGCAGATGGAAAGTGATAGGTTTGTCTGTATGGTTTTTTTTTTATTATATAAATTTAGCCTACAAGAGACCTGCAATTTGTTTGTTTTTGTTTATTAAATATTTACTTGAAATGCCTATATAAATGCATACGTACTTTCTGATTATCATATTAATTTCTTTCCAGCTTGTGTGTTAGAAAGTGTATGTGAAGACTACAGAAAAGGAGACAGAAATAAAGGCAGGATTATGTACAGTCTTCCTCACGTCTCATAATGTTGATACCCTCACACTGCTCTCACACTTTTTTGGACTCATCATGTTCATCTTGTGACACATCAGTTTCCTCTTAAGTCACTGCTGCGAGAAACACAGCAGTTGTAGCTTAAGTATAAATAAATAAGTTTTACTGTGATATCTTTTCATATGTTGCTTCATGAGCTTCATTTATGTCAGACAGAAAAGTCTACTAGTGCAAAAATCTGTTTACACAATGTGTTCAAATGATATAGTTTTAGTAGACTGTTTCTTAACAATTTATTTTTGGTGATATTAATGTAATAAAATTAAAGATTGATCATTTAAATATCATGAGATTTTGGTATCCCACACCTTTAAATATGACAATTTGTCCAAAATTGCATTTTTTCCTAACTATACAAACCTGAGGTCCTTTACAATAGGAAGGTACTAGCGGCAGCTGGATAGGTCGTAAGCTTTCGAACAAGGGGTTCGGTAGTTAACTGCTTGTCCGACAGGCGCGCGCTGCGCGACTGGTAGGTAAACAAATCACTTTTGCTTTTGGCCCAAGCAAAAACTGCAGAGTGAGGGGTGGCATGAGGTGGGGCTATGTGTAAAAGGACCTCAGGTTTGTATAGTTAGGAAAAATGCAATTTTGGACAAATTGTCATTTGTTCCGACACGGCATACAAACCTTCGCTCCTTTTACAATAGGAAGACTCACTTCTTGGTGGGAGGAATCTGAGTCTTTTGTGAACAGACTGGTGTTCGCCCACCTTGGAATGCCTCCCTGGTCGTAAGAGCGAGGGAGGGATCCAAGCCTCTGTCCGATTGATCGTGTGTCACCGCAGGATCAATGGTCAGACCTCTGGACCAAGTACTAAGAGAGAGGCAAGCGTATCTCTTCGTACCAGCAAACAAGAACAAGTTCCTATTTGCAAGAGGCAACAACGTTATGGTTTGTCTCTTGTTGGCATCCACTTCCCCCCCCTTGTAGGAGGAAGTGGTGGATATTCGCTCCCATCCCTAGTGAAAGGGATAGGATGGGGCTCTGTCGAGTAGCTCACCGGCATCTCGTCCTTATCCAGCAAGGTGATGACCGTATCCCTCTACCCACAGGTAGAGGGGTAGAAAAAGATAGGAAGAGAAGCCAGTCACTCTCTCATTCACTTATCTATTCTTACAGTCACACCAGGACTCGATGCTGTTCAGCCTGCTAGGGGTCTGGGTTAGGCTAGACAACGTGTTGAGTAGCCACCACGGGTCCTAAGGAAAACGATCCAAGGACCTGTGGGCAATATCCAAAAGGTAGAAGGAGGTGCCAGTGGTCTGGTTGTACAGACCCCTGCCTTCAGTACCTGCGCCACGGAGAAGTTCTTGTGTAACTCGAGGGAGTGTACTTCTAGGTCATCTTGTGCTGACGAAGAGTCTTCAACACTCAGCCTGGGATGTCGAGTTTCTTCAGAAAGCGCGGTCGCGCTTTCACAGGACAAAGCAGCATCTCCTTCGCATCGAAGGCGGTGAAGTCCATTAGGGAGGGGATTGTGAAGGACTCTAACCGATCGTCAGGAACCGAAGTTTCAGAGTCTTCGCTATGATTCGGTACGAAATCGAGCGTCACGAATCCCCATCCCCTGGATGCTTGACTTCGCAGGAAAAGTCATGCAATTACCTCAGAGGAAAAGAAGGGAATGGTCGTATGACCTATCCCTCTTCTCGACTTCGGTGATGTCCTGTACCCATACTGGTCTATCCGTCTGCAGCGAAGTTGTTGTTCTCGGTAGTGGATAGGACACCGACACTCAATGGTGGGTTGTCGATGGTATGGGTACTGTGACAAGCCGTTAGGACGAAGAAAGATTGTTATGGAACAACCGAACTAAGTCCACAGCGAAGTTTGTAACTGACTTGGGCGCTCTGACAGCTGCCTACTGACTGCGTTCGGTAGGAGGCAAGTTGTCCAAGCACCCCGAGCAAGTCACGTGACCTTCGCCTTAAAAGGGTTATGCCAAGAGACTAAACAAATAATTTGTTCGTCACCGATGCCAGAAGGCAAGGTGATGACTCTCTTAAGGCATGTGCCCAACAGGCGAAAGTCAATTGCCTTCTAGAGACCGAGGTCCTTGATGGCAAGATATCTCATAGTATAGTTGATTCTCGGGTAAGGAGAAACAAACACTATGTGACGTTGAAGACGAAGGTGTACAGAAAATGCAACCTACGTCTTCACAGCTGAACCGAGAGAAGGATTCTCAAGATTCTGAACCTGTGCTACAAAGACTGAGAACGCTAACCGCTATTCATTGCTGTCCGGTGAGGATCGTAGTTGCAATAAAAGCGGAGCGCTTCCAGTAATGAAGACAGGGAACTACTGCCTGAAGAACTGCTTCTCATGGGCTGAACATTTGGAAGTAGAGCTGTCAGGTCGGAGAGTAGGGCGATGTCTTTCTTCGACATATCTGTTAATTCGGGGCGGGGACAGCAGCCCCAATGAAATTGCACACCTACGAATACGAGATATTTTGAAGACAAACTCAGATGTCTGCAAAAATCATTCGCATTATCGCAGTGCGATGCAGCGGTTGACTAGTACAGACTTCTGTTACCGTGCGGTAAACAGAAAGATGAAAGAGTCCAAGAGATATCTCTGTTGAAAATTCTCGCAATGTCGAAGGCGATGAAATCGAGCGTCACAGCAGTAGATGGTCCTTCATTATTGCGAGAATCCCCGTTAATCAGAGACCTAAGTCCATGATTGTTGGGCAGAGATACGGTTCGGTAGTCAATCCAACCAGGGGAGAGAGAGATGTAACCGACCGTGCATCTCCGAGACCTAGCTGATACTGAGCCGCTATCAGGCAGTTCAATACGCAGTAGCTCTTGGTGACTCGTCATCCTGAGTTGCCAGGTAATCCATTATTCCACGAAGGAATGCGTTCGGCTAGAACCATCGAGCATAAAGAATACGCTCGAGCAATTATATTTAACCGAAACGGATTTCGGTAAATACAAAAGCTGATTTGGTGTTGTCATGACAATACCAAGTATCTAAAATCGAAACTGATAACTGCTGGGAGGTTGCAGGCAACCCCGAGTTGCAGTTCAATTAAGATACAATTCGTCTCGGTCAAACCGTAGAGTTACTACGGTACATGCGGCCTACCCCACGGACAATTCAACTGTTAAAGAATCATGTCGCGAGGGTAATATACTTATTATATTTGTAGGTTCTGTACCACGACCTCCATCCTAAAATCTTTTCCCTCGAGGAATGAGAATAAGGATTGGAGATCGACCGCCTTCGTTCTCTAGTCAAGAGAGTGAAGGAGAAGTCTTTCCCAAAGGAAAGCTTCAATGGTGAACAGAATACCGAAGACGATAGTTCAAGCCAAACTGGAAGTTCCCGTCCGTTCTTCTCTATTCCAGGTTAAGCGCCTACTGTGAGATACTCTTCTTTCAGCAGCAGTCTTCTTCCAAATGCTAGAATTTACAGGAATTCGAGCATAAGCGAGGTTCCCGATTATCGTGTAACAATTATCGGGGTTCTCGCTCACTTTGGACCGTGGTCTCGCCTAAGTGTTTTTGGAGATCGTAAAAAACTCGAACACTCTGAGTGCGCTAGAAATTCCGTAGAATTCTAAAGCTTTAGCTACTACGAAACCCCCCACCGAATTCGTCAAACGATATCGGCTGGTGGTCCTCTCGATTCCCGTAGAAATCGAGAAAGGGGCAGGATCCCTCCTCAATGACCGGGGCTTACGTCAGGTAGGACCCGAAGGTCCCCCCGGTAGCGCAGCCCCTAACGTGGGATCTTACAGAGAAATCTCTGTTATAGGGATCCCTCCCCTTTCCCTCGTAGCCGTAAGGAGAGAGGAATGGGGGAGGAATTGGATACTGGCTCGCCTTCCCAGCGGAACTAGCAGTTGGAGAAGAAAAAGGAGCAGCCATCGCCTTACGGCGATGGCCTCTCAGAGCCTGGGAAAACGTATCGTCAGGAGAAAAACGTTTTCCCGAGGAGGGTTACGAACTCATACTGTAGGTAAGTGTCTGCCGCCACTGTGAACGTCGTCTGGTGGGGCTGATCGACACCTGACAGGAGAGAGCGATACCGCTCCGACTCATTCCAGTCCTCGTCGAGGTCGAAACCTCAGGAGGACCGAAGGGGTATTTAAATACGGTGTCCGAAGACACAGTAGAAACGCCTCTGTCGCAGTAGAGGAGGTGAAGTAGCTTGTTCGACCGTCCAGAACTGAGAGAGCCTTCTTGTCCGGAGACGAGAGACTACCTGGTTCAACACAGTCGGCAAGCTCCGATCGCGGCAGACCCACCGTCGATTTGGGTTCCCTCTCGGGTCCCCAAAACGACTCGAGCCGAGACGTGGCTCTGCTGGTGGGAGCGGCGATCCTTCCCCGAGGTCATTGTGCTGACGAATCAGCGCCGTAACCTCAGCAAAAGTTCCTCTGGATCTCCGGAAGTCACAGCATCTTGCAGAGTGGGACCGTTAAGCCCTTCGAACAAGAGCATATTCCGAGAACCTTCCTCCTAAGAAGGGGGAACAGCGACAGCCCTCTCGGTCTTCCCCATCCACTTGCGCATACGTCCTGGTTCCTGGGTCCAAGAACCGTGCCTGGCACGTAGGGCGTCGTGGTGGGATCATGAGGGGCGCACCCCTCACGATCACTCCTAAACTCATACCTCGCTCCTCCCGGTGTAACCCGAGGAGGTTGAAGGTACGGGAGAGGCAGACCTGACACCTCCCTCGTTGCTCGCTGGCAGAACCAGCAGGCTTGGAGGGCTGCAGGCGATCGTCAACCCGCGGTGGCGATCGAGCTGCAGGCCTGGTCGAACCGTCTCGCTGTGGAGAACGGCTGGGACTGAGCACAGCGGCCCCGATCTCGAGTGTCAGAAGAGCTGGTGCTGGTTGCCGTACCCGGTCGCTTTCTGTGAGAGCGACGGTCAGGCGACCTGCAGGCTCCACTGTCACAGTGAGACCGGTGCTTGTCCTCACGGCACGTCACGTCGCTGGTTCCAGCCGTGGCTGGCACCGGCGAACGGGAGGACCTCTTCCCAGCCTCAGCCCGTGGTCGGTCGTGGACCGTCACGTCCCCGGGTGCCAGCTGTTCGCCGCGAGAGTGAGAGCTGGGTCTGGTGAGAGTCGCATGAGCGGCTGTCACCAGTCTTCCGCCCCGTGCCGTGAACCTGACGCTGAGCGGACTCAGAGGTCTGGTTCCTGGCTGCACGGTCGCTGGTAGGCGACCGTACACTCGGTACCGCTCCCGCGAACGAGAGGCCGAGACGGACCCTGATGCAGTGGCAGAACCACTGACACCAGGTGCGAGGAAGTACCCGGCGGTGTTAGCCGGTACCCCTCTGGTCCCCGTAGTCTTCTTCCTTGCGGAAAGAAGAGACGGGCCCCGCTACCCGAAGGAGCAGGAGGACCAGCGGAAGGAACCCTCCCGTCCCACCGAGAGACGGGTCCCGAGAAGCTCCCGAGGGAGACTTCTTAGGAGGGAGGAGGCAACCTTCTTCTTCCTCGGCTGTGAAGCCTTAGAAGTCGAAGGGGAAGAGGCGGCAGCCGACGACGATGAAGAAGATGAAGACGACGACGACGACACCTTCCTCCTCTTCTTCGTCAGCTTCCTCAGGACAGACGTAAGATCTGCTATCCAGGGCGGAGCCGGGGCTGCTGTAGCCGAAGCCACAGGGCCCGGACGCACCTGTACAGACAGACCAAAGTCTGGGGTAGTACCACCACGAACAGGGACGACATCAGCAGGTATGGGCATCTCAGGAACAGCAGGCAAAGCCGGCACAGCATCGGTAGGGACAGCCAGCGCAGCAACGGCAGGGACAGCAGCGCAGCAACGGCAGGGACAGCCAGCGCAGCAACTGCATGGACAGTCAGCCCAGAATCGGCAGGTACGGCAGGCAGCACCGGAAACACAGAAGTGGAGCAGCAGCCAGCAACATCCTGGTACCGGCGGCAGGTCCAGGGGCGAGCTCTAGGGCAGCGGAAGTGTGGTCGCTGCAGCGCGGCAACCACGAGCGGGCGGCGGCACGCCCCCCCTCTCGGTACGGCGAACGGCACTTCACAGCGGCTGTAGGCAAGACTGTTACCAACGTGAGGCGAGTACACCAGGTGAGGACGGGACGTCGTCACCTGTTTGCGTGGTCACCACTACCATGGGTGACCGCAGTAGGCCCAGATCAGAGAACCGCCAGCCCCTGCGGACACTAGCACGCACCCCTGCAAATGGAAAGGAACGCCCCCATACCTCACCAAGGTCCACCCTCGTGGCAGTATCACCTGCGGAAAATAACAGTAGTTAGCGATTATGTGGTGGGGGGGAACGTCCCCTCGCAGCGGGGTGGGGGGGTGAGCCCTCTCCGAACGAGTGGAAGACCCCTAATACAATTGTACATCGGGCACCGAGCGCCCTCCCCCGCGCTCGACGGATCGGGCGAGGAGAAGAACGCCGATAACCTCCCCCCCCCAAGGGGAAGGGCCATCTGTGGGAGCTGAGCGGGGGGGGTTCTCGTTCCCACCCCCGCACAGTACCCATGTACCCAGCAACAATATAAGAGCCCGAGAGCAATCGTGCCATCGGCCCGAATGCAAGGGCATAAGGATCAATTCCCTGACTGAGCGGAACTTGAACCAAATAAATATTGATGCAATCAATAATAAGGAATAAAATGAAAATGCATCTTGCATTACGATTCACTTCACAATGATAAGGCTCGATCGAGCGCATTTGCGCCCTCGGTACCGAGCGCAAGGGTGAAAGGATCCATTCCTTACCTTTATGGATCAAGGTTTCTGGAAACCTTGATCCATAATGAATTGATGCAATCAAAAAATATATGAAAATGAAAAGACTACTGCGCTTGCGATTTCACTTCATACAAATAAAAAGGGGAAGGATCAATTCCCGGGAAATAGCGGAAACATTGATCCCAGTAAACAATGCAATCTCAATAAAAAATGAAAATGAAAAAGAACTGCACTTGCGATTTCACTTCATTCAAAATAAAAAGGGGGAAGGATCAATTTCCGGGTAAGCTCGGAAACTGATCCAAAATGAGTATTGCTACAATCAAAATAATATATGAAAATGAAAAAGAATACTGTACTTGCGATTCCACTTCCATACTGAATAAGTTTCCGTGCCGAGCGCATTCGTTCGGCAACGGGCATACAGGTCAAAAAAAAAATATAAATGAAAAGAGCACTTACTTACGATTTTCATCTACACATTTCCAACCCAATATACGCTCGGAGGGCGAGCGCTCCCGACCCTCGGCACCGAGCATACACAATACGAGGATCATTTCTGGGAAAATGAATTCCCGCACTTACGCCCTTCAGTCCCGGCACTCGGGTAATCGGAGGGCGTGGTGAAACCAAGATCCTTTAATTCACAATTGAATTCAATGGGAATAAATATGGAAATGATTGTACTTACAATTCAGTTTCACTAAGATAGAAAAAGAAAAACACAATCATGCGAAAGCAACGACGATGAAGCGGGGCAGAGAGCGATGATACACGTCCACACGCCAGCAGGCCGAAAGCAAAAGTGATTTGTTTACCTACCAGTCGCGCGCGGCGCGCCTGTCGGTACAAGCAGTTAACTACCGAACCCCTTGTTCGAAAGCTTACGACCTATCCAGCTGCCGCTAGTACCTTCCATTGTAAAAGGACCGAAGGTTTGTATGCCGTGTCGGAAACAAATTATTTAAGTAACGTTTACAAATACGTACTACAGTTTGATATATACTTATAAAAAAGGTTAGCATCTCAGATTTCACTGGCTACTCAAACAGCACACTTAAGTATAATCTAAAGTGTCAATCCCCAGTATTCGTTGGTGATAGGGACCAAAAATACCCGTGACTAGC
Organism: Macrobrachium nipponense; assembly: GCF_015104395.2. Taxonomy (NCBI): domain Eukaryota; kingdom Metazoa; phylum Arthropoda; class Malacostraca; order Decapoda; family Palaemonidae; genus Macrobrachium; species Macrobrachium nipponense. Next base: position 11,766,063 of record NC_061103.1, on the reverse strand, counting down.
TAAAATCCACAAATACTTGAAACCCTTTCTAAAAACACTTATAACTGCCTATTTTAATTGTTCAAACACCAAAGACACCCTCTAAAATTACTTATAACTGCCTATTTTATAGTTTCAGACACCAAATACGTATACCTTAAACTATATCATAAAACACTTTACAATCAACAATCATTTCACAGTCATCTGACAGCATTGCTTTTAAAACTATACGGCTTATAGCTATTTGTGAAAACTAATCAGGTTCCTCCCCCATATTCAGGCACAGCCATTTTCTCTCAGACAGGTTTAGGTTTTATTTTTGGATTTTAATGTTTAAGATACAGTAATTCTTATTTCATTAACAACTCACACCCTAGTGACATTATTACACAAAGAAAATTGGTTGTTTACAACCCTTCCAGCTAATATTAGCATGTCACCAGGAAGCCTATGTAAAGTGTATAAAAATGATTGTAACACATATATATATGCATATGCTCATTCAATGGCTTCCTGAACTTCCTGGAGTTTGAGTTTCATAATTTAATGTTAATAATATAGTCCTTCATAATGATAAAGTAATTCACATTTCATTAGAGAGAGAGAGAGAGAACAAAATACAGTGTGATTGCTTACTTCCATCCCTCCCACCCAATAGTGTGTCCTTATGGAGAAAGGGAGGAGGGAGAAGGAGAGAGGGGGGGGGGGGGGGGGGGGGGGGGGGGGGGAGGCTGAACTGAGTTATGTTTACATCATAAAACAATTACGAATGTCGGGGTGGTTTATATATAGAACATATTATGATGATATCAGATCAATATTGAAGGATTTTACCTTAACATTTTATTGATAGTTTGCTATTTTTACATTAACATTATTTAATAATTATTATATTATTTTTTATCATGGAAAATTTATTTAGTCACAAAAATGACATGAAAATACAGAAATTAGTGAAACTTATTGCTCTATGAAAAAATCCATAAATAGGCGAATTTTCCACAAATAATTTGGAGATACAGTCAAACCTGTATACACGTACTCGAGATTTGTGGATTTTTCTATGGACCATATCTACACATTATTCGCAGGAAATTCGCCCATTTGCGGGTTTTTCCATCGATAAATATTCAATAATTAGTGTATTTTGATGTTATTTCCATGACTAAATACATTATTATGATACAAAAATGATTTACTAATTTTCAGATATTAATACTTGATTAATATGTACGCATTATAAGTTTAATAAGATTCAATATTATCAAATAATAAAAATAATCATTCTCTCTCTCTTAACCGTCTTGCGCACAGGCCAAAAATATAAGGGGTGTAAGGTCACGACTTTTCCCCCAGTCCAAAAAGAACACGCTCATGGAAAAGTTTTTTTTGGTACGTCCAAACGATAACTGATAAATAGTACACTTCTGGTTAATGTTATTATGTTGGCAAATGATTGCATTATTTTCTAAAGTAATCAAAACATCTTTACGAGGCTTAGAAATAATAAAAACAATGTGATGAACGTGAAATTTTTAAGAAAAATCAGATATTTTTTGGAAATCCTAAAACAATCAGAACATCTTCACGAGGCTTAGAATAATAAAAAAAATGTGATGAATGTGAAATTTTAAAGAAAAATTATGGATATTTCTGGGCTCAGCTCGTGTCGGCCTATGAAAAAGGATCCTTAATATCATTCTTTCTAGGTAAAATTAACCTAAAATTACCAGAGAAAAACAAAATTAAGAAAATGTCAGTAAAACTGACTCGCTCACTCTTAAAAAGAAGTGTCGGTATGATAATAGGGGCGAGTGTGGAAACACTACCACGAGACAATCACCAATTAGAACTTCCAATCAGAATCCCCCCAAGAGAGAGCTGATACAACGGGCGATGCAGCCGCTACTACTACTACTAGAGGACGCCACGGACAGCAGCGCCCCTAGCGGACATCCTTATTGTTTGAATTTTTAGCGATTTTCCCTTGTGCTGTGCTATTTCTGGATTATCTCTTTAATCTACAATGGAACGCTCTGCTATTGCCACGGCTAAGTTAAGTAACTCATAAGTAATATTTTACCTCATTTTTATCTTCCGGGTACTTGGATTTTTCCTTTTTTTTTCTTAACTAGGTCATATACGGTTCCCCGGTTGTCTCGTGGCGGCGCCATGCTGCCTCGTAAGAATTCCCGGTCCTCCATACTGGGACTTCTATACTTTGGGCTTACTTTATTACGTTCATTTGTTTTTACATCGAGTTTTAGTTAGTTCAGCCCTTCTAACCATTTATCTTAGTTTGGTATTTAGGGTTCTATTTTTGATTATTCCGGCCCAGCATCCCGGCTCTTGCTCTTCATCGGCTATCGCTGGCTCCGAGTAGGCTTCTGTTTCTTGGAACAGTCTGCCTCCTCCTGGGCTTCTTCTTTCTCTTTTACTAAAAGTGTCTTTTCCATCTTTTCGATGTATAATTTTATTATATTTTAGGGTGTTAGGCTAGCCTAGGTGCTTGTTCCTTGTATTGGTACAGCCTGGTTCACGTGGCCCTCTCACGGTTGTGTTTGCTCGCGGCCTAGGCCACTTGCGGTCACGTGTTCCATCGCACCTTACCCTACCCCCGCCCTCCCCTTTCTGGTATAGGGAGGAGCTGGGGGACCCCTTGGTTGTCATGACAACCTCAGTTGCCTTTTTCTCACTCCTTCTCTGAGGCGACCAGGGGTTCCTCCCAGCGGGGGGTATAGGGCGACCACTCATAGAGGTACCGGGTCTCCGTGCGGGTAGTTGGTGAGGCGGGGAGGAGTAGGCCATCCCTCTCTCTCACTCCCGCCGTGTTACACCGAAACCTTCCTCCCCCCCTCCCCGCCCCAGTTGCTCAGCCACCTCCTCGCTATAACGAAAGGAGCCTTCCGTCGCAGCCGGGGCACCTTTGGTTATAGATTACTGGCTCCGCTAGCGGGCGGGGCGGGCACCTCTAGTGGTCGGTTTGCTTGCCTACTATATCCTTTACCATGCCTCTCCCCACCCCCAGCTACGGAATGGGAGCTTGCTTCTTACCCTGAAGCACATCTTCTAGTAGACGGGCGGAGGGGGGAGGGGGTTTGTATTTTATTATTATTTTAAGGATATACCCTAATTTTACAATGAATTGTGTAATATCATTTTTATCTACCATCCCCGCCATTTTCCGTCGTGGTTTCCATTTACCACCACTCCTGGTTGGTTTCCTTTTGTGTCCCCGCCATCAGCGGAGCTATAGCCTAAGCACAACCAACCTAGTTACCACACGTATTTTGGCGGGGTTCTGGTTTAATCTAACTTTATCGCTCCGGCACCAGTGAGCATCTGTTAGACTGTAAGTGTTTACCTGGTACTCATGTATCTTTCCACTTACAGGCTACCAACTGTCAGTCCCCAGCGTGCAACGCGACGTTTGTCGACCCCTGCGGACACGATGAGTGCAGGTCTCATGCCCCTTGTGCCACGTCATACAGTGAAGATGATCGTCTGGCACCCAGAAGCCTGCGCCATTTGCTACGACCTGGTTGGTCAGCTGGAGATGGGGTAAGTCCGTTATAGGCTTCCTTATCATTTTACTAACAACCCTTAGTCATAAGTTTGTTAACCCCGTTCCGCCACTGGAAGCTAATCTCGATTTTCTTTCAGGCTACTGGTGTGAGGGAAGTCGCCCTCGCCACCCTGAAAGCGTGGGTGGGCGGCTTCGGGAAGAACGCCGCCAAAGGCCAGCCCTACATTCTGGATAAGAAGCTGGCCGTCCAGATCTTCCCGGCGGGCAAGTCGACCGGTTACGTTGACCCCTTGTCCGCACTGCCCCTCTGATAGCCTCCATCCAGCAGACCTCCAGCAATCCTTTGGGGTCGTAGCCTCCCAGGAGTCGGTCCCGGACGTCGCTGCCCTGGACCTTAACATCGAGCCTATGGCTGGTAGGGGTGGATGATTTGTTGGTTGAGGTAGGTGTGTCGGGCGCCCAAGGTCTTTCCTTGGGTGCTCCTGGATCTTCTCCTGTCCCTTCTTCCAGTGCTTCATTCCAAGGCTTTGTGGGATCTGAGGTCCCTACCCGCTCTCCCGCTCTCTCTGTACCCCCAAAGGTGAAGGGACAGAGAGAACCGAAGACTCTGGCCAAGACAACTTCGAGGAAGTCGTCTTCGTCTTCTTCGGCTAGGAAGTCGTCGACTTCCTACGCCGATGCGGTGAAAGCAAAGCCGAGCTCTTCTCACTCGAAGAGCTCCAGAAGCAAGGCTTCTAAGGAAGGAAGGCTCGCGAAGGCTGCAGCGCTCCGCCGAGCCAGTGCCTTCTCCCGCCTCCACCGCTCCCACTCCGGCTACGCCGGTAGGAGGAGCAGGGCAGGGCCTAGCACCGCCTTTGATCCCTCTGCTTTCTCAGCAGTGGTGATGCAACAGTGGGCGAGCTGGTTGGCTCGCAAGTCTCCGCCCTGGGGACGAGATTCGAGCAGATGTTTCGCACAGTTGTCGAGCACTCTGTCTCAATCAGCCAATCGATCCAAGACCTCTCTAACAGGGTTAGAGAAAATGAGGACCGAGTAGCTGGGCTATCTCAGGTTCCTCTTCCAGTCTCCCCAGCGCCAAGCACTGGGATTCTCCAACTCCCGCCATACGAATCTCTGCCAGCTTTCTCCATGGAGAACCCATGGAGAGTAGCTGCCTACGCTCCTTTCAAGGATGGGATGATCTCTATCCCGGAGTGTGGGACTCGAAGGATTGAGGACTTCGAGTTTTACCCTCCAGGTCTGACGCAGCCTTTCATCGGTTTATGCTAGGCTGACCGTAACGGCTCTCACTAGGGAAGACAAGATCTCTAGAGAGTCGGTACTATACAGTAGAGATCATGCTCAGCGGAATGGGTTCACTGCCTTGAGGACTGGGAGTGTACGAATACTAAACTCCAGGCCTACAAGAGTCCCTGTTCACTATTTTCGCGACGGAAGAGGATGTTTCTCTTCCGTTCGCCACGAAATTAGTGGAGAAGTCCCTTCAGGCAGTCCTCAAGGATGAGCCCATCCCACAGTTGAGGGAGGCGGAGTCTACTTCTCCGCTCTTCCCAGCTTTCGGAGAATTGTGGGGAGAACTTGCCAGCTACGTTCACGCTGGGTAAGCTCAAAAAAAACCGGACTGCGCCAATGGACCAGTTCGGCGAGAAGCTACCAAGAACTGCCGCATTCCCTAATCCATGGCAGAGTTTGATGCGCGAACCAGGTTTGGCAGGTCCCTCAATTCCCTTATAATTACGGAAATGGCTGCCCTCTCTTATTGCTACGGAACCGCTGTTCAAGATTTTGGCGAAATCTCAGTTCCAGACGGTACTAACGGACGCTTTTGACTTCTTCCAGGCTAGGAGGAACTGCCGAAAGCATGTTCTACAAGAATGTACTATTAGGCATGAGCCGAATAGACTCTTGGCCTCTAGCATGTGGGGAGCGGATCTCTTCCCAGAGTCCGCTGTCAACGAGGTACACCACGAAGCTGCTAGGCTCAACCAGAGCCTTAGAGCTAGGTGGGGTATTTCCTCGAAGAGGAAACAAGATTCCGTTCCCACTGCTGGTAAGAAACCGAAGAAGGCTGGTAAGAGGTTCCAGCCGTATCGAAACACAGCAACAGCAGCAATTTGTGCAGGCGGTCCCCCGGTTACCCAACAAGGACAACCTGCTAGTTAGAAGCAGAACCAGCCTATCCTCCTGTTGTCCCCTCAATCTCAGCCATCCACCTCCTACGCTATCTTGCCGGCCTTCAACCCTTCATATGAGGCTCAAGGCTACAAACAGCCGAGAGGTAGGGCGAGAGGTTACTTTCGTCAGCGTGGCGCAGGAAGGGCGACAAGGAGCAGGCAGTTCAGAGGAGGGTACTTGGTGGTCCAACCCGCCCATCAACAATGAGGCTCCCAGGTAGGAGGGAGGCTGTTCCTCTTCCGCCACAGGTGGTGGGGGTTCAGCAATTGGGCACAGAGCATAGTGTCCAAAGGATTGGGCTGGAGTTGGATCAAAGATCCTCCTCCAATCAAATCATTCCACCAGATACCGTCAGAGGAATTGACAGATACGCGGACAAGAACTCCTTCAGAAAGGAGCTATTGCGAGAGTCAAGCATCTAAAATTTCAAGGTCGCTTATTCAGCGTGCCAAGGAAAGGCTCAACAAAAAGAAGGGTAATCTTAGACTTGTCAAAGCTAAACTCTTTCATTCGTTGCGACAAGTTCAAAATGCTTACCTCTCGCAAGTAAGGACCTTACTTCCGCGTGAGCCGTCCATGCTCCATCGATCTTACAGACGCATACTATCATATCCCTATAGCCAATGGCACTTCCGCCCATTCCTAGGATTCAGGCTAGGAAATCAAACATTCTCATTCAAAGTGATGCCCTTCGGTCTGAATGTTAGCCCCCAGGGTATTCACAAAAATAGCAGAAGTGGTTGTACAACAATTGAGAGCTCAGGGAATCATGGTAGCAGCATACCTCGACGATTGGTTGATCTGGGCACCAACAGCCCTCGAGGAATGTCTCAAAGCCACCAAAAAGGTAGTTCACTTTCTGGAACATCTGGGGTTCCAGATAAACAAAACGAAATCCAGACTTACTCCGGAATCTCGTTTTCAGTGGCTAGGAATCCAATGGGATTTGTCTTCCCACAATCTGTCAATTCCAGTAGCCAAACGGAAGGAAATAGCAAAATCTGTCAGGCAATTTCTAAAATGCAAACAAACGTCAAGGAGAAACCAGGAGAGAATCCTAGGATCCCTTCAGTTTGCTTCGTAACAGATATCCTTCTGAAGGCAAGGCTGAAAGATATAAATCGAATTTGGCGGTCAAGAGCAAACTCCAAATATCGAGACAAGTTGTCAGTAATTCCACAGATCCTCCGCAATCAACTACGGCCTTGGTCAAAAGTAAAGAACTTAGCCAAGAAAGTACCCCTTCAATATCCCCTTCCAGTGTTAACCATTCACGGATGCTTCCCTGTCCGGGTGTGGGGGGGATACTCTCAATTCAAACAGGTTCAGGGGACTTGGTCAGTTCAATTTCGCCAGCTCCACATAAACGTGTTGGAAGCAATGGCAGTATTTCTTACTCTGAAGAGACTGCTTCCCCCGAAGAAGTCTCATCTAAGGCTAGTTTTGGACAGTGCAGTGGTAGTTCATTGCATCAACAGAGGAGGGTCCAAATCCAAGCATGTGAATCATGTCATGATAGCCATTTTTTGCATTAGCAAACAAACACAAATGGCATCTGTCTGCCACTCACCTGGCAGGAGTAAGGAATGTGATAGCAGACGCCCTGTCCCGGTCAGTTCCTCTGGAATCAGAGTGGTCTCTAGACGACGGGTCATTCCAGTGGGTAAGCCTGAGAGTCCCAGGTCTCCAAGTGGATCTCTTCGCCTCACAAGCGAACCACAAGCTCCCTTGCTATGTGGCCCCAACCTGGACCCTCCTGGGCTTATGCCACGGACGCCCTGTCATTGGACTGGAATCAGTGGAGGAGGATTTATGTTTTTCCTCCAGTGAATCTTCTCTTGAAAGTCCTAAGCAAAACTAAGGTCTTTCAAAGGGATAGTAGCTCTGATTGCACCGGACTGGCCCAAGAGCAACTGGTATCCTCTTCTTCTGGAATTGGGTCTCCGACCTCAACGGATCCCCAATCCCAAGCTATCACAATCAGTACAAATGAGGACTGTGTTCGCTTCCTCAGGAATTCTCCAGACCCTAACTTTATGGACTTCATGAAGTTTGCGGCTAATAAAGATGCTGATATTGATCCACAGAATATTCTCTTCCTAGAATCAGATAAGAGAGAGTCAACTATTAGACAATATGACTCAGCCGTTAAAAAATTAGCATCTTTCTTGAGAGAATCGAACACCACAACCATGACAGTTAATCTGGCTCTATCCTTTTTCAAGATCCTTGTTTGAAAAAGGTTTAGCAGCTAGCACTATTACCACTCATAAATCAGCTTTGAAGAAAATCTTTCAAGTAGGTTTTCAGATAGATCTGACTGAATCTTATTTCACATCTATCCCCAAAGCCTGTGCTAGACTTAGACCTTCTCAGAGGCCTACTACAGTTTCATGGTTCTTAAAATGATGTCTCAAACTAGCTTCAGATACTGACAACTCATCTTGTACATTCATAATGCTCCTGAGGAAGACATTATTCTTATTAAGCCTAGCCTCAGGAGCTAGAATTTCAGAACTGTCGGCTCTATCCAGGGATGCGGGTCAGTGGAACTTCCTCCCATCAGGAGAAGTTCTACTTGCTCCGGATCGTAGTTTTTTAGCCAAAAATGAAGATCCTCTTGCAAGGTGGGCTCCTTGGAAGGTTATCCCACTTCCACAGGATCCTTCTCTCTGCCCAGTATCACTCTTAGAGCCTTTCTATCTCGTACTTCTTCAAGATCCTCAGGTGCTCTCTTCATGAGAGAAAAAGGTGGTACCTTGTCAGTAAAAGGTAGGTTAGACAACAAATCCTTTACTTCATTAAACAAGCCAACCCTGAGTCATTCCAAAAGCACATGATATCAGGGGAGTAGCCACCTCAATTAAATTATTTTCAACATATGAACTTTGAGGATCTTAGAAAGTATACTGGATGGAAATCCCCGACAGTCTTTAAACGGCATTATTTAAAGTCCTTGGAATCTTTAAATTTTTCAGCAGTAGCAGCGGGAAACATTGTTCCCCTGATACTGTATAGTAGTTGTAGTATAGATCCAGGTCTCCTTTCTACCTACATCATCCAACATGCCTCACCCTATCGCCAGGGCTACTCGAATATCATAGCCTTAGCCGTTGAATCATATAGTGGATTGTCCCTTATTTTTTTGCTAGGGACATCCACACTTGTACTGATAATGTACTTCAGTGTACCTACCCTTATTTTTATGCTAGGGTAGGACACAGTGTACCTACCCTTATTATTTTTTATGCTAGGGTAGGACACAATGTGTTTGTATATTTTTGCCATACTTGTATTAATGATGGACTTCAGTATACCTACCCTTATTTTTATGCTAGGGTAGGACACAATGAGTTTGTATATTTTGTAAATATGTTAAGTAAATCCCTTTTTCTTTATATTACATGCATCAATGTAATTTACTGTAATTACCATTTAAAGTACTTTAAGATTACTAACGTTCTATTGTTTTACTGTTTAGTATAAGTTAGTTTAAGTGCTTAGTTTGTATGCTGTAATTGATTTACTTATATATATCCATCATTTTACACTGTTTTTCATTGTCCCCTTTTTCCCATCTTGTCTGTTTCTCTGGTACTCTTTCATAGGCCGACACGAGCTGAGCCCAGAAAAGGGATTTTGACGAAGGAAAAATCTATTTCTGGGTGATTGGCTCGTGTCGCCCTATGAAACCCCCCCTTTATGGTTTGTTCCCCCCTTGCAGGACAAGATGTTTTTAGATGTTTTTAGATTAAGGATGTCCGCTAGGGGCGCTGCTGTCCGTGGCGTCCTCTAGTAGTAGTAGTAGCGGCTGCATCGCCCGTTGGTATCAGCTCTCTCTTGGGGGGATTCTGATTGGAAGTTCTAATTGGTGATTGTCTCGTGGTAGTGTTCCACACTTGCCCCTATTATCATACCGACACTTCTTTTTAAGAGTGAGCGAGTCAGTTTTACTGACATTTTCTTAATTTTGTTTTTCTCTGGTAATTTTAGGTAATTTTACCTAGAAAGAATGATATTAAGGATCCTTTTTCATAGGGCGACACGAGCCAATCACCCAGAAATAAGATTTTTTTTTCCTTTTTCCTTCGTCAAAATCCCTTTTTTGGGAAATTATCATGAAAAATATAATAATTAGATCCTGAGAGAGTTAAAGAGATGTATATTTTTTGTATGATGAATAAATTATTTACTAATTTTCAAATATTAATACTATTAATGTAGACAGCAATAATATCAATTCATTAAAGAAAATACTAAAGTGAATTAGTAAGATTTTAGTTTAAAAATTAAAAAATTATGTAAGAATGAAGAAAAATCCATTGCACCCCTCATCTTTCTTTTTAGATCCAGGTACCAAATTGAGGTCCAGAGCTGTCAAATATGGCAAGTAAAGTGACAGGAGGGGAAGCATGTAATTTCTCTCTCTCTTTATAGTCCATATATGTATAATATGTTTATTAATATTTCCTAATAATAATATAACTGTAATTAAAAAATTCATAAGTGATAATATTTTAAAGAAATACAATAATCTTTTCATTTCACTTTTAAATAAGGATATCTCTCTCTCTCTCTCTCTCTCTCTCCACAAGATAGGTATGTCATAGTGGTAGCTCTCTCCCTCTGTTTTGGCTGGAAGCATTAGAAGTGGATGTATATATATCTTTAAGGGTACTACTACATTTTATGATAGAATAATAATGTATGGTACTAATTTTCAAATAATATTAAGTTTAATGAGATTAAACAATAACAATAAAATTCTATCTCTCTCTCTCTCTCTCGTTTATCAAATACTAATATGATTAATAAAAGTAATAGCGATTTCCAGTCTTTTTATTCACTGCGAGAAAGGAGAGCAGGGAGTAAGATGGTATGATTCGTATACGTATTGGCAAAGGGGAAGCATTTTCAGAGGGGGCTTCTAAATATTTGTGTTTTAACTATTTGTGGGGGGGAGGTTCTGGTACACATTCCCCACAATTATGTGGGGTACACTGTACATTCCACAGAAAAATCCACGAATAGGTGAACTTGCAAATGCTGAACCAAAAATAAGTTGGGGTCAAGTGTATGTCAATCTATAGTTATTTTAACCCTTAAACGCTGAAGCGGTATTTTAAAATCGTCTCCCGTATGCCGGCGACGTTCGCGAGTGAGCGCCGAAGCGGAAAAAATGTTTTTTTTCAAAAAATCACAGCACACTTAGTTTTCAACATTAAGAGTTCATTTTTGGCTCCTTTTTTTGTCATTGCCTGAAGTTTAGTATGCAACCATCAGAAATGAAAAAAAATATCATTATCATAAATAAATATTGGGATATACAGTATTACAACGCAAAAAAAAAATTTCATATATAATTGTATATAAATCGCACTGTGAGCAAAACGGTTAAAGCTAACAAGTTAATTTTTTTTTTTTTTTTTTTTTTTACACTAAATTGCGATTATTTTGGTATATAACACATTGTAAAACAA
>NC_061103.1:11711846-11754400 GCF_015104395.2 Macrobrachium nipponense | reverse complement strand
TTGTTTTACAATGTGTTATATACCAAAATAATCGCAATTTAGTGTAAAATACAAAAAAAAAAAAAAACAAAAAAATTAACTTGTTAGCTTTACCCGTTTTGCTCACAGTGCGATTTATATACAATTATATATGAAATTTTTTTTTGCGTGTAATACTGTATATCCCAATTTTGTTCATGAAACTTACCTGTCAGATATATATATAGCTGTATTTTTCCGAATCCGACAGAAATTTAAACACTTACGACACACGCAGTGGGAGTCAGGTGGTTAGTACCCATTCCCGCCGCTGGGAGGCGGGTATCAGGAATCATTCCCATTTTCTATTCATAATTTTTCTGTCGCCGGTGCTGGAAACACCTGTTTGCAGCACCTCCGTCCAGATTTTGGAAACTTACTAGCTACTTGAGTATCCCTTTGGTTTTTGTTTTTCTTTGGTATCTGAATGGATCGGTGGCTTGGCACGTTGACTTTGGTTTGATTTGAATTTGGTATTGATTTTTCTTGATCAAGATGTCAGGGTCTAGTTCTGCTAGCGCTAGATTTTGTTCCTGTCTGATGTAGAGGTAGGCTACTGAAAGCTTCAGTAGACCCACATTCTGTTTGTAAAGTTTGCAGGGGGGAATGAATGTACGTTTGAAAGTCGTTGTAAGGAGTGTGAAAGACTAACAGAGTCGGAATGGAAGGCGTATGAACCTATCTTAAGAAACTTGAGCGAGATAGGTTAAGGAGGTCTTCCTCCAGGAGTGTTTCAGGTAGGCAAGATTTAAATTATTCTCCTGCTAACCCTCCTTCTGTAGATTATGCTCCTACCTCTGTAGTGTTGCCTCCGGCCCCTGAGACAGTGTCGGTAGAAGGTAATACATTATCGCTAATTCTTGATCGATTCGTAACTTAGAATCAAAAAGTGTTAGTCTCTGGAGAGCAAAAGTGAAGAGAAGTGCAGTGAAAGTGCCCCTTGTGTAGTGGAGGGTGCGTCAGATCGGCCTCATTCCGCCTCTAGACTAGACCTCTGCTTGACTCCCAGATTACGGGGAGAGAGCATGTCGAAAGTCGAAGGAGGGTTACGAGGAACCCCCACCGATCTGGCGTGCCTTCGGCAGCTTCTGACGAACATACCCAGACTGCCAAGGAGCGTGCGCCGTGCACGTCTTCTCAAGGAGTGCTTTTTCTTCTTCTGAAGCTTCCTCCCCGCGCAAGGGGTGGAGCTCTCATACCGCATCACGTCCGCTGAAAAGGACGGCTCGCGTTCGGGACGCTTCACGTCCAAGTTGTTCTCCGGAACTTTGCTCGTCGCCTGATAGTGCGTTTGCTGCTTTTCCTCCGCAGAAGAAGCGTAAGGATTATTCGGAGGCGGAATCTTCCCTAGATGTTTCTTTCGAGCGCCGCAGTCGCTCTAAGGTGCTGAAGCGGCGGTTCCTGGGAGTAGCAAGAAGGCGTCCCCTCGCCACTCTCCTGCTCACAGGATCAGCCCTCCCCAGAAAAGGAGGCTTCACCTACAAGCAAGATTCTCCAGTCTCTTCAGCAGCAACTTCGAGATGTTTTTCCTTCGAGAGAGACTGTTCCACGTCCGCCGTAAGAAGGGATGACAATCTTCCTGTGAAGAGGTCGAGGCGTTCTCCCTCTCCCTCTCCTCGCTGCTCTCTCTCGTTTGAGTCTCCCTCTAGAGTTCGTTCTGCTCCCCAGCAACTTTCTAGAGGAGGCGAGAAATTAGTTTCTCGCTCTCGTGAAGCGGTTGTTTCCGCTGCTACGAAACTTGTGGATAAGAAGCGAGTTTTCTTTAGATGCCGAGCGCGCTTCTGTGAAAGTCAAACGCGCTTTAGTGGACGCCGAACGTGACTCGGTGGCAAGTTTCGCGAGCGCCAGTGGACGCTCAGAGAGTTTAGTGGACGCTCGGCGTGCACCAGTGGCCACGCTCGGCGCGCATCAGTGGACGCTCGGCGCGCACCAGTGGACGCTCAGCGCGCACAAGTGGACGCCAGGTGTACACCTGCGGCGTTTGAGCGCGCTTCTGTCGGCGCCAGTAGATTGGCTCGGACGCCAAACGCGCGCCTACGGACGTCAGTTTCCACTTCCGCAAGCACAAGCGGAGGCGGGAACTCTTCCTGTTCGCCGTCTTTCTCTTTTGAGAAAGCTCGGGACTCTTCTTTACTTCTCCGACTTCTCCAGTGTCTGAAGAGGAAGTTAGTGACGCTTTCGTCGAAGTGGACGAAGAACAGCAGTTGGCTCCAGTTTCGACGGACTACAAGGTTTTGACTCGTTTACTTCAGTCAGTCTTTGCAGACACTTTCCAACCTGAAGCTCCAGTACTCCATCCCTCTCAGTTTTCGTCTTCCAAAGCTGCTAAGATCTCGGGCTTTGTGAGAATGAAGAAGTCGCTTTCTACGAAGCAAGCTTTTAGAAAGGTCCATGATTGGATGGAAAGAGGAAAGCTTCGGGCAAGACCTCTTTCGCTTTACCACCTTCAAGGACTCGGTGGCAAAGCTGGTATGTGGTATGAGACGGGAGAAAACGTCGGAGTCAAGCTTCCAGCCTCAGCTCAAGGAGATTTGGTAGCATTGTAGACGCCACCAGAAGATCTTTTTTTTGTCTTCCTCGAAGGTCTCGTGGACACATAGCGAGTTAGACTTTCACCTTAAAGGCCTCTTCAGGACACTAGAGGTCTTTAATTTTCTTGACTGGTGCCTGGAGTATTGGATGCCAGGTCCAGGAGTTCTGATTCCATCAGTCTGGGGAGCTGTCCAGTGTATTGTCTTGCATGGACAAGGCCGTCAGGGATGGTTCTGAGGAATTGGCTGCTCATTTCAGCACGGGACTGCTTAAGAAAGAGCACTTTTTTGCAATTTTACTGCAAAGTCGGTCTCACCAGCGCAAAAGCGGATCTTCTTTTCGCTCCTTTCTCAGAAACATCTCTTCCCCCAGTCTATGGTAAAGGACATAGCTGCTAGTCTCCAGGAGAAAGAACTCAAGACCTTCTGGCACAGTCTTCTATGGAAGCCTGCTACTTCTTCGTCTTCTGGGTCCTCTGCTTTGAAGAAGTCGAAGCCCTTTCGATCCGCTTCCTCTCGAAGCCAGCCCCTCGAGGAAGAGGCTCTTTCAGAGGCAAGACTCCCGCTCCTTCCAAGAGCAAGAAGTGAGAGGGAAGTCCTTCAGACACCGGTAGGAGCCAGGCTTCTACATTTCGCGAAAGCTTGGGAAGAGAGAGGTGCCGACGCTTTGGTCTCTGGACATCGTCAAGAAGGGGTACAGAATTCCTTTCCTGATGTTACCCCCGCTGTCTTCGACACCAAAGGATTTGTCTCCGTCGTATCAGGGAGAAAAGCAGAAAGTGCTTCACGATCTACTAGATCAAATGATCGAGAAGCAGGCAGTGGAAACAGGTCTTCGACCGGAGTTCTCCGGGGTTTTACAACCGTCTGTTCCTAGTGCCGAAGCAGTCAGGGGGGTGGCGCCCCGTTCTGGATGTCAGCAGTCTAAATCGCTTCGTTACCAAGCAGAAGTTCAAGATGGAGACACCTCAATCCGTGCTTGCAGCTTTAAGACCGGGGGATTGGATGGTCTCGTTAGACCTTCAGGACGCATACTTTCACGTCCCCATCCATCCCCGATCAAGGAAATACCTGCGGTTTGTCCTGAAAGGGAAGATTTTCCAATTCAGGGCACTCTGCTTCGGTCTCAGCACGGCGCCGATGGTGTTCACCGTTCTTATGAAGAACGTTGCGAGGTGCCCTCCATCTTGCGGGAAAATAAGGATCTCTCTCTACCTAGACGACTGGCTTATTCGAGCCTCATCGCAAGACAGGTGTCTGAAGGACCTTCACACGACTCTGTCGTTAGCGAAGTCCCTGGGACTTCTGGTGAATCTCGAGAAGTCGCATCTGACTCCTTCTCAATCCTTAGTCTATCTGGGGATTCAGATGGACTCAGTGGCTTTTTGGGCTTTTCGTCCCAGGGGCGACAACTTCAATGCCTGGACAAAGTGTCGGCCTTTCTAGGGAAGGAAACATGCTCGGTGAGGGAATGGATGAGTCTGCTGGGGACCATTTCCCTCACTGGAGAAGTTTGTTTTCTCTGGGAAGGTTGCACCTCCGACCACTTCAGTTCTTCCTCTCAAGCAATTGGTCACGCAAACAGGATCTAGAAGAGGTCTTGTTTTTGACGGAAGAAGTGAAAAAGCACCTCAAATGGTGGTTGGATCCAAAGAAGCTTGCGGAAGGACCTTTCGCTCAAGCTTCGGAACCCCGACCACTAGTGTTGTTCTCGACGCGTCCTCCACGGGTTGGGGAGCAACACTGGGAGGGAGAGAAGTGTCAGGCACCTGGAGAGGGGAACAGGTGTCCTGGCACATCAACCTAAAAGAACTCTCAGCGGTTTACCTCGCTCTAAGGTTCTTCGAGGAGGAAGTCTCCAGCAAAGTGGTTTCAGATAAACTCGGACAACACCACAGCCTTGGCATACCTCAGGAAAAACAGGGGGGAAACTCACTCTCATTCTCTGTTCGTCATCGCGAGGAATATCTGATTTGGGCGAAGTCGCAAAACTTCACGATTCTGACAAGGTTTTGTGTCAGGCGTGGAAAACGTGCGAGCGGACCTTCTCAGTCGGCAAGGACAGCTTCTGCCGACGGAATGGACCCTTCATCAGGAAGTATGCCAGGCGCTATGGAAGCTGTGGGGACGTCCTCATGTGGACGTTTTCGCAACTTCCCGAACGAAGAGACTTCCGCTGTATTGCTCCCAGTTCTGGACCCGGGAGCAGTGGCAGTAGACGCCCTACTGTGGAATTGGTCGGGACTAGACATTTACGCTTTTCCCCCATTCAAAATCCTCGGGGAAGTAATGAGGAAGTTCGCTGCATCAGAAGGAGCGAGAATGACCCTCATCGCCCCCTTCTGGCCAGCGGCCGACTGGTTCACGGAGTGATGTCCTTCCTAGTAGACTTTCCGAGGACTCTGCCCCTAAGGAAAGATCTACTCAGACAGCCCCACTTCGAGAGGTACCACAAAAAACCTCCCCGCTCTGAGTCTGACTGCGTTCAGACTATCAAAGAAGTTGGCCAGAGCGAGGGGTTTTTCAAGACCTGTGGCAACGGCGATTGCCACCGCAAGGAGGCCCTCCTCAATCGCAGTTTACCAATCAAAGTGGGCTGTCTTTAGAAGTTGGTGCAGAAGGTAAGGACATTTCCTCCACCTCAACCTCTGTGAGCCAGATAGCAGATTTCCTTCTTCACCTTAGGAAAGAAGCGAAACTAGCCGTTCCCACGATTAAAGGCTACAGAAGCGTGCTTTCTGTGGTCTTCAGACATAGAGGACTCGACTTAGCGAATGATAGAGACATCCATGATCTCATTAGATCATTTGAGACTGTGAAAGTTCTCCAACCTAAAGTACCATCGTGGAACTTAGACGTGGTACTGAAGTTTCTCATGTCGAGTCAATTTGAACGCTCCATTTAGCCTCGTTAGGAATCTTACTAAGAAGACCATTTTCCTAACCGCTCTGGCGACGGCGAAGAGGGTTAGCGAAATTCAAGTCATAAGCAAGCATATTGGGTTCAAGGATCATAGTGCAGTTTGTTCCTTAAGTCCTACGTTCTTAGCAAAGAACGAGAACCCTTCCAACCCTTGGCCGAGAACGTTCGAGATCAAGGGGTTGTCGGAGCTAGTGGGACCTGAAGCTGAGGAGAGTCCGTGTCCTGTCAGGGCTCTCAAGTTTTATTTGCAGAGAACCAGAGCATGCAGAGGTTCTTCGGAGAACTTGTGGTGCTCTGTGAAAAAACCAGATCTTCCGATGTCGAAGAATGCACTGGCGTTCTTCTTAAGAGTACGGTTAAGGAAGCCCATGAAAAGTGTAGTGAAAGTGACATGGAGCTTCTGAAAGTGAAAGCCCACGAGTTGAGGGCTATTGCTACTTTCGGTGGCTTTTCACAAAAATATGGCAATCAAAGACATTTTGGGCGCCACTTATTGGCGAAGCAATTCGGTGTTCGCTTCACACTACCTGCGGGAGGTGAAAGCAAACATACGAAAATTGTTACTCGCTCGGACCATACGTCGCTGCAGACACTGTTTTGGGGCAGGAGGTAGCGCTCATCCTATCCTTTAATGGTTAGGGGAGTTTTTAACTTGTGTTATGGTTGTGGGTTGACCGCCTGCGGCGGATCTCCCTTCCATTAGCTTAGTCTATGTGGGATACTTTTGGTAGGCTACGCCAGGTGGTTTGGTTTTTACTTCGTTGCCCTCATTTGTATGGTCAATGGTCTAGTCACGTCGTGGTCTCGCCCCTGTGACAGATCATCTGGAGTGCACCAGCTATATAGGTCTCTACCTCGCTGGCAACTCTAGTAGCACAAGCAGACTTACGCGGCAGTAACACGAAGTCAGCTATGCTAACAGGTAAGGAATCAAGATATCAATTATCTGCATATATATGTTTCCTAAAATCTTCTATTCTGTCTACTCCCACCACCAAAGGTTGGGATTCAGCTATATATATATCTGACAGGTAAGTTTCATGAACAAAATGATATGTAATGATACAATTAAGTTTGTTCATACTTACCTGGCAGATATATATAATCAAGTACCCACCCACCTCCCCTCAGGAGACAGTGGAAATAAAAAATTATGAATAGAAAATGGGAATGATTCCTGATACCCGCCTCCAGCGGCGGGAATGGGTAACTAACCACCTGACTCCCACTGCGTGTGTCGTAAGTGTTTAAATTTCTGTCGGATTCGGAAAAATACAGCTATATATATATCGCCAGGTAAGTATGAACAAACTTAATTGTATCATTACAATATCATATTTATTTATGATAATGATATTTTTTTCATTTGCTGATGGTTGCATACTAAACTTCAGGCAATGACAAAAAAAAAGAGCCAAAAATGAACTCTTAATGTTGAAAACTAAGTGTGCTGTGATTTTTTGAAAAAAAACATTTTTTCCGCTTCGGCGCTCACTCGCGAACGTCGCCAGGCATACGGGAGACGATTTTAAAATACCGCTTCAGCGTTTAAGGGTTAAAAGAAAACTATAGATTGACATACACTTGACCCCAACTTATTTTTTGGTTCAGCATTTGCAAGTTCACCTATTCGTGGATTTTCTGTGGAATGACAGTGTACCCCCACATAATTGTGGGGAATGTGTACCAGAACTCCCCCCCCCCCCCCCCCCCCCCCCCCACAAATAGTTAAAACACAAATATTTAGAAGCCCCTCTGAAAATGCTTCCCCTTTGCCAATACGTATACGAATCATACCATCTTACTCCCTGCTCTCCTTTCTGCAGCAGTGAATAAAAAGACTGGAAATCGCTATTACTTTTATTATTATTCATATTAGTATTTGATAAACGAGAGAGAGAGAGAGAGATAGAATTTTATTGTTATTGTTTAATCTCATTAAAGATATCCTTATTTAAAAGTGAAATGAAAAGATTATTGTATTTCTTTAAAATATTATCACTTATGAATTTTTTCATTACAGTTATATTATTATTAGGAAATATTAATAAACATATTATACATATATGGACTATAAAGAGAGAGAGAAATTACATGCTTCCCCTCCTGTCACTTTACTTGCCATATTTGACAGCTTCTGGACCTCAATTTGGTACCTGGATCTAAAAAAGAAAGATGAGGGGTGCAATGGATTTTTCTTCATTCTTACATAATTTTTTAATTTTTAAACTAAAATCTTACTAATTCACTTTAGTATTTTCTTTAATGAATTGATATTATTGCTGTCTACATTAATAGTATTAATATTTGAAAATTAGTAAATAATTTATTCATCATACAAAAAATATACATCTCTTTAACTCTCTCAGGATCTAATTATTATATTTTTCATGATAATTTCCCAAAAATATCCATAATTTTTCTTTAAAATTTCACATTCATCACATTTTTTTTATTTTTTTTTATTTCTAAGCCTCGTGAAGATGTTCTGATTGTTTAGGATTCCAAAAAATATCTGATTTTTCTTAAAATTTCACGTTCATCACATTGTTTTTATTATTTCTAAGCCTCGTAAAGATGTTTTGATTACTTTAGAAAATAATGCAATCATTTGCCAACATAATAACATTAACCAGAAGTGTACTATATCAGTTATAGTTTGGACGTACCAAAAAACTTTTCCATGAGCATGTTCTTTTTGGACTGGGGGAAAAGTCGTGTACCTTACACCCTTATATTTTTGGCCTGTGCGCAAGACGGTTAAGAGAGAGAGAATGATTATTTTATTATTTGATAATATTGAATCTTATTAAACTTACTAATGCGTACATATTAATCAGTATTAATATCTGAAAATTAGTAAATCATTTTTGTATCATAATAATGTATTTAGTCATGGAAATAACATCAAAATACACTAATTATTGAATATTTATCGATGGAAAAACCCGCAAATGGGCGAATTTCTGCGAATAATGTGTAGATATGGTCCATAGAAAAATCCACAAATCTCGAGTACGTTGTATACAGGTTTGACTGTATCTCCAAATTATTTGTGGAAAATTCGCCTATTTATGGATTTTTTCATAGAGCAATAAGTTTCACTAATTTCTGTATTTTCATGTCATTTTTGTGACTAAATAAATTTTCCATGATAAAAAATAATATAATAATTATTAAATAATGTTAATGTAAAAATAGCAAACTATCAATAAAATGTTAAGGTAAAATCCTTCAATATTGATTCTGATATCATCATAATATGTTCTATATATAAACACCCCGACATTCGTAATTGTTTTTGATGATGTAAACATAACTCAGTTCAGCCTCCCCCCCCCCCCTCCCTCTCTCCCTTTCTCCATAAGGACACACTATGGGTGGAGGGATGGAAGTAAGCAATCACACTGTATTTTTGTTCTCTCTCTCTCTCTCTTATGAAATGTGAATTACTTTATCATTATGAATGACTGTATTATTAACATTAAATTATGAAACAAACTCCAGGAAGTTCAGGAAGCCATTGAATGAGCATATGCATATATATATATACGTGTTACAATCATTTTTATACACTTTACGTAGGCTTCATGGTGACATGCTAATATTAGCTGGAAGGGTTGTAAACAACCAATCTTGTGTAATAATGTTCACTAGGGTGTGAGTTGTTAATGAAATAAGAATACTGTATCTTAAACATTAAAATCCAAAAATAAAACTAAACCTGTCTGAGAGAAAATGGCTATGCCTGAATATAGCGGGGGGGGGGGGGGGGGTGTGTGTGGGGGTAACCTTTGATTAGTTTTCACACATAGCTATAAGCTGTATAGTTTTAAAAGCAAAGCTGTCAGATGACTGTGAAATGATTGTTGATTGTAAAGTGTTTTATGATAATAGTTTAAGGTATACGTATTTGGTGTCTGAACTATTAAAATAGGCAGTTATAAGTAATTTTAGAGGGTGTCTTTGGTGTTTGAACAATTAAAATAGGCAGTTATAAGTGTTTTTAGAAGGGGTTTCAAGTATTTGTGGATTTTAGCTAGTCACGGGTATTTTTGGTCCCCATCACCAACGAATACTGGGGATTGACACTTTAGATTATACTAAAGTGTGGTGTTTGAGTAGCCAGTGAAATCTGAGATGCTAACCTTTCCATAAGTATATATCAAACTGTAGTACGTATTTGTAAACGTTACTTAAAATATTTAAAGGTGTGGGATACCCAAAATCTCATGATATTTAATGATCAATCTTTAATTTTATTACATTAATATCACCAAAAATAAATTGTTAAGAACAGTCTACTAAAACTATATCATTTGAACATTGTGTAACAGATTTTTGCACTAGTAGACTTTTCTGTCTGACATAAATGAAGCTCAATGAAGCAACATATGAAAAGATATCACAGTAAAACTTATTTATTTATACTAAAGCTACAACTGCTGTGTTTCTCGCAGCAGTGACTTAAGAGGAAACTGATGTGTCACAAGATGAACATGATGAGTCCAAAGTGTGAGAGCAGTGTTGAGGGTATCAACATTATGAGAGTGAGGAAGTACTGTACATAATCCTGCCTTTATTTCTGTCTCCTTTCTGTAGTCTTCACATACACTTTCTAACACACAAGCTGGAAAGAAATTAATATGATTATCAGAAAGTATACATTTATATAGGCATTTCAAGTAAATATTTAATAAACAAAAAGAAACATAAATTGCAGGTCTCTTGTAGGCTAAATTTATATAATAAAAAAAAAACATACAGACAAACCTATCACTTTCCATCTGCCTTCAGGTGTGTCAACTCTTTACAAAAAAAAAAAAAAAAAAAACTTGCCATACATGATTTCCCTGTCCTACAAAGACAGAAAATGGTCATAGCGAGTGTGTCTTCTCATAAGCAGAAACCTGTTAACTTTGCTTCCCAGAACTTCTATTCTAGTTCTTGCTTTTCCTTGATTTTCCATTTCTACTTCACTTCTTCACTTCATCATTAGTCTATTTTTATAAGTAGATAATTTTAAATTTTGGAACAAAAAGGAAACTTTAATTTTTAGCCCAACTTCTCAGTTATGAATGACAACCATGACTTGCAGTTTCTCATATGTGTTTAACTTATGACTAAGTTAATAATTTTATACATTTTAAATGAATTATTTAATACAGGAATTTTTTCCAGTTATCTGTAATATCAGGGTTTGTGTTACAGAGGGATGGAAAATGTGTACAGACACCACCCTAATTTTCAAAGATACAAACAAGATCGCAAATTAAAATTGTCTTCAGAGAGCTCCCCTTTGCCACCTGTGTGAACAAGGAGAGAATTATGGAATGTTAAAAATGCTGTGCCTATGCAGTCAACAATTATAAACAAGAGAAGGGGCTGGTAGAAGTAATGGAAAAACTGGGTATCTGGATGGAATACCAGAGACAAAAGTCTAAACCACTTACTCACATGTTGATTCAAAAAGTCTAAACCACTTACTCTCATGTTGATTCAGGAGAAGGCAAAAAGCCTTTTTGATGACTTAAAGGCTAAGGTTGGCGAAAGTGTTGAAGATGAAACATTTACTCCAAGTTAATGGATGGTTCACTGCTTTAATAAATGTGCTAACTTGCATCACGTCAATAGTGGTGATGCAGCGAGTGCTGACAGAACAACAGGCAAAAATTTTCCCAGGACGCTCAAGGTTATACCCCTCAGCAAATTTTTAATAAAGATGAGACCAGCCTTTTCTGGAAAAAAATTCCAGAAAAATGACAAATTTTATATGACAATTTGTATTTTTCATAGCTACAAACCTGAGGTCTTAACAATAGGATAATTTCTAGCTCCTATCTGGATCCGGTTAAAAAACAGATGAAAGCATGCGTATATCGGGTGAAGGGTGGTCGACAACCATTCACCTACGATCACGCATCAGACTTTCCCAACTCAGGATGTCTTAACAAACAGAGGGGCAGCTAGAGGTGGGCAGTATAATGTTAAGACCTCAGGTTTGTAGCTATGAAAAATACAAATTGTCTTAGAAAATTTATCATTTGTTCATACGTGAACAAACCTTTGATCTTAACAATAGGATAGACTCATACTTGGAGAGAGGTACAAGACATCCTAGACTGGCTCGGGGCCTACCCACCAGTCCAGCTTCCAGAAGAAATGACTTCTGGAGAGGGACTGCAGCCCGTTGAGAAGCTAGATAAATTGATATCTAACCACTCAGACCCTGAGTGATGTACAATGATATATGGGAGAATCATTGCATAGGGAACCAAAGAGAAACTTTGACTGTCTAATAGCAAACCAACACACCATGGTTTGTAATACTCGCAACTCCTCCTTGCCTAGGAGTGGAGCATATGCTACTGAATAGAGGGTTTGACATTGCATACTAAGTGACCACACTATCAGTATGACTACCTTACTCATTGTATCAGACCAGTCCAGCGAATGACGTGTCTATTCCTTAACCCGCCTGAAGGAAGAAGGAAAGGTACAAGAGAAAGGAGACCAGCCAACTCCCTCATTCTCTCATACACACAATCATCTTAGGAAAGATACAAAAGTGCCCTGTTAGGGGCAACTATTTGTACACAACCTGTTGGGCAGCCATCACAGGACCCAGGGAAAACGTGTCCACAGATCTGTGGGCAACATCCTTAAGATAGAAAGAGGTGAACGTGGACTGACGTAACTAAGTACCAGCGCTCAGCCCTCTATGTACAGCCAAGTTCTTATTGAAAGCCAGAGAGGGACCAGTACCCCTAATGTCATGCGCTCTAGCCTGCACAGACGTGGTGGTGGAATCAAGAGACAAGTATGCCTATCTGATGGCTTCCCGTATCCAAAAAGATAGTATTCCTAGACACCTCTTTCTTGTACGGCCTTGGCTAACAATAAGTCTGCGGCAGCCTGGTCCAAGGTGCTGAGTCCTTTTAAGATAGCAACGCAGGGCCCAGACAGGGCAGAACAAATGCTCTTGAGCATCACCACCCACGAAGTGAACTTGTAATTGTGTACAGGAAAACGAAGTGAACTTGTAATTGTGTACAGGACAACGACCTCCAACCCCTGGCGTACTTCACGTCATAGCTCAGATCGTGGAGCTCTCCTACCCTCTTGGAAGATGCCAAGGCCAGAAGGAAAACTGCCTTGAGCGTCAAGTTCTGTCAGATGAGCGACACAAGGGCTCATATGGACCCTTAGTGAAGCACTTGAGAACCAAGGAAACATCCCACGTCTGAGGCTTGAGCTCTCTAGGAGAACTTGACTGCTCAAACTCCTTAACTAGCAAGGAAAGTTACCAGGAAGAGGAGACGTCGATACCTTTAAGGTGTAACACCAAACTTGGGGCCGCCCTGTAGCCTCTAATGGCAGAAATGGCCAAACGTTTCTCGTCTCTGAGGAAGGTTAAAAGTCCGCTATTCATTGAATAGAGGTTGCAAGTGGAGAAAAAACCCGTTACGACACCAATCACAGTAGATCGCTTATTGCCTTGGAAACCGTGGAGGTCGACTCTGAGACTGTTGGACATATGCCCTGCTGTCCTTCTGAGAAAAGCCTCTCGCTTGGAGGAGAAACTTGAAAGTCTCCAACCAAGAAAAGAAAGATTCTACTGACTGGTGGAACACTTCCGCATGGAGCAGACACAGGAGATGTCGCCAAGGGGAACATCTCCCTAGGAACCTCTGACAATAACTACAGCAGATCTGGGAACCACTCGCTTGAGGCCAAAGAGGGGCTACCAAAGTCATCCTGAGACCCTGTGAACTCATTAGCCTGTTCAGAACTTGACAGATCAAACAAAACGGAGGGTGTCCCAGGGATGTTGGAATGTGTCCTCTGCCAATGCTAAAGGATCTGGGACCATTGAACAGAAAATCTCCAGCTTGTTGAAGCGAGTCGCAAAAGTGTCCAACATGGGTCTACCCAAAACCTGGAAAAGCTTGTCTTCTACCACTTGATGAAACGACCACTCAAGTGTTAGGATCTGATCCCGACGACTGAGTTTGACTGCAACTACATTCAGTTTGCCAGGGATATACCTAGCTGAGAGCTCTACTGAACTGCTGACCACCCACTGGTGAACCTCGACGGTCAAGGCGTGAAGCTGACAAGAAACCAGGCGTCCCTGTTTGTTCACATAGGTTACCACCATGGTGTTGTCGGACATGAGAACGACAGAATGACATTCTACCTTCTCCCAAAACTTCTTCAGACACAGCAAGGCTGCCTTCAACTCCAAGACGTTGATATGTTGCTGCTTGTCCTCCAAACGTCTGAAGTGATGAGGTCACCTACATAAGGCTGCCCAACCTGCGAGGGAGGTGTCTGAGAACAGAAGGAAGTCTGGTGGAAGAGAACGCAGAGGGACACCCTTTGAAGGATTCTGGTTGTCCAACCACCAACGAAGGTCTTCTCTCTCTTCCAGAGACAGAGGGAACATTAACAGGGGTGGGTATCCCGCCAGAGGACCAGAATTCCCCGTCTCCATTGCAGAGACTGAAGAAGAAGACGCCCATGAGGGACCAGCCTCTTCTGGGATGACAACACTCCCAGAAGAACCTGCCACTGATGAGCTGACTGATGTGGTTCCCACAGGAAGTTGCACGCCCCCACCCACAACTTCTCTAATCTCTGGTCCAACAGGAAAACTTTTTCCACCGCTGTATCAATGACCATGCCCAAGTAGAGAATCCCTTAACTGGGTACGGGGTTCCACATTTCTTGGTTGACCACGATGCCCAGTTCCAGACAGAACTGAAGTAGAAGATCCTTGTCCTGCAGCAGCTTTTACCTGGAAACTGCCAAGGCCAAGTAACCATCGAGGTACTTCAGCAAACAGATCCCCTGAGCATGGGTATAGCGCATCAGTGGCGTGGTTGGTTTGGTGTTTACTTCTCACCTCGGTGGTTGCAGGTTTGATTCTCGGCCATTCCATTGAGGAGTGAGAGCTGTGTATTTCTGGTGATAGAAGTTCACTCTCAACGTGGTTTGGAAGTTACGTAAAGCCGTTGGTCCCATTGCTGAATAACCACTGGCTCCATGTAACGTAAAAACACCATACAAACAAACAAACAAACAAACTGAGCATGGGTCAAACTTGACACGAGAGAATACCCTTGCGAACACTTGAGGGGCTGTTGTCAGCCCAAAGCATAGGACTTTGAACTCAAAGACCTTGTTCCCAAAAGAGAAGCGAAGGAATTTCCTGGACGTCGGATGAACAGGGATTTGGAAGTATGCATCCCTTAAGTGTATCAACAGCATGAAGTCGTCTTTCCTCATGGCTGCCAACACCGAACACGGGGTCTCCATCTTGAACCGTGTCTTCCTGATGGAGTGATTAAAGGTGGATAAGTCGATCACAGGTCTCCATCCTCCCAACGCCTTGAGCACCAAGAAGATGTGACTGTAAAATGGAGACGGACGCACCACTTCCTCTATCGCAATTTGTCCAGCATCTTCTGCACCTCCTCCCGAAGAGCCAAGAACTTCAGAGAATCTGGAGGATATGCCTTCGTGAGCTGTGGCTTGTCTGACAGAGGGGGAGAGAAATTGAATGGCAGTACGTACCCCACCCGAGGGGTATCTACCACCCACTTCTCTGCCCACACCTCTGCCACTTGGCCAAATGGCCCGCTAGGCAACCCCCCCTAGCCCAGGAGACGTGCCTAACCTACCGAGGGCCCCATACCTCTGCCCCTTGGGCTCCATCTTGGCCTAAAGGTACGAGAACGAAAGGGACGTTGATCCTCTGACCAAGGGTGTCGAACAGGAAGGCCCTGCCGAACTCGAATTCCTCGATGGCCTACCAAGCAACGGTCTTCTTGACTATTACTGGAGAGGGGGAGGAGGAGGGGGAGCCAGATGTCTCCGAGGATGAGACTCCGACTTAAGACACGGCCTGGCACACCAGTCTGTCTTTGGTGTCAGCCCGACGCTGGCCTATTGCATTCTAATCAGCAGCAGGATAGCCCATAAACTAACACTGAGGTGAGCCATATACGAAAACACCTTGCCTCCGGACTGCAACAAATTGGCAAGAGAGGAAGCAGTCACCAACTCTTCTGGGGACCTGTCAGGAAACTGTGAGCAGCATGGAGGCTTCCATAGATTCCAATGCTGAGGCATCCTGCGGAGACAAGGATGGAGCCACCGGCTACACCTGCTCCAAAGACAATCCCAGCTTCAGGCGAACGACGTCTTGGTTAAGGTAGCGCGACATAAAAAAATAAAGCTTGTAGCATAGTACTTCCTAGCCCCGTGAGAGGCGGGAGTAGTAACTAGGCAGAGCCTCTAGAGCCAAGCGAACCGTCCTGGTCCGAAACAGAAGCGTTAACCCGAGGGAAGCCGGAGAGAGGATTGGGATCCTGCGTAGCTCCCACTAAGGCTTCCATGCAAGAAGGAGGGAAGAAGACTGAGCCTGAGACGTACTCTCCAAATTGTTGAACCCACGCTTAAGATCAACAACAACTGAAAAGGAAGAAAAAAAAACTTGCGTGTCTCCCTCCTCCTGCTCTGGCAACAGAGAAGGATCAGCAGCCAAACAGCCCAAAACACCAACTAACCTGTCTGGGCTGGGTCCATGCGTCGGCTCCCGAGACGAACCCACTATAACAATACGAACATCACTACGTTCTCCTCCAACAGATGATTCATTAACATGTCTGTGAATGGTCATGGGTGTGGCCGACTTACGAACGTGAGTTGGAGAGGAATCCTGAACACTCGAGATCGAAGAAGAATCCTTGAGAATCAAACTCTAAGAACCATCAGTGCAAGAGGCAGGTTAAACACTCCTGCTGCAGCAACTTCAAGCTCACCACCTTCAACCTATTGACAGGCGCCTTGAGATCTTTACGGTGACGAATAGGCCTTGGAGAAGAAGTAGCACTTGCATCAAGTGCTTGGACGGCGGAGGTTGCAACATACTCGAGACGTGCATGGATGGGGGAAGTTGCAACATGCCCATGATTCGATGCAGAGGACGAGGCAGCCGCTGCAGAATACACAATGGAAGATACACTACACTCTCAGGGGAGGTTGCAATATGCTCGCGATGTGCATAGAAGAGGGAGGTTGCAACACTCAAGACGTGCACGGACGAGGGAAGTTGCAACACGCCCGCGAATCGACGCAGGATGAAGCCACTAACACTCTGAAACATCAACAATCTTGAGAACACGTCCTCGTCGTTCCTCCCTCGTAGGCGAAGAAAGAGCAGAATCCTTAGCCTTTCAATGCCTGATACGCCAACGTGGCGCAGAGGGGGAAGAGGGAGACGATAGCTCTGGTTCCGCAAGCGATTTCTTCGCAGGAGGCGAGGATGAAGCAACGCGTTTCCTTCCAATGCTCCCAACCAACAAGGCAGCCAACTTAACATCCAAAACCGAGTCCAACCTCTTAAGCACTGCCTGGCATATAACCTCAGACTGATCTGCAAGAGAAGGCTCCAATGACATGGAAGGAAGAAGTAGCGAATGGGGCGGCAGAGATGACGTCATGACGGAGAGAGGCAGTGCTCAGAGATGACTGGGAGTGATGTCATTGACGGGAGTGACGTCACAAGCAGTGATGATGTCACGGCCTCCCGTCGGTAAGAAGGGGAATCAGACGCCACTGGCGCAGGAATACACAACGTGGATCCCATGACATCACAGCTTCCCTCTGACTCGAAGAAGTGGCAATAGTCACTCGCGGAGCAATACAAGATGGCTGACCTTGACTACCCACAAAGACAAGGCCAGGAGAAGGGGGGATAGCCTGGCCAGCCTGAGGAGGAGGGGGGTAGTGAGCCTCCAAAAGGCACGCAAGCAACCCTCCAGGACGGGGTACCCCCTAGCCCGAGTGTCTTCCAATCGCCGCCATCTTGGACATCACCGACTCTGGAAGAAATGAGAATGATGAAAAAATAAAGCCTCCCCCTTTCCCGGGAATCAAAATAATTCCCGAAGAAGAAGGGGCAACATTACAAACATCAGCCTGGTGGCCTCCCGATACTTCCAGCGACGAATCAAAAGAAGAAAAGGGAGGAGACACAGGAACTAGTCTACTATGGGGTTGATAGTGCAGGAGACGAAGCATCAAGAAGGGGCGAGAAACCTTCCCATGAAGGAAGAGTCGAAACCCTCTAATGTTTTCTCTTGCCATAAAATGACTTCCACTGCTCTTAAGGCCATGCCCGGCATCCCGTGCAAGGATTCATAGTACAAAAATTAGAACGGCACCTACTGCACGGCGCTGGGGTCAGCTGCTGCCGAAGCCAAAGACGAGAACACGGAAAACCTGGATTTCTGGGGCACACACACGTTGACGAGGCCGAGAAGGAGCAGAAGCCATAATATCTCCCAAACACACACACACGAAACGCAAGCGAAATGGGCAATGAACTGGGTAAAGGCCAAGAGAGATAAACACTACTCTCGCCCAGGTGGTCCAAGAAAGACTGATGTGTGATTGTAGGTGAATGGTCGTTGACCATCCTTCACCCAATATACGCATGCGTGCCAGATATCACAAGATTCCTTGCTTTCATCTGTTGTTTAACCGGATCCAGCTGGGCGCTAGAAATTATCCTATTGTTAAGACCTCAGGTTTGTTTGAGTATGAACAAACATACATCAGCCATGAAGAGAAGACGAGCCAGGATATCAGGCAGCGAGGGATAAGCTAACCTTACTGCTGGGAATGCCTTGGCAATTTCAAGCTAAAACCACGCTGCAAATCGACGGGGACTCAAAAACATCACAAAAAGCTCTCTAACCATAATCTGGATGTCCAGTAACAAAGCCTTGGTGACTTGCTATATTTGAAGACTTGATTTTTCCATCACTTTGTTCCTAAGTCAAGCTGTACTGCTACGAGAATGGGTTTTCTTTCAAGATTCTCTTAATCTTGGATAATGTCCCTGGGCACCCACTGCACTTTGGTGATTTCCATCCAAATGTGAAAATTGTGTTTACCCCCAACACAACTTCATTCCTTCAACCAATGGATCAAGGCATAATAGCCAATTTCAAGAAATGTTACATGCATTGTACTTACAGGCAAGCACTGAAGAAAGCGAATGACCCCAGCATTTGAAACGAAATTGATGGCCAATGGATTTTCTCTTACAGAGAAACCTTTACTATTTTTGGGAATCAGGATTCAAATGCTGAAAGATTCTCAAAAGTAGCAACAACCATCAACGATGTTATCCAGTGTTATTATCTTAAGTACGATGAAGAAAAAAGAAAATCATTGCAAACTTCCTTAGACCAATTCTTCATCCTCAAGAGCCTCCCCACCTCCACTGAGTGCTTCTTCCTCAGATGACGAAGAAAGTGATGCCAATGATATCCTTGACAAAGAAGACATTGTCGTTGATGACCTGTTGCCCCTGTAATTCACACCGCCTCTCACCCATCACCTCAAGCCCATGATACCAGTTTCAAAAGTAAGAAAAATAATTGTATTACCACCACAATAAAATACAGTGCTGTATGAACAGTGTACGTACTGTGTTTTAGGATGAAGAAACATCAGTACTGTATTGACTTTACATCAGACTGTACTTACATAGGAGTGAAGAATATAGTAACCAAGTTGAGAACAATTCAACATACGAATGGCCATCCGGAACGTAACTCATTCATGAGTATGGTGATATCTGTATAGGATATGCAAAAAGATTACCGAGGTCAAAACTTATGCAACGACAGTGACAACAAAAGAAAATTTACAATCAGATACTTTATCACCTAGTACTCTCTGGGTAGATGTGCTATCCTTTGAAAAAAAATCAAGCCTTACTGATGCCCCCACTATCCAATCACACCCCTTCCCTAACAAAAGACTTGCGGAATCTCTCAAGGCAATGTTTTTATCTGTTCTAAGGCGCACTTTTACCAACACAGAACTGCTATGTGCACAAGATGTGCACATATTTAATGATCGCAAAGGAGGGAGACCCAATTCTTACCTTCCCAGGTAAAGAATCGAGGAATATCATCAACAGAAAATATCCAAATATTTAAAGTCAATCAAAGTTGATGATGAGATCCCTCATGCTCCCCAGTGTGCACCCACAAATAGTACTAAAAGCAAGAACAAGACATCCATTATCCAGTGCTGCTTCTAGTAGTTCTATAAAAATTAAAAATCTTAATGGGAAGTCTCCCAGAAAATATATCTTATTTTTTCCAATATACCTTACAGGAATTGTCATGGTCTGAGAACTAAAATTATACTCTCCTATAATTATAAGTCTACAATAATTTAAACTTGATGATAACACCCCTTTCCCCAGGGAATATTAAGCTATTGGAGTCCATAAAACCTACAAATGGGTTGTCATGGTAGAAGTCTCATATATGTCTGCTGAGATATCCCCAAATATGTTACGCTACATACTCCTCTGCAGGTAGTGGCTGTACAAACTGATATAGGCAACAGATATATCATTTGCTCTCTATACTTGCCTCCAAATTATAATGTTTCATATGATGATAAGACTGAAGTGCTGCATCAGCTCCCTCAACTGTTCCTCCTGCTCAGAGATATGAATGCTAGATATCCTTATAAGGGTGATGTAATCTTATATCAGTATTTATAGAAGGTAAGGATGTTGGACTCCTTAACACAGGAAAGCCCCCACACTTTCATATTCCAACGGTTACCCTATCATGTGCTGACCTCAGGTTTTGACGTAGGAAAAACCTATTTTTGGTAGTTGCTGTCGAGTCCTCAAAACTAGCCCACTTCCCTGACGAAAAGTCATGGGATTTGGGTAAAGGTTCATCCTGCATTGACCAACAGAGTACTGGTTCTTGGTCTTTTAACCACCCCGATCATAAAATAAGATGGCCGAAGAGAAGACAAAACGCCTTCTTGTCTTTGAGTCCAGTATACTCTATCACTTGTCGTAGTGTTTATCATTATGGCATAATACCCGGCTACAAGACCAGGCTAAAAGATATTTCTTTGATATTAGTCTAGTCACCATGGGGCGCTGGCACACACCATGGAGGGTAAATCCTTTGAGGACAAAACAGTGACTATTCCTGAGGGAGTTATAGAAAATGACATGACAAAAGATCCTCTGGGACTATGGTATCAGAACAGATAGGGTGATACATGCCAATACACTAGACTTGATGCTAATTGAAGAAAATCAAGAAGAATGACTACAGAATAAAAAATACCCTAATGAAATAAAGCTTCTTAAGGGTGAGCAGGGAAGATGATGACAATCTAAATCAAAGTGAATATTTCTGGGAAAAAGGAAAACACCATTATGAAAAATCTGGATTAAAAGACAAAAAACTTGGGGTTATGTCTGACATCTACACTGAACAATATATCATCACTTATGACACACAGGACCCAGCATTTGTGACTACATATTAGATGCAAATTGTATGGAATTTAATGCAATGCCAAGTACTTATCAGCATGGTTTCATATCAGCTGATCAAGTAAAGTTTTCATTTGATTTAAACTCTACTACACACCCACTGGTAACATCACCTATCTCCTTTAGATGCTCAATTACATACAATATCACAAAGTTTGTAAGAGTAATAACGTTAAAAATATATATTTTTGTACAACTTACAAATATTAAATAAATTTCCAAAGAGTATTATTTCCTTGAATTATAAACAAATTGAACATCTTGTAAATACCAACAACAAATAACATACCCATTTGATGCAGGGTGAGAGTGGAGAAGAGAGGTTGGTTGCACTTTTTTCCAGTTTGTAGCTTTTCTACTTTTATCAGATTTTCTAGCAATTCATTTAAAATGCTTACACAAGCTTGCTGGAAAAGAACAAAAGGATATAGTTACTGTAATGTTACAATGATAATACTACAGGTATAAGTAACTTGATGTTATCATAAAACAAGACTAGTACTACTTGAAAAGAATTTTTCAAATTGAAGTGGAAATCATGATAATTCAGTTATACATTCTGTATGATGTCACTGGATCCTTCACTATTAAAAGGAGGATTCATCAAATGATACTGGCATTCATACCATTTTTGTAATGCAAGTATGCAACTGGAGAGCTGACTCATGAACAAGTGGCTCAACTTGTTCATCTTCTGGAAGGTTGATTAGAGATTCAACAACTGATTTTAGTTGAGTCTTTCCAGTTTTCCATGCAACTGTCCAGTCTTGTGCTTTTGCCCAGGCATCTCGCACAATTGAAGCCACTATGTCACGCACACAGGCAGTTGACTTGTCATCTCGTGCAAGCATGACAGTATCTGTAAAATTACACTGTATATTGTATCTACAATAGTCTTCAAAACAGGATTAACTGTTACCTGTAAACAATGTTTTTTCATATCTGTCAAAATTAATTAAATCAGGAAACTTCATAAAAATATTTCCATTTGTAAAATGTGTTAAAAGCAAACATTCTCTGAAAACAACAAAAATGTTAGTAGACTAAAATATTGTATATTGCCTGTACACTGTACATACAGGATGCCTTTATGCCCAGTTAAGTGCCATCAAATTGAGAGCCAAATAGCTGCTGGGAAATGCAGCACACTCTGCTATAGAGAGTCCTCTTTCACCTGTCACAAGCTCTCATTCCTTGGTACTGTCTCTGGATTAGGAATGTGAGCTATCTAAATGGATGGAAAACATGGCACATTTAGTAAAAATTGTTTGCATCTATGGAAAACAAGTTATGCATTTATTTGATATCTGCCCATATGAATTTTAAAACATCATTTTATACATGTAACTTACCAAGAATTGCATTGCTCACAGTTTCACTTGCCGGCAGCATAAAAGTTATGAAATTCGTAGTAGTGCTAGTGTCGGTGTAGGTGAACTGGACCCAGGCCACTTTCAGGGTAAGAGAGGAACAACTTCAGCTAGGAGTTCAATTGTTTTCTGGCAGCTCTGAACTGAAGTTCAGTTGTGAGTGGTCAGCTTAGATTTTGGATTTTTTATGCTTTTCCATTTGTAAGTTCTTTTGGTGAAGTACGTATTGGTAGCCTATGGCTTTGTATTTTTGTCAGATTCGCTTATCGAGACCATTTGTTCTCAACTTTGGGCTTTTACCTAAATTTTGACATTTGATTGTTGACTTGTTATTTTCAGTATGTCTGACACTAGTGCTACTAGCTTTTGCTGCAATACAAGACTTACTAAAAAGAGAAGTATGACTAACAATATTCACAATTTATGTATAGAATGTAGGGGAACCTGTGATGAATGTTCAGAGTGGGTTCTCATTTAACAAAATTAGACGGATAGAAAATGTGAGGCGGTCACTAGAGCCGAGATTAAGACAGTAGATTGCAAGACTAGATAGTTCTGCCAAGTCTTCCGATGATCATATTCCTATTGTTTTTATGCTTGCTCCTGCTGTGTCACCTGTTCCCAGTCCTTTGACTATTCAACCCGCTCCTTTATCAAGCTCCCTTGCTTTCAAACCCGACCCCCTGTCAGCCTAGAGTTGAAGATTGCATGTAATTTCGACATCAAGACGGGATTGATAGTGGATACAGCAACGCACTTAGCAAATTAAGTGCAAGTCCTTATGGACAAAGAGGAGAGAAAAAGTGTAAGTGAAGTGTCAGTGGAGGAGGTGCACTCCCTTACGCATTGGAGCAGTCGTACCAGAGACCAAAGGGAGGTTGGTGGGTTCTGCCCACAGGCAGTCGCCCCTCAGTCAGACCTGTTGCAGCATCCCAGGTCGTGACAAAGGATGATCATTATAAAGGCATCCAGACAGAAGTGAGTAGGCTGCTTGAGGTCCGAGGCTTCCAGCCCTGAGAAGAAGAGCCAGTGCCACTTTAGTGATGAATTACGGCTATTGACAAGGCCTGTGGCAGACTCGGTCCGCTCTCCACCAGTGACTTGCAAGAGATTTAGAGAGCCACTGCAGCAACCTTTGTGTAGTTTCTGGGATTCCCCAGAATGCTTTTCTCCAGAACATCCTGTGCAGAAATCCAGGCGTTCGTCTGCTCAATACGTTCCTCTCTCTCTTTGCGAGCACCCAGAGGTGCCCAAATGCCTAAGAGAAGCCAAGCTCGTAGCAGCTCCCAAGTGCCCAGTAGAGCGCCCGAGCATCTAGTTATACAGCCCTACAGCACCCAAGAGTTCAGTACATACATGGATGGGCTTTACCTTCCTTGGAACGCTCAACATATTCCCCAATGCGTTTGGTGCTAGATTCCAAATGTTTGGCGACAGCTAGCCCTACCATTACTACGGACCCTTCGCTAGCACTGATTCAGTGTCAGTTACTGACATCTTAAGTCTTCTTAAGAGAGGGCATTCTTCTGCTCAAGACACTAAAGATTTGGATTTATCCTGTTATGTTGGAAGGAGAAGGTGAAGAAGGTGATATGGATCAAGGCTCCCCTCCATCGGGCTATGAAGCCTTCCTTATTGAAGTACTTGTTGCAGAACTTCCCAGGTTTTTTCTTGCTTGTGGCCCCTGCCTCCCTGGCTCTCTTCATTAGAGAAGAATTAGGCTGACACTCGATTAACAGGAACCTATGAGTATACTAGTATATTCTCCTCGCGACATGTGTGTGTTAACAGTTGCACCGTCCCAGTAATAGGCGCATACCTATAAATTAGTTCTTCTGGTATGTGACCGAGATGAATAGTACCTTCTCTTAACCTGAAACTCGGGACAGCCTTTTGGATCTTCCATGAGTTTCCGGTTTTGATTTTGAGAAGTGGTGGTGTTTACCAACAGCACCACACGGTCGACATTATTACCGAACAAGGTTTCTTTCCCTCTCGTTTCGGTTAACATGCAGGTGCTCAAGTGTACGTATCTGTAGTGCACTTGATAGTTCTATAAGGTGAACACATTCCAGAATATTCCCAATAACTGTTATTAAAGAATCAGGAGTCTTGCTTAAACGATTGAATTCTTTGGAATTTCTGGTGTTCTCGGTATTTTGGTTTTCTGTGATTTCCAAACACTCGGGTAAGACTGGCTGGAATGCAAGAACAGGCAACTCAATTTACCGAGTTGAGCAAGGAGTAAAGTTCTTTCTCTCTGAGATTCTGTTTGTCTTGGTATTGTTTCACAGACATAGGTCTCTGGTTGGCTCAGAATTCTCGCATAAGGTTCATGTCTTTTACTACCCATTTATCAGTGAGAATTTTCAGACAAACCCACAAGAAGCAGTTCTTCATGCAGTAGAATCCCTATGTTTTCAAGACTAAAAGACTTCCTGCCTTCATTGCAAGCACAGACTTTCTCGCTGAGCAGCAATAAAATAGGGGAATAATTTATTTAGTCCTTTGTAACATGCCAGGGATTAGAGCAGTCTTCACTGGTTGGTGTCATCGATGGGACTTTTTCTATGACCAGAATTGTGAAAGTTCACTTCTCTCTGATTCAACCATGAAGATGTAGGTTCACATTTGCCTTAGTCATTCACTAAAGTATATTTTTTTTTCCTTAGTTGAGATTCAGCTATTGATAAGAAACTTCTTTGTTTTGCCATCACAGGGACCTCAGTCTCTAGAAGGCATTTGACTCCCATCTAGAGTGTACACACCTAGCGAGAATCTTCAGACAGTTTTGATTTCCAAGACCACATCGTGTCTCCCTCCAGCACTGGCAAAGAAGATAGACGATTTGCATAACACCCACCCTTCAAAAGGTGGGTGTTATGTCGTGACTCCATCTCGGATGTGCAATCATTCGGCATCTATTAACGAGTGCGAATCCTTCACAATCTCCTGCATTTTGGACTTTGTACATATTGGTTGATCCAGATCAATCATTACTTTGTCCTATTGGTGTGTTGCTGTACCTACGGAGGATCGACATCCTTCATTGAATGTCGATTCTTCTCCAATGCTGACCCCCAATGCAGAAGTGTCTAATGACACCTCTTCCTCCGAGTCCTACCAGGTCATGAGGAACTCCTCTGCAGATGACTATGTCAATGTATGCTCTCTCGGAGAGTGAACAGTGCAAGTAGCTTGGTACTTTCATCACACTCTGAAGAATATGGCGGACTGGAAGCTAGATGTGGTCTCATTAGTACCTCATTTATATCTTTCTTCCTTTGAGTGGAACTCCTTTTTCCTTGGACTGGTGGTGGATGCTCAACAAGTTGTGTTTGCTTACCTGGCTCCTTCAAGAGGACAAGTTGCATCTCGCCTATGGTGTGCAGTTCTGGAGGTGAGAGGGATGAGAGAGTGACAGACCTCTCCCCCTTCCCCCTCCTTGTCCTTCTACTCCTCTTCCTCCGGGTTGAAGATTTCCTTTTCTAAACTCTGATCAAAAGCTTCCAAATTCTTAAGTACGTACCTCTGAGTTTTTCTAAAAACTAATTTCTTTCTGTGACACTGTTACTACAGGCATGAGGCGTTCGTTGTATTTCTCGAGCAAGTTTACACGCAGCCACTTTGCTCTGTGCTTGCCCATATCGATTTAATAATTTAGATTTTCCCTTTTCTAAAATTGTAAAAGGACCTTTGAACGTACATGATAAAGAGGGACCTTCTTCCTGGACTAATACTAAAACTGTATCTCCCACACAGAAACTTCTCTCTTTCGCTCTCTTTTAGTTTCTTAGGATTCCGTTCTTGAGATGCGTCGTAAGCCAGAAAATAGTCTAAAATCCTAAGAAACCCTTATTTTTAATGCTTTGGGTGTACTAAAACTATGTTAACTACATTTTTATTGCATTTTTATAAAAAAAAAACTTCAAATATTGATTATTTTGGATTTAGTCATATTTCTTCTGTCAGATTGGCATCGTAACACTGGAACATGGTCGTAAACATGGAAATAATTTCTGATTAATATAATTGAAAAGCATTGTAACCTCGGAACGTTGTAAGTGGAACCTGTCATAAGCCGGGAACTGCCTTACTGTACGGCATTAAGTAATGTCAATAAAAATAAAGTATGAGAGAGAGAGAGACCCACAACAGGGACATATTGTTTCCTATGGTGTTTGTTCATTATCCACCCTTACAGGCACAACCAGGAAAGCATCAGTTAATATAAATGCATTAATTTGTTCATTTAATCCTGCACCTTAAGAAAAATTACAAATTTTAAATCAAATTGTTTTTTTCATATCTAATAAAAGACTGCCATCTTGTGCAATTCCATACCTGAAACAAAGGAAGATAGAGTCGCCTCCTACCTCTCATAGGGGGGAGATTACCTCCCATGAGACAGGGGGGCCATGTTATACACAAAATCATTCATGTAACTACAGATACTTCCAAAGACAAATCAATGGAAGAAAAGAAAGGAGACAGGGCATCAAAAGTAGCAGGGAAAATTTCTGGAAGGGGACGCCAAACTGTCCACTTGGGGAGGCAAGAAACCTTCCAAAGAAGGACAAGCAGATACTCTACAATGTTCCCTCTTCTTGTAGAAAGCCTTCCACTCTGACACAGGCCAGGAACAACACTCTGGGCAAGAGTTCAGTGATAGTTAAAAAACTGGAACGCCACCTACTGCAAAACCTTGAACATGGAAATCCTGGAACACCGGGACACATGCGTTGACAGGGGTCTGGTAATCTTGGTGGAATCCATGATAAAGGACACACACACTGAGAGCAAAGCACAAACAAGTCATGGGCCAACAAAGAAACTGGCTTGGGAAAGAGAGCTCAAAAGTGAGAAATACTCTCTAAGGTGGTCAAAGAAAGACTGATGCGTCCCGAGGTCCCTAGCCCGGTCGGTGACCAGCTTCCACCTTGTACATGCATGAGTTGCCAGATGCCACAGATTCCTTGCTTTGCAATCTTTGATTGTTTTAACCAGTTTCCAGCTGGTACTAGAAAATTATTCTATTGTTAAGACCTCGGGTTTGTTAGTTATAAAAAAATAAGAAAAACGAATTGATTAAAAATTTGCCATTTTTCTGTAGCCCAGGTAAAATATGAGGGGTTGGCAGTAGTTTGTTAGTTATGAAAGATACAAAGTGATTTAAAATTTGTCATTTGTTCATATACAGAAAAAACCTTTGGTTGTAACATAAGGGAGAGTTACCCTCGGAGGGAGGCTAGAGAAGCCTTAGAACCGACTGGAGGTTCAGCTCGCCTGGGGGTTCACTTCCTGGCCAAAGAGGGGCATAAGGAGTCGCACTTGTATGCCTCTGAACTGTAAAGTAAAAGGTTACTTGCCAGCCAGACGTCTGGGCTGAGAGACAATGTGGGAAAAAGTTAGGTGCAATATCTTAGTTTTATCAGACCACTGAGCTGATTGACAGTTCTCTTAGGGCTAGCCCGAAGGATTAGTTATTTTAACGTGGCTAGAAACCAATTAATTACCTAGCAATGGGACCTACAATTTATTGTGAGATCCGAACTACATTATATCGAGAAATGAATTTCTATCACCAGAAACAAATTCCTTTGATTCTGCGTTGGCAGAGCTGAGAATCGAACTTCGGACCACCGGATTGGTAGGCGAGCAAGAAACCATTCGTCCAACGAGGAACTGAGACGATGTGGAATTCCTGTTACATTGAGTATTGTAGTGAAATAAAGAACTTTAACTGTCAGAAACTACATAACTAAGTTACCCACCAGCCTTGTTTGTTGTCATTTCCTCTCTTCCCTTGTAAGAGAGAAAAGAAGGGACTTGATTCCAAAATAGTTTGTATTGTATATGAACAATCAAGTAAAACTAATTGAAAGGAGCTCTACACTCACCTGTATCTGACCAGTTCCAGCACATGATGAATAATTTCTCTCCACTGCCTGCCAGTAGAGGAGAAAAAATGAAAGAAAGAGCAAGAAGACCAGTCAAGTCATTCACTCACTTTCAAAACCATCTTGGGTAAGATACAAGCTATCCCACTAGGGGAACTGGATGAGCTACACAACTTGTTGAACAACCACCACCAGACCCAAGGAAGAAGTGTTCAAGACCTGTTGGCTACATACCGCAGATAAAAGGATGTGAAGGTGGTTTGGTGTAGCCATATACCAGCCTTTAAGATCCTTTGAACCAACAGGTTCTTTTTGAACATGATGGAAGAGCCTAGACCCATGACATCATGTGTGCTTTTGCATTCACTGTATGAGCTTTTGGATTTGAAGAAGTAGAATAAGCTTGTTTAATTACATTTTGAAGCCAAAGGTAGCAAGTAGTCTTGGACATTTCCTTCTTGATCGTGCCTGTACTAGCAAAAAGTCTTCAACAATCCGGTCTGACGTGTTGTCTTTTTTAGGTAGTTACGTAGTGTCCTAAGAGGACATAAAAGTAACTTATCATGGTCATTACCAACAAAATCTGAAAGTAAAAGCATGGAGGAAGACTCAAATTTTTCATCATGAATGGAGGGATTTTGAGTCTTGGCCATTGGTATAGTAGCAGCAATGGTTGCATGGCTGCATACTGTTGATGCTGCAATGGTGGGCAACTGCAGTATATGGCCTGGAGAATGCAGGGTCTTTGCTTTGTTTGGCCCATTATTACCACAGTTTGCAGCACTAGGAGCTGTATGCTTTCAAGACAGGACTGGTTTTATGATTTTACATCTGTACCACATCACACTAAAGATATGAGAACTGCAAAAGCAATTTGTTGATTACTGTGAGACATTTGTTTTTAATAAAGTTGTGTAACTATTTAAGTAACTAAATGAAAAATTAATATTTCATATACTTGGGTAACTTCATTTCCTCTACATTTCCAACCATATGTGCATTGTATGCAGCTCCACATGAACTCCTGTACGTAGAAGCTTTGACTTTACTTGGTGTAACTTTTGACTCGCTTTTGAGACACCTAATGAGTGTCAGCATATGCTACGTGGAAGTTATGTACTATATGTAAGGCCTCATATAACAATGATAAAACCAACACAACCCGTTTTAGGTAATTAGTCCTGTCTTTACTAGAATACTGTTCATTGTTGTGCATGTCTGCTTCTGCAAAGTATTTCTCTCTCTTAAGAGTGGTTCTTGATGGTAGATTTTTGTTTCCCAATTTTACTAGTAGTTATGGCTTGAACCATCAATGGATAATCTCTTGTTCGTCAATTTTTCATAAGTTGTATTTTAACACAGAGAACATTTGCTATCACAGCTGATCCCTGGTCCTCATTCCTGCCGATAACAATCAGATTTGCTGAACAGCAGCACCAGTATACAGTAAATTACCTAATGTCAAACTTCTCACCTCCAGAGGTATTTTATTCCTCATACTTCTGAGGATGTTGTGCAACTGGCTTCAAAATTTAAGTGAAGAGATGATGGTAGACTGGTTACTGGGCTTAAGGAAAAGGCTGAACTGC
The DNA here is from genome assembly GCF_015104395.2 of Macrobrachium nipponense. Classification (NCBI taxonomy): domain Eukaryota; kingdom Metazoa; phylum Arthropoda; class Malacostraca; order Decapoda; family Palaemonidae; genus Macrobrachium; species Macrobrachium nipponense. The sequence continues at coordinate 11,724,667 of NC_061103.1, read as the reverse complement.
TTCGAGCTTTTGAATCTTAGCAATAACCTGAGGATGCCTTTCTCCCTGATTCTTGTCATCCCAAACCTATTCTTGCAAAATTTGCATTTTGCTTGTGGGATTTTATGAAAATTCTTGAACTGAATATAGAATTTAGGCCAAGGCCCAAGCACTTGGACCTACGAGGTCATTCAGTGCTGAAACGGATATTGACAGTAAAAGATTTGAAAGGCGTAATAGGAGGAAAACCTTGCAGTTGCACTATGAATCAATGGTTAGGAGAGGGTGGAAAGTAAGAGAGAAAAATGGGAATCATGGCTACTATGAAGAGTAGTGGGGACAGTGTGTCGCCCTGGAAGATCCCTCTCCTGATATTAACCTCTGCTAGTCTTATTCCAGAGCTTGTAAGCATTGTATTCCAGTTGTGCATTGTAATTTTTAGGAAGCTAATGGTGGTTTCCTCTGTCCCATATATTTTCAGGCATTCTATTAACAATGTGTGCGGTATCATGTTGAAGGCTTTCTTATAGTCAATCCATGCCATGCTTAAGTTGGTTTTCCTTCTCTTACTGTTCATTACCATTTTGCCTATCAGGAACACTAGGCATGATCTGCAGATCCTTGAACAGGAATCTGGAAAAACTAGAGGCTGAAGGAGCTCCATGACTCATGCAGAAGAGTGTGCTCCTAGAAACAGCACACACAGTAAGAAAAGTGATGGACTCCTAAGGAGGCAGGATGCAATCCAGAACCTCACACTATAAGTACCACCCAGTCAAATTGGAGGACTGATAGACCAAAATTAATAATAATAATAATAATAAATATTTCTCAAATGTGAACAATGCTGTCTGTGGTTTGTAAGCATATGAAACATGACTTTTAATTTTTACTTATACTGTAATATATTTTAATAGTAAAATAGACCAATATGTAAAAATCTTTTACACATTTATGGAGTACTAAACTTTGTCAATTTTCATTACATTTCTACCCTTTGCGAGTCCTCTGCAGGTTTATGCAAACGGCCACAAATCTCTAGGAAATACTTCATTGGATCATTTATGAAAACTGCAAATGAGCAAACTTTTAAACCAGCAAAATTCGAGGGTCAATTATACTGTAATTTTATTTAATTTAATTAAAAATTCATACTTTATTCCTGTATTCTATGTCTTTAGACGAAAGAAAAATATTGTATGAAAAATGTTTTAAAATATACAGTACATTTAAACAGGAATCAAAGATACACTATGGAAACAGATACACATTGTCTTAAAAAGATAAGAATCTTTGAAAACATTTAAGAACCTAACAAATACAAAGGAAAATACTTCCAAAACTGTGTGATGCAGAGGGCCTCTGTACAATTCTGTCACTGATGTCTTTTCTGTGGTTTCACTTTTAAAAATCTCCACTGTTCTCCAGCTTCCCATCTCACAGTTCTCATCCAGGTAGGTCTGGGTCTTCACCTCACCAGAAGAACAGCAATGACAAGCCGCTAATACCATCATAAACTGTTTTCCTGAGGTTGTGCTTAGACCATATCTGAACCATCTCCATCTCCCTTTCATTATTACTCTAATTTTCATTATGGTGTCATTTCTTATCTTATCCTGTCATCTGACTTAAGTTTTTTTGTTTTTTAGCACTGCTTAAATGGACAAATCTTTCAGGATAAATTTTCACTGAAATACTATGGTTCTTATCCATATATGTAACACTACAGATCATACTAGACATGTACTATTATCATACCTTCACTGGCAATCTTACTCAGCTTACCCATCATTTGATTTGACTATTTTATTCTTTCTCTATATTTCAACTCTAGAGAACCTAAACTGGATATCAATGTTATTAAATATCAGAAACACTACCTCATCAATCTTTTCTGCAGCAGTGTCATTTCATCTACTTTTTATCCTCATCATTTCTGCTTTTCTCAAGTATGGTTTTACCATTAAATGTGTAAAGCTAGTTTTAAATATTGATGAATGAAGGATATGCAAAGTTAATATGATATGACTATTCGGGTACTAAGAGTGGAATACTGGCACCTTTGATATTTGCCATAATCATTGATTGTAGTATGTATACCCTAGTTGAAAAAAGTAGTTGAAGGTGGAAATAAAGGTTTAGATTGGGGTAATGATAGAAAGCTGAATATGCATATGGGTCTTGCATTCAGAAAAATGCCACAAGCTTCACTATACAATCTTTGATATTGGCAAATACCAAAGGTGACAGTATTCCAATGTAACACCCCACTATTCATGCCATTTAACTTTGCATATCCTTTGTTCATGGATAGTTAAAACTAGCTGTACACATATAACAGTAAAACCAGTGATGTAAGACCTTTGTACACTGTAAAATGCACAATATGGCTCTAAACAAATATTTAATCTTTGCAACTCCTGCCTTTGTAAATTTTCTGAATTATGTCCATTTTCATAAATTCTTACTAAATGCATTACATAAAGACCTAATTTTGCAGTCCTGTGGACCTGACTCCAAACACTTGAAAACATCACAATTGCCAATTCTAAAGATGCATATCAATACAAACTCCCTGTACTAATTACTACAATGATTTTGTGACTCTACTGTACTCTATTATTTCACTTAGCATGGCAACTTGAAAAATAGTTAGAATGTCACAAACACATTTTCACAAACAAATATGGGCATCAAACAAAATTTCAGCAAGTTCAAACCTATATTTTCTGGCACTTGAAAAAAAATTTAACAAACAACATTAAAAAGAATATTAAAACTTTTACAAATATTTTGAAAGTTGCTTAGTTTTTAACCTCCATTTTTAAATCTTCTCCGAATGCATATCACTAGGTCCTTTGCCCTGAGTCTACAGAGCACTCCAAATAGTGCCCCCACAACAAATGTTTTCAAGATTACCACAAGTATAAAATTTTCTGTAGGAGAAAATAATTCCATCTAGTTCTTCATTTACTGTGTGATACTTTATTCCCTTGCAGAATTAAATGTAACAGAATCATTACATTCATGTCCCCTGGTTTGTCGTGCAGTTCATTACATTTTTGTCTGGGACACTTTTCTCACATCTGAAACATGACTGGGAGATTTGTTGTCATTAATAAGTTCTTCCTTAACCAATACAGATACATCATTACTAGCAATAGATACTGCAATTTTACAATGCTGACTGTTGTTATCTATTTCTGATTTACCTTCAATATTATCATTCTGCTCCAAAACTCTAGATTCTAAACACTGATCCTCAGACAGATTATTGGTAAGTTTATCATTACTGGAAATGACTTCATTATCTGGTATATTTCTAGTATTATGGCTTTTGTCTTTTAATGAATCACTTATTTCTGAATCACTCTGTCCTTTCTGAAATCCTGACTCTATATTTGCCTTTCCTATAACCTTGTCATCAAAGAAATTATTTTCCACTATGTACCGAACACACTGCAGAATGATGTTTCTTTCATGAATGATGTCAGCTTGGAGAAGTCTCTCCAAAAGTGGCTTCCTTCTCCTTGGTCTTCTTTGAATATTTATTGGCTTTTTACTTCTCTTACTATGGGTTCTGGGTCTTCGCTTAGTTCTAGCCCTTGAATTTTCTTCTTTAGAACTCTGATTTACTAAATTCTCAGTTACCTTTTTTGGTTCAGACATCTGCTCTGTTGTTGCTACGAAATCCTTATTGTTGACTTTAATATTTGGTTCATCTGCTACCTCATCTTCTGAGTCAGAATAAGCACCCATCAGTGTTCCCAAGGCACCACCTAATACCATTTTTCCATCAATTTTCTTCTCTTCCTCCCACTCTTCATCATCACTGATGACAAATTCTTTCTCCGGTGAGTTTTTGCTTAAATTATTTAAAGAAAAGTAATTCACCTCCCCAACACTTTCGTAAAAGTGTCTGGTCCCTTTGAAAGGTGGTACACCTAACGCTTCTTCATCTGATTCATAAAGATCTACATCTATGCTTGGTCTGGGAGGGTTTTCTAGTCTTGGCCTCTTTTTTGACCTTCTGTCCTCAAACTTTGCCCTTTTTACTTCTACATTACCTCCAAAATTGTTCTTTCCTCTTTCTGCACCGTCCCTGAGGCCAGTTTTCTTTGCTTCTATAGAATCCCTTGATTTGGATGACTTTTCATCCACATTGTGTGTAACACTATCAACCTCACTTGGTGCATTTTGACATTTTGTATCTTTATTTGTAATTTGTTTTCCCTCTCTCCCTCTCTTGTTCCTGAAACCCTTATCTTTATTGAAGGGCTTCTTATTAACACCTAATTTCTCTCCTCTCTTCAGTTTCGCCATCTGTTCTGCTCTTCGCAGCTCTGCCCTCTGAGATGTTGGAAATCGCTTTTTACGTTCTGCAATCCAAGTTTCATCATCTATCTGAAGGGCTTCAAAATTGATGAGCATATGCTGGTTATTAATGTGTTGGTCAATAACTTTGATATGAGCACTCAGTTTACATTCTGGGAAAGGACAATCTACATGTTCCTTTACATGCTCATCCATTCTTTGCTGACTGTAAAATGTACGATTGCATGGCCCACATGTCAATGGCTTACGATTATGTGTATAGCCATATCCAGATTGATACCATTGATTCTGGACTACAGATGAATAGCCTTGATAAGAAGCATGTTGACCATAGTACTGATGATTCATAGTTCCTTCTGGAGAAGGCCCATGGTGATATCCTGGAGGTGGTCCAGCCATATTCTCACATTCATTCATAATGTATGAGCTACCCTGCATCATTTATTAGTAAACGTCTTGTAGATCCTCTCAATTTAAACCTGGCAAGAAGAAGACCTATGTTGATTTACAATAGTTGAATCAAAAATTAAATATTGGGATGCATGATACATTCATAAATACTTAAGCTAATATAAAAATAAGAACAATGTAAACTACTTCTGTTTCACAAAATATACAAACATCAAAATTTTAAAAAGTGAATTGTATTTTTACTAATTATACAAACATGAGGCCCTTAACATTAGGAATTGCTTTACAGCAAAGCTGGCACACAGCCGTTAAAACTCTTGAACTAGGTGGTTAGGCAGTATGTACCATCTGGTAGGTGGAGATACCCACCTTCCTGGATGTAAACTTTCTACTTTGCCTTTCGGCCAAGGTTTCAGATTGAGGGGTGGCATGAGGTGGGCATTAGTGTAAAGGACCTCAGGTTTGTATAGTTAGGAAAAATACAATTTACTTTTAAAAATTGTAATTTGTTCCTACAAGATATACAAACCCTCCCTCCTTTACAGTAGGAAGACACTTACTGGAGAGAGGAATCTGAGTGAGGCTCTAGAACTGACTGGAGTTCAGCACACCTGGGCTGCTATTGGTCGAAAGAGTGAGGAGGAGTGCCCTGCCTCTAACAAATTGATCAGAGTATAAGAACTACAAGATCAAGAGTCAGACTTCTGGGCCTTTTCGAAATGAGTGAGGAATCATAACTCATACAAAAGAGACTGGGAAGAATATTAAGAGTTGGAGGCATTAATGCAAAGATCCAAGAAGGGTTTGCCTTATTGCCAGAGTCTCCTTCCTCCCATTGCTAGAGGAAGGAGTGGGACTGGTTCTATGATTCTAACAAGAAAAACAGAAAGGAAGCTCGATGTGTAGGCTTACCACACCAGGCGCCAGTCCAGCAAATGTAGGTTCAAGTCCTATTCTCAGCCCGAAGGAAGAGCAGTAGAAGGACAAGTGACATGAATGTGGTCCTCATGAGACCACATCTATCTTCCAGTCCAAAATATTCCTTGGAATGTGAGGAAAGGATCAAGTTACTGGTACTGTACAATCTAGGGGAAAGCATACAGGTGACATCATCACCAGCTGCATAGTACCTGCCAAGCTCGTCAGACCAAGGAAATATGTGTCGAGTCTTCTGATTACGACATTCGAGACGAAGTCAAGAAATGATACCCACCTTTTGAACGGTGATGTTGAATATGATCCATGCAAATCACCTATTCTCTTCGCCAATGCTGGAGAGAGGTGAGATGCAATCTTGAAAAACAACTCTGATGATTCTTGCAAGGGCATGAGCACCCTAAATGAGAGTCAAATGCTGTCTAGAGACCTGAGGTCCCTGTAATGGCAAGACAGAGAGAAGTTTCTCATCAGTAGTTGAATCTCAACTCAGAAGAAACAACACTACTTATGTGACAGACTACAGCGAATGTGGACCTACGTCGTTCACAGCTGTAGGTAAAACTCGGGAAAGAATTTCTGGATAGTTTTCATAGAAAAAATACCGCGAATTTCCCATGAATAATGGGTAGATATGGTCCAAAGAGAAATCCGCGACTCCGGAGAACACGAATACAGGGGGCCCACTGTAACTGTTTTGCTTGCATTTCAACCATCGTATGATAGTAAAAACTTACCGTAGTTGTTACAAATAATGTTAATTAAGTAGAACAGGACATATATTTTTACAATATACAGTGGAACCTCGACATACGAAAGTGCCTACTTAGGAAAAATCCAAGTTACGAAAGCAAAGACGAAGATTTTTTTGCTTCTGTATACGAAAAATAATTCAGGTTGCGAAAGGGTAAAGTCCGAGATTCGCCCGGGCCACCGAGAACAATTTTAAAACTCACATGCCGCCAACTGAGTAGACTCGCCACCATCCTCCCGCTCTCCCATTGGTTCCTGATGCTAGTCACTACCATAAGATCCTGCTCTTCTATTGGTCAGCATCATGCCTCCATGTAAAGGCGTTCGTTGACCATTTTTTGCCACAGTGTTATCGTAAACACTGGAATTTGTTTGTTCACATATACGTATTTCGTTTGTTAACGTAAATTCGTGTTAGTGATTTCGCTTTCGTTGTACTGTAAGTTACTTTATCGTGTTGTGTGTGAAATTCATTACTTACGTTATTAGCCATGGGTCCCAAGAATGTTGCTGAAGTTTACGGAAAGAAGAGGATGCTTTATATGGAGAACGAAGATGGAGATAATCAAGAAGGGTTAATGTTTTCTGCCATTTGTTAATGTGTTTCGTAAAGTTTAGTGTTAATGTTTTCTGCCATTTTTAATGTTTCGTAAAGTTAAGTGTTCATGTTTCTGCCATTTGTCCTCCTCTGTCGCCACTTTCGGAGATCGCCTCACTCGATAGGTAAGGTTCCACATTTTACTACATATGTATGTACAAGTACGTAAAGTATTTCTTGTACCATGTACACTAATACACTTCATTTACAGTACGTACTACAATAAAGGTTATGTTAGGTATTGAATGGTGCAAATTGTTGTATTTCATTGTTTATTGGTCAGTTTAGCTTTACTATAAAATTTACTGTGGTGTTTTTGTAGGGCTTGGAATGAATTAGGCAATTTACATATAAAACGTAGTTCAAGATACGAAAAAATCAGGTTACAAAGGCCGCTTCGGAACGGATTAATTTCGTATCCTGAGGCACTACTGTACCTTTATTTGGTATGGAGAAAATATTGTCAAGGAAATATAGTAGTACTGCTAAATTTAAACTGTAGTTGTAACTAAGGCTGAGAAAAAAAATTTTCACACTGCAAATAACTAAATTATTGTGCATCAACAACATGGATACAACTCTACCGCAAATAATAGCTGAGAAAAATTATGTTTTTATAATAAAACAAGGTTTTAATTATACTTACCCTTAATTACATAGCTATGGTTTCTGTTATTTGCAACAGTATAGATTCAAAATTTGCGGTAGCAACACCAATAAGTGTGTAGGTGACACAGTCTTGCTCACCTAGCAAGAAGGTAAATGGCAAGATGTCCTAATCCGAGGACGAGACGCATATGTACCTGCCATAACATCTTGGGTTAAATCTCGTCAGGGCTTCTGGTTCTAGGAAATACCAGACCATCTAGCCAGACAGAGTTCCACTCTTCTCCCTGCAATAAAGCACTTCTGGCTCTGATAGAAAAGGGTTTGTACTTGATTGTAGTTGTCGTCCAGAGTTCCTATCAGAAGGAGCTAGTTCTGTTAAAAAAAAAAACATTCCTGTGGGAAGATTTTGCTTCTTGCAGCTTAATTCAACTGCCAGGACGCTGAATTTTCCTTGTATGAACTTTGTTAGGATTCTGGTGTGGTTCCTATCTGTCCATAACAGAAGGGTTCTTGTCGCTTCATAGAGAGAAAAAATGCGTTCCTCCCTATTTCTTGATATGAGAGAGGGCTGTCTGAGCAGACAGTTACTAGTACAGTGGTCCCCCCGTATTCGCGGGGGATGCGTACCAGACCCCCCCGCGAATAGTTAGAATCCGCGAATGTTTGGAACCCCTATAAAAACGTTAAAAACAGCCTATTTTGTTAGTTAAAACTTAAGAAAAACCACTAAAAATTTTCATACTATGTTTTTTTTAATAGTTTTATCACAAAAAGTGCATTTTATGATGAAATTGATAACAAAAACCAGGAATTTGTGGATATTTCTCATAGAAAAATACCGCGAATGCGCAAATTTTCCGCGAATAATGCAGGGAAACGTTCCCGAGAGAAATCCATGAATGTGTGAGTCCGCGAATCCGGAGAACGCGAATACGGGGGGTCCACTGTACTTTATTGCGGACCAGGTCCGCAAACTCCAAGAGCAACCGGTGGATAGCCGTCAATTCTTTAATTGATATGCCACTCTCTCATGGGATGTCCCCAATACTCCGTGACTCCCCAACCTGGATTGGATGTATCTGAATAGAATACCAGGTTGGGGCTCAGAGGAAGAAGGGACTTCCCTTCTAATAGCCTGTCTTTTGATCTTCACCAAGACAGGTACTCCTTTACTTCAGATATTGCCTGGAACACAAATGAGTCTGGAAATTTTTTCCCCTTCCAGTTATCTTTAGGAAGAGCTGGAGATTCCTCATGTGAAACTGCCAGACGACGCAAACAGAAGACTGCTCACTTGGACTGATAAACGTTATGGAAGACTGGCACCTACACTTTGCAATTGCCTCTGCGGCTGGTCTTGAAAAATGATATTGTTATGATACAATAAAGTTTTATACATACTTACCTGGCAGATATATACATAGCTATTACTCCGTCGTCCCCGACAGAAATTCGAATTTCGCGGCACACGCGGCAGGTAGGTCCGGTGATCTACCCCCCGCCGCTGGGTGGTTCCGGGATAGGAACCATATTAACCCGTTTTCTAATTCTTTTTATATTTTTCTTCCAGCTGTCTCCTGAGGGGAGGCTGGGTGGGCCATTTAATTGTATATATCTGCCAGGTAAGTATGTATAAAACTTTATTGTATCATAACAATATCATTTTTATACATTCACTTACCCGTCGATATATACATAGCTGATTCACACCATTGGTGGAGGGTAAAAACAAGACAGCTATTACTGAATATACAGGTAAACAACATACGTTGTAGGTAATAAATAAATAAACCTGGTTCCTATGTGTTTAGACGAAGGGTCGACTTCCTAGCTATTGGCTAGTAGTCTGCTTCGTCTCAGGAGCCTCAGCGAGGATGTGACCTATGGCTAAGAGTTCTTGTAGATCTGTCAATGGGGTCTTATCCACTTACTTACAGAATCTAGTGGTCATTTGTCAATGGGGTCTTATCCACTTACACCAATGCCTATTGGCATAATTTAAGGAGCCACAAACAACCGATCCCGATCACCTGATCCTAACACAGGGTTTGTGCTTAATTTGAAAAGAGCTATCCCCAAACTCATTTCAAATAAACCCAGAAAATAATACACTTATGTTAAAAAAAAAAATTAAAAAAAAATTCACCAGTTAAGGATCAGTGTCGTCTCCCTATCCCAGCAACGCATCCGTGGACACGTATAACAAAGAGAGAAGGATCTCTCATGGCCCACTTGATCTCCTTCGTGCAAAGAGGAGTCAACACAGAGTTGCATCTCCTGTTATTACAGCTAATATGTCTCTCACGGCATATTGTTATGGAAAGAACAAGAATTGTTCAAAGCCCCGCACTTCAAGCGCTTTTAATTCTTATCTGTTTTGAAGGAATCGTCGAGTTACTCAAGAAGTGCTTTAGAGATTCCACTGTTCCAAAGAAGACCAGGGCTTTCTTTGAAATAGAACGCTTCTGGATGAAGCCCAGAGCCTGGCTTGCGCCTGGCTGGCGCTTCGCGCCTGCCTGGCGCCTGGCTGTCGCCTCGCGCCTGGCTGGCGCTTCGCTTGCCTGGCGCCTCGCGTCTGGCTGGCTCCTCGCGCCTGGTTGACTTCTCCCCACTTGCTGGAGATTCGAGCTTAGTTAAGAGTCTCGATTGAAAACTGGCAATGTCCACCTCGGACACTTTATTTGCCTGATTTATTCGCCTCTAGCGCATCTGCGCCAGATTGGAGGCCTACTCCTTCTCCTCATCATACAATGACAGTGTTTATTTGGACTGTCTTGCTCTGGCGTCTTTACGCCTGTTTGGCATTTGGCGCCTGATTGGCGCTACATTGTCCGAAAGTCTGAACATCCACAATCGTTTATCAGGAGAATGGAAAAGGGTGGAAGAAATTCTTTCACTTTGAGCTTATGGCCTCCGTAACAAGGGGAGGTAATTTTAGTCAGCTACATCCAGTAGACGATAGAAATAACTCTAGTCGTCCGAGAGACCAGTCTTCCTCCGAGGGAGGATCATACTTGATACTTCCGTTGCTAACGGAGCACTCTTCCTACATGTTGAAGAGTTCTCTTGTTGCAAAATCTTCCCTATCCTTGCACGAAGGCAGGGAAAGAGCCTGGAAGTCTAAGGAGATTCTGAGCTGAAATTGGGAGGATTCCTGATTTCTAGCTCTTTAAAATCTCTTCGAACCTTCTGGGAAGTGGTTTTTTTTAAGCCCTCATCGTATTCCAAAGACTCTGTCAGCAAACGTTTAAACCTTATCTCCTTTTGTAGATGAGAATGTAAATACATTGCCTGGACAACGAATCCTTTATCTGAAAGCGTTGATCCAGGAATAAAAGGTTTTAGTTCTTTTGCCAAACATACCATGCTGGCAGGAACCCATTGCCTAGTCTTTCTAGAATTTGATTCCAGATTCCAAGCCCAAATTTCACTTGTCATTTTGGTCCTTTAGTACCAAGAGAAACATTGATGAGGAGCAGTTCCATCTTTGTCAGAACACGGAATCTGAGGCCCCAAATAGGATCCCATTGTAATTATAAGATCTCCTAGTCTTGTCGTATAGAGGTATTGTTATAAGATCCCGAAGATCTTAATGCTCTGCTATCTCCAATTCCCTTTTATAGAGACAGAGTATATAGCCTTTTACTGCGTTCTTTGATAGCAGAAATATCCAGGAAGGTGATTCTCCCTTCCTGTTAAAGGGAAGAAAAAAAAACCGCTATGTGGTTCACAAGAGGTATCGGAAGAGGACAGTTTCCTCATTCCCTCTAGCACGATCTGCAGTAATCAGTATATCTTATTCATGACTACTGTCATTTACCTTGAAACATCCTCTCATTCATGTCCCACTTCTGGTCAGTCTGCACGCAGACAGACTCAGAGTGGGAGAGGTTGTTAAGGTCCATTTAAAAATAGATGCTGAAAGAATATTCAGACTGTCTTGGAAAAAGACTTCAAAAACTTGCTGTGAGAAGAACGTGACCTCTGTGAATCCAACCTCTCTAATTTAAGTCTAAAATGAAGGCATAACGTATTATCCTCTCTTTCTTTGACGCCCTTTGTCTTACATTCTGTAAAGAGTTTATATTTTAGTAGGGGAAAAAAGACTAAATTTATTCCCCTTTCTATATAAAATAAAGATGGCGTAGATTGCTACCTCTCTCTTATATTCTTTCTTCCCGTCCTTGTGCCTGGGCAACGAGAGAACGGAAAATTCTATCATCGTTATTCAGCAAAACAACAAATTATTATTATCCTATTCTCCTAATAAATGATCCAGGATCGAGGAGAATCATTCAAGATTCCTATCCTAGGACATCAGCCGTAATGTACGGTTCAGATACTTGAAAGAGCCTCTCACCCAATACTTGAGAGCTCCTACGAGTCTTTTCCAGTACCAAAACATTACAAGGTCTCCCTTGTTATATGTTTACATGGGAGTAGGATAATATCCATCCTGTTATAACAATGAAAGAGGAGAAAAAGGAGCTGCATGGTTCAAGGGACTAGGCCGAAACGTGCAATAAAAACGTGGTTGCCAAGGTCTTTCTTAAAAACTGCACCCAGATTAACTTATGAGTCCGCTATATTTTCTATCACTTGTCTCATAAGGTTGAGGAAAGCGAGAGACCTTTTAAAGATATCAGTTCTCTTCACCATGTAAAGGTCTATAAAGCAGAAGAACCCACTTATCCTGACACGTACTACGTTCGCCTGTGTCGATATCTAGAATAATGTCAGTAAGAGGGTTGATCTGGCCAAAAAAGGAGTTTCTCCCAAACAAACTTTCTCTTGCCAGGAAAGAAGTCGCTCACGCGACCACTATGTTTACCTGACATGAGAAGTCTGTTCTTGTTAGAGACTTCCGCAATTTCAGTTAATCCTGACAAGGGCTACGGCCGCCTGTGCGATAACTTGTGTCCCTGTCAGGAAAAAACTGATCTTGTGTCAGTTCTCAAAGAGGAAACTCTTGGAAAGTCTATCTCCAAATACTGAGAAATTGGAGATCCTGATGTCTTGCGCCTGGTTGGCGCCTTTGCTCCTGGGAGGCGTCACGCTTCTGGCTGGCGTCTTGCGACTTGCAGCGTCCTCTCGTTTACCTGGCGCCTCTCTCCTGGGAGGCGTCACGCCTCTGGTTGACGTCACGCGCCTTGGAGCGTCCTCGGCGCTTGCCTCGCGCCTCTCTCCTGAGAGGCGTCAC
>NC_061103.1:11683928-11711346 GCF_015104395.2 Macrobrachium nipponense | reverse complement strand
ACAGGGCGACACAGGTTGTTGCCCAGAAATAGATTTTTCCTTCGTCAAAATCCCTCTTCTGGGCTTAACCTGTGTCACCCTGTGAAATAGTACCAGAGAATGCTAAAACAGTACAGATAATAAGAAGGTAAAAACAAACACCTGTAAGGTTAATAGTATAATGATCAACTTAGATTACAGTCTTACAATTAAAAGATAATAGTATGAACCCTTAAACATGGGTTAGAACTTAAAATTAATTAGCCTACCAAACAAGTAAAATATACTACAGGGTAGGCATAAGACAGGATAACAAGTTTGACTTATACATAAACAATGGAACTGAATCCCAAACGAGAATGATGAACATAACAGTAAATACTCAAGGTAACACAATTACATAGAGCGACTAAACTAAGTAAGGGTGCTATGGGGCAGGCAGGAAGGGAAGGCTACAAGAAAGTTATAAGAATTATTAAGAGTCAGGAGAAACTGTGTTTCCAGCTGCCACTGCTGGAAATTTGGAGGGCTTCCAAGGGTTTTATTTTGGTAGTGTCGTTTGAAAACTGTCGGAGATTTCCAGCCTGTATATTTCTTAAGATCGTCAAAATTCATATGTTGGAAATAGTTAATAGATGTGGCCACTGCCCTAACATCATGGGCCCGAGGAAAGGACTCTGGGTTGGCCTGTTTAATGAAGTATAAAATTTGTTGTCTGATCCCTTTTAGGGAGATTGTACCACCTTCCTTCCTAATGAACAATGGACCTGAAGACTTCAGAGTTGTTCTACCTAGGTAGGCTGTTAATGAGTTGACAGGACAAAGAGAGATGTCTTGAGGTAGTGGTAGGATTTTCCACGAGGACCATCTGTCCTGTGGATCTTCATTTTTGGCTAGAAAGTGGCGATCTGGGGATAAGAGGACCTCCCCTGAGGGGAGGAACTCAATGTGACCCGGTTCCCTTGATAAGGCTGACAGTTCTGATATTCTAGCTCCTGAGGCTAAACTTAGTAAAAATAGGGTTTTCCTCAGGAGAGATATATAATTGCAAGAGTCATTGTTAATGTCCGAGGCCAGTTTGAGGACATCATTTAAAAACCAAGAGACTGATTTAGGTCTCGTTGATGGTCTTAATCTAGCACAAGCTTTTGGTATGGAGGTAAAGTACGAATCCGTAAGATCTATGCTAAAACCAAACTGGAAGATCTTCTTGAGAGCTGATTTGGTCGTAGTGATAGTGCTTGCTGCTAAACCTTTCTCAAACAATGATCTGAAGAAAGTTATGGCTAGGTTCGTTGTCATGACTTGAGAGTTTGAATCCTTACGGAACTCTGCTAGTTTCTTAACAGATGAGTCATATTGACGCAGGGTAGATTCCCTTTTATCTGATTCCAAGAATGAAATATTCTGGGGATCAATTTCTGCATTCCTCATAGCTGCGAATTTCAGAAAATCCATAAAGTTGGGGTTTTCTGAATTCTTGAGGAAGCGGACACAGTCTGAGTTTGCACTAACTGGGTTAGTTTGGGGTTGGGAATCCGTAGGGGCCGGAGTCTCAACTCTAGAAGTAGAGGGAACCAATTGCTCTTAGGCCAGTTGGGAGCTACTAGAGCTACTTGGCCTTTGAATGTCCTGAGTTTAAAACTTTCATGGAGAAGGTTCACTGGAGGGAAGAGGTAAATCTTCTTCCATGGTGTTCTAATCAAGGATCATTGCGTCTGTAGCATATGCTAGAGGATCGAGGTTGGGTGCCACGTAACAAGGGAGTTTGTGGTTTGACTCCGTGGCAAAGAGATCTACTTGAAGTCCCGGGACTTGTAGACTGATCCATTGAACGAATTCCTGTCCAGTGTCCACTCCGATCCAACGGAACGGAGCGAGATAGAGCGTCTGCTACTACGTTCTTGACCCCTGCCAAGTGAGTGGCTGACAGGTGCCATTTGTTCTTGTTTGCCAGAGAGAAGATGGCTATCATGACGTGGTTCAAGTGGCTTGACTTGGATCCGCCCCTGTTGATGCAGTGTACCACCACTGCACTGTCCAGAACTAGTTTGAAATGTGAGTTCTTGGGCGGTCGGAGTCGTTTCAGTGTGAGAAACACTGCCATGGCTTCCAGTACATTGATATGTAGCTGACGGAATGTTAAAGACCAAGTTCCTTGAACTTTTTCGTGCTGAGAGTATCCTCCCCACCCTGTTAGTGAGGCGTCCGTGTGGATCACTAATGATGGAGGGGGAAATTGTAGGGGAATTGCTTTTGATAGATTCTTTGTCTCCGTCCAGGGGCGGAGACGTTTTCGTAAGATCGCCGGGATAGAGGCTAGTTTGTCCCGTGATCTGCAATTCGCTTTTGAACGCCATACTCTGTTTATATCCTTGAGTTTTTTGGCTCTTAGCAGAAACGTCTGTGACTGATGCAAACTGGAGTGAGCCC
The DNA here is from genome assembly GCF_015104395.2 of Macrobrachium nipponense. Taxonomy (NCBI): domain Eukaryota; kingdom Metazoa; phylum Arthropoda; class Malacostraca; order Decapoda; family Palaemonidae; genus Macrobrachium; species Macrobrachium nipponense. Next base: position 11,708,934 of record NC_061103.1, on the reverse strand, counting down.
AGGATCCTCTCCTGGCACCTCCGGGATGTTTGTTGTTGTTTGAGAAATTGCTTTGTAGCTCTTGCTATTTCTTTCCTTTTCAACGACGGAATCGATAGAGTGTGTGATTGCAAGTCCCACTGAAGGCCTAACCACTGGAATCGGGATTCCGGTGTTAGTCTGGACTTGGTTTTGTTTATTTGGAAACCTAAATGTTCCAGAAATTTTATCACCTTGACCGTTGCTTCTTTGCATTCTTTGGGGTTCTTTGCCCAAATAAGCCAATCGTCCAGATAAGCCACTAGCATTATTCCCTGTTTCCTTAGCTCTTGCACTACTGCTTCCGCCAATTTGGTGAAAATCCTGGGGGCTATGTTGAGCCCGAATGGCATTACTTTGAAGGAGTAGGATTTGTTTCCTAGTTTGAAGCCTAGGAATGGACGGAAGTGTCTGGCTATGGGAACATGATAGTAGGCATCTGTAAGATCTATAGAGGTTGTGACGGCCCCACGGGGAAGTAAGGTCCTTACCTGCGAAACGGTCAGCATACGGAACTTGTCGCAATGAATGTATAAGTTCAGATGGGACAAGTCTAAGATGATCCTTCGGTTTTCCGAGTCTTTCTTTGCACGTGAACAAGCGTCCTTGAAATTTTAAATTGTTGACTCTTGAGACTACTCCTTTGAGAAGGAGGTCTTGGGTATACTCTATCAATTCCGCTGTTGGTGCTTGATAGAATTTGTTGGTTGGAGGAGGGCCCTGTAGCCAACTCCAACCTAGGCCTTTGGTTACTATACTCTGAGCCCAGGGGCTGAACCTCCACTGCTGGCAGAAGAGGTACAGTCTCCCTCCTACCTTGGGGCTCTCACTGCTGGCTTGCCGAGGGGCGGCCACCCCTTGCTCCTCGGAAGCCTCTTCCCCTACTTGTAGCCCTGCCGGACCCTCTGAAACGAGAGGCACCTCTCGCTCTGCTACCTCTCGTGAACCTGTTGAAAGCCTAAAAGTTCTGGGTTTCATAGGAAGAGTTGTAGGCTGGGGAGACAGCAAAGGATGTGGAAGGCTGAGGCTGCTGTGACTGTGGGGTCAGGACAAGATATTGCTGTTGACCCTTAGAAGAGGAGTGTTGTTGCCCTTGAGGTGTTTGGACCGCTTGGACCAGCGTCTGCTGAGGGGTCTGGAAGGGCAAGAACTTCCTTGGTTTCTTCTTAATCCTCTGGTTCGGACCAGAGGATTCCTGTTTCCGTTTAGGTACCAGCCCCCACCTGACCTTGAGGCACTGGTTAACTTTGGATGCCTCATGTAAGACCTCCGCCACCACTGGTGCTGGGAAGAGGTCCGTCCCCCAAATTGAGGAAGCTATCAGTTTGTTTGGTTCATGGCGGATGGTGGCTTCCGCCAGGACATGCTTCCTACAATTCCTCCTGGCGATTAGAAAGTCGTAAAGGTCACACTGCATGGTGTGCAGCAAACCTTTAGCCATGATTTTGAACAATGGCTCTTGCTGGTACACTAGAGCCGTCATTTCAGCCATCGTCATGGAGGAGAGGGATCTCGCAAGCCTGGTCCGGGCGTCGTACTCCATCTGGATGAGGGAGTCCAGCAACCTGGGAAGTGTCTCGCTAAAGAGAGTGGTGGCGCAGTCGGCCTTAAGTTTCCCTACCGAGAAAGTTGGTACTGCTCCCTCGAAGTAGTTCTCAGAGCCTGGAACCAGGAGAGAGGTGGGTTCTGTCTCCCGGAGTTGAGGCAAAGGCTCGTCCTTCAGGGCTGCCTGAAATGTTGCTTCCACTACCTTAAGGGTAAGTGGTAGCGGAGTACCTTCCACCGGAGTAAAGATGGTGAAGGGACTCCTAAAGGCCGTGATGCGAGTATTCTCGCACCCCCACTCTTCCAGGCTTCTCAGCAGAGTTTGTTGAGCTTGTTCCCTAGGAAGGATCACGGTTTCCTTGGGAACTTTGTCTTCTCTCATCATGGCTGCTTCCGTCAGGCGGACGTAGCCAATGAATGGGGGTTGAAGGTTCCTGGGAAAGAACTCGAAGTCTTCCAGCCTTCGAGTTCCAATGCCTTCAATGGTCAACATCCCGTTGACGAACGGAGCATGCGAGGCAATCCTCCAAGGATTGGCCGCCTTGAATTCAGGCAGTTGGCTAGAGTCTGGCATTGGGAGAGGAGAGGGTGGCATTGCCAGAGGGGTCCCTGCCGCGATCGTGGTCTGTATCCCGGCGATGGCGTTCTCTTGAGCAGCCAACCGTTCCGCCAGGGATTGCATTGACTGGCTGGATGACGCAACAGTACTTGAGAGCTGGTTCCCACGATAATCCCCACCTGCTCTAAGATGTTGGCCGAGAAGCTATTGGGATCGAAAGGGGGCACTTGAGCCCGATCCTTTCGAGACTTACGTCTGGGGGACCTCGAAGCTGACGAAGAGGCCGCCCTTGATCTGACTGTTCCGGGGTGGGGAGCCGGAGTAACAGCGTCCGTTAAGATGGCCGTCCGATTTCTTAGGGAGGACTTTGCAGTTGTCCACGGTCGACTTAACTTTGGGGATCACTGAAGTGACCTTAGGGCGAACAGCCCGTTGGTCTTCAGTTGAAGCCCCGGAAAGAGGTAGAAGAGGAAGGATCAGTAGAAGGAGATGGAGAAAGGGAACTCAGGAAAGGGCCCTGAGAACCCCCAGAAGCTGCCCCTACTGCACCTTCCACAGTAAACAGAAGTTAGGATAATGAACCTACTAACCTCCTGTAGACTTTATTTTGCCTAACCCTCTGGTATGGCTTACGGGCCTAGAGGAAGTGTCTGTGAGAGGTAATGCCCTTTCTATTATGGTGGATTACATCAGTAATTGGAATCTAAAGTGCTCGCTCTCCAATCAGTGTTGTGAGTGTAGTGATGTTGAATTAGTGCCCCTAGTAGTAGCCATCTTGCTTGGTGAGACGTACCCCCCCCGGGGTCGTGAAGTCAGATTAATCAACAGATATCACAAGTTTTAACATACGACTAGAATTGAGAAATATCTAGAAGTGTTCGTGAACTATCGGTGATAAGATTAGTGTTGAAAATAGTAGGATAAAGCGCTCTTCTAAGTTAGTTTATCAAGTGTAATACTGATAAAAAAAAAAAAAAAAAAAAAAAAAAAAAAAAAAAAAAAACATCAGCAAACAAGATGGCAGTAAGTTCCAACTGTGGGAAGAGGTGGCGTAATTTGGTTGGCGTGTTTAGCAGATTCGCAATAATACGATGAGGTAGCAGGAAGGGAAGCTGGCATTTTCTCATCTATGAAATCAGCAACAGTCCCTAACCAAAAGATACAAAAGCATTCATAGATATATTATAAGGATATAATCCTTCAAACTGGAACAAATTCTAATGAAACATCTTGAAAATAATTGAAGAAGTTCCAAATAAAATCCAAGTGGTCAAGAGACTCATAAGAAAAGATACATAAACCAACCAACATACCTTGACAAAGAAAATGAATAAGGTGAATCTTGTGAATATCCTAATTGATGCATTAGGAAAAAAGAATGCCAAAAGCATGCAAACTGTGTAAGGTTTGGTATAGCATAGTCAATCCACAAAACCTAATCGGAAATGTGCTGCATGCAACATTCCGACCCATCCACAGTGTGCTGAGGTAATACAAGATTTGAGAAAAGATACAAGAATTTTTGTTCAACATGTCTATCATGGATAGACAATGTTATTAAATCAAGATTGAATGTACAAATAGTTGAGGATGAAGAAGAAGAGAAGGAGGAGAAGAAGAAGAAGAAAAAGAAGAAGAGGAAAACGGAAGAGAACAAAAGTAAACAAAAAAATGAAATGACAGAAAAAAATAAGGAAAACAAAGAACAAGATAAAAGTATGGATGCAGAGATACTCATTGATACTCATAATGAGGCAATAAACAAAGCAGCATACCTACGAAGAAATAAATTACGATATGACAACAGAAAAGCAAAATCCCGAAGAGGCTCTACCCAGATCTATACAATGACGGAAAGAGGAAAAAATAGACAAGAAAGACAAAATCTGCAACCTTTTGGAAAAGAGGGAATTGCAGATTTGGAGAAAAGATGTTACTACAAACAATCCTAAGATATGTCAAAACTAGAAAAAATATATGGTAAATGTGCATACTTAGATGGATATGGGGATGATTGCAGAGATCTGCATCCAAAAATATGTAAAAAACCTAAAAGAAGGAAAAGGATGTAAGTTCGACAAAAAATGCAAATATATGCACCCTGTAGCCCATGAATCATAATCAAATAAATAACCAACCAAGTAATAAGATACCAAAAATAAGAAAGAAACAAATAAAGAGAGAAATCAAGAATATCAGGTAAAAGAGAAAAGCAAACCACCAATGAGATATGCAGAGGTGTCAGCAAAAAATTTCAAAGCATCAGCTCCGAAATTCTACTCAAGAGATAATAACTGTATTTATTATGCAAGAGGATATTGCAGAAACGGAGAAATTGCAGATTCAGACACAAAATGAATAATTATTATGATGAAGGAAGATCAAATATTATAAAACGGAAAAAGTTGGATTTTTTAATGTCAGAATTTCTGGAAATGAAAAAAGAACAACATACCAGAACAGGAAAGAGACATGGAAAATCCTTATTACTACCAGTATTAAATGAAGGAGAAAACACGCAAACCATCATAGTGATGAATGCGCAGGGTTTAGTTACGAGTAACTCAAAAAGAAAAATAGATACTTAGAAGAACTAACCCAAAATGAAAAGAAAATAGATATAATGAATATAAGTGAAACCTGGTATTCCCAAGAGACTGGGAATGATGATCAAATAAAAGGGTTCCAAACTTATAGATCAGATAGAAAAAATAGGAATCAAGGGGGAACCGCAATATAGGGTGGGAGACAAAAAACAAGAAAAAATATATGAGAAATATAGTTACTCAGAATGTGAAACTAATAGCGGTATTTTGAATTGAATCTGAAAAATTGATGAACATAGTAATATATAGACCTCCTAATACTAAAGAGTTGACTTAATAATTGAAAAATTGGATGATATATGTAGAAATCACAAGGACTGGACTATTCTCCTATCTGGTGACTTCAACTTTCCTTTCTTTTCGTAGAATGGAAAGAACGAATAGGAGATTGTGTTGTACTTATACATATAAAAAAAGAGAGTAATAGTAGTGCAGAAGATAAGAGAGGCAATTTGAAAAGCTATTAGATATGCTACTAGAATACAACATTCAACAAATAAATCACCTGCCAACAAGAAAGGAAAATACTTTAGACCTAGTATTTGTGAACGAGATGAATTATGTTAAAGAAATAATAGTTTATAATGCGAGTATTTCAGACCATAATGTCATAGAATTAACAGTTCATTCCAAAGCAAGTGAAAATAGAGATAAGCAAGAAATGAAAAAGTGGGAAGGATATGAAAATACAACTTCTACAGTAAAAATATAAAATGGTCAGAAATTAATGAAGAATTAAACAAAGATTGGGATAACATTTTCGTAAGTGATGACATAAGGGTAAATACGGAGATATTATATATATTGGAGAAATAGTGGAAAAATATATACCGAAGAAGAAAAGTAAACATCATTCATGCATACCAAGAGACAGCAAGGATCTTGTTCCAGAAATCAGAAAGTGGAAAAAAGGTCTTGCAAAAGAAAAAAATGCATGGAAAGTTATAGAACTAAAAAGTAAAGATAGAAAATGCAGAACAAAAGATTATACAATCAAAGAAAATGAAAACGGGACTTGGAAGAAAAAACCCTATTAAATTATCAAGCAAAACCCCAAACTATTATACTCATATGCGAAGAAGATGAATAAAAGAAGAATAGAAATAGGCCCTCTGAGAATTGAAGGGAGATTAACGAATGAAAAAAAGGAAATTTGCAACATACTGGCAGAACGATATAAGAGAGAATTCACCCCTAGAATAGATAATGAGATGGAATGATATAGAAGTAAGGGATGAAAATAGTGAATATTTAGCTGACATAGATATTAATGAAGCGGATATTGTGCAGGCTATTAATGAAATTAAAATGGAGCTGCTGCAGGGCCTGATGGAATTCCTGCTATTTTGTTAAAGAAAGTAGTTCATTCTATCGCAAAGCCACTTGCAATATTATTAAGACAAAGTGTAGATACAGGCAAGATTTATGATGAGCACAAATTAGCATATATTACCCTACTTTCAAAAGTGGTATCAAGACTAGAGGCAAGTAATTATAGGCCTGTGAGTCTAACATCACATATTATGAAAGTGTATGAAAGGGTAATGAAGAAAAATATTATGAAAACATTTAATAAAAAATAATTTGTTTAATAAAGGACAACATGGTTTCGTACCCGGAAAAAGTACACAAACCCAACTGTTAGTCACCGTGAGAAATATTAAAAGTTCAAAAATATGAAAAGCGGAAATGAAACAGATGTGGTTTATTTAGACTTTGCAAAAGCTTTTGATAAAGTAGACCATATATATTAGCGAAGAAAATTAGAAAACACAATAATCGTGGATAAAGTAGGAAGATGGTTAAAAGAATTTTTACACAACAGAAAAAACAGATAGTTATTGCAAACGACGAGAAATCGGATGAAGCCAAGGTAATATCCGGTGTGCCGCAAGGTACGGTGTTTAGCTGCAATACTGTTTGTTATTATGATTGAAGACATAGACAATAATGTTAAGGATTCGGTAGTGTAGTGTTTTCGCAGATGACACAAGAATAAGTAGAGAAATTACTTGTGATGAAGATAGGAACGCTCTACAAAGAGACCTTAACAAAGTATATGATTGGGCAGAGGTAAATAGGATGGTATTTAACTCTGATAAATTTGAATCAATAAATTATGGAGACAGAGAAAGAAGCTATATGGCATATAAGGGACCTAATAATGAGACCATCACAAATAAGGAAGCAGTTAAAGACCTTGGTGTGATGATGAATAGAACATGTTTTATGCAATGATCAAATAGCAACTCTGTTGGCAAAATGTAAAGCAAAAATGGGAATGTTGTTTACGCACTTCAAACAAGAAAAGCTGAACACATGATTATGCTTTATAAAACATATGTTCGTAGTCCACTTGAATATTGCAATATGATATGGTACCCACACTATCAAAAGGATATTGCACAAATAGAGAGTATACAAAGGTCCTTTACAGCTAGAATAGAAAGAAGTTAAGGACCTAGACTACTGGGAAAGACTACAATTCTTAAAAATTATATAGTCTAGAAAAGAGAAGAGAACGCTACATGATAATTCAGGCATGGAAACAGATAGAAGGAATAGCAGAAAATATCATGGAACTAAAAATATCAGAAAGAGCAAGCAGAGGTAGTATTAATAGTGCCCAAAAACTATACCAGGAAAAATAAGGAAAGCACACAGGACATTAATCCACTACGCACCAGCATCGATAATGCCAGCGTCTATTCAATGCGTTGCCAGCTCATCTGAGGAATATATCAGGAGTGAGCGTAGATGTGTTTAAGAATAAGCTCGACAAATATCTAAACTGCATCCCAGACCATCCAAGATTGGAAGATGCAAAATATACCGGAAGATGTACTAGCAACTCTCTGGTAGACATTAGAGGTGCCTCACACTGAGGGAACCTGGGGGCAACCCACCCGAACAAGATGTAAGGTCTGTAAGGTAAGGTAAGAGGGGGCGTCAGAGCGGCCTTATAACGCCTCTAGGTCTAGACCTCTGTCGGATCTCAGGACCACAGGGCGGGAGAGGGCATGTCGAAAGCCGAAGGAAGTTACGAGGAACCCCCACCTATCTGGCGTCCCCTTCGGCAGGACCTGAAGACGCTTCACAGGCTGCCAAAGATCGTGCACATGCACGAATCCTGAAGGATTGCTTCTCGTCCTCCGAGGTGTCCTCCCCGTACAGGGGTTGGAGCTCTCGGAAGGACTCGCGCCCTCTAAAAAAGAAGCTTTAGAGAAGAGGATGCTTCACGTCCTCTCTCTCGTCAGGAGGGAGCGTCAGAGTACTAATCTGGCGTCCCTTCAGCATGACTTAATATCGATAAGCGTGACAAAGACGCAAGATGTCGCACAGGCGGCCGTCGTCTTTGTCAAGAGATAAAAAATGTACCATAAAGGCAAGGGACCCTCATGAGGACGCCTTTCGAGACACTCAACACTCTATCGAGAGGAAGGAATGTCGTTACTCTTGTAGCAAGGATTGTTTTCTTGCTCTCCAAGACGCTCCCCTCCCTCCTCTTCTCATGGCGCTCTGTATACGTTATGTGACGTTCGCTTTACCACGAAACGGGATATTGTTCAAGCTGATAAGCTTGACGTCCGGCAAGCTGATTTGCATAGTCAAACAACTCGCCAAGACGCCTCTTACTCGTCCCTAAGGGACGCTCTGTCAGCGGACAGAGATGGCTCTGGTTCGGCAGCTACGCTGGACAGACTATCCTAGTTTTCGACAGGAGAAGGGCAAAGCATTCCTCATACCCAAGAACACACAGGCGTCCTTTTAAATGCCCTTCTGCAGTGTCGATGAGCTTGACAAAGACGCAAGATGTCGCAAAGGCGGCCGTCGTTTTTGTCAAGTGGCGAACGTCCTTAAGACTCGTCCTGATGACGATCACCGTACTTCTGCTTAGGACGCTCGCGTTTCATGAGCGGCTCTCCCCTTGACAGGAAGCCTCTCAGGTTACTCGTGTTGACGCACGTCATTCACTATGACGCTTCCCTTGATGTTCGTCGCTCTCCTCTTCGGGATGCTCTTCAAGAAGCTCAAAGAATGCAATCAGGACGATCGGCAAGCACCTCGCGAGGATGCCTTTCGGAACGCTCGGCGTTCCTTTTTTGAGCGCATTTCTGTATATGTTCATTTGCATTACAAAGACGCAAGATGTCGCACAAGCGGCCACCGTCTTTGTTAGAAAGTAACGAAGGTCTCTAAGGCCCGTCTTGAAGACGATAGCCGTACGTCTTCTTATAGTGCTCTCACACTTCAGGAGCAGCGTGCGGCTCTCCAGGACGCCTCTCGGGTGGCCTTTCATGCATCAGGGCTCTCGACAAGATCCTCTCTGAGATGCCATTCAGAATCCTTGGTGTTCTATGCACCAATACGCTCGGCAAGACTCTCGCGAGGACGTCTCTTGAAGACGCTCAACGTCCTACGCATTGAGACGTGAGGAAGCTTTTGCAGATGCTCGACGTCCTACATGAAGAGACGCTCATCAGGACGCTCTGGAAGACGCTCGACGTCATAAACATTGATAAGCTTTTTGGAAGACGCTCGATGTCTTACACATCTGGACGCTCGCCAGGACGCTAGCGAGGACGCTTTTGAAGACGCTCGGCATCCTACACGTCATGACGCTCGGCAGAGCACTTGCCAGGACGTTCTTCAGAACGATAGGCGTCCTACGCATCAAGACGTTCGGCAGGATACCTGCAAGAACGCTCTTCAAGAGGGCGTCGTCGAAGAAGAGGAAGGAGTTTGGTCTCGTCAAGATGTCTACTTCGCTTTCTACGAAGGGAGGGTTCAATAGAATCCATGACTTGATGAATTCCAGAAAAACTGTAAGCAGATTTCGGTGTCATAAAACGCCTCGTCTGCTTTCGGGACTGCGCTGCCGAAGGGGAGCATTAAAGTCCTACCTGCCGTAAGCCCAGTCTCTGATCAGGAATCCTGTCCCTTCCTCAATTTCTGCGGGAATCGGGAAGACTATATGCTCGAATTCCTGGATTACTTTCTGTCATGTAAATGGGTTAGTTCTCATTGACAAAGATCTTAATAACATTTTATCGCATAAGCGGATAAGCTCTCATTAACAAAATTCGAAAGAGCTCTCATTCATTAGTCAGAGGCTCATCCAGGAAAAAGACTTGTAGACTACGTCCATGAAGTCTTATGTCCAATATCATAAGAAGCTTGAACTGTCCTTTTTGATCCTCGGTTCTCACTTGAGGATCTCCATTCGAATAATATTAATTCGTTCTCTTGGCAAAGAGAACGAAGACAGTCGATTTCCATTCTCTCTCTCTTCCTCGTCGAGGAAAGAATGTAGTAGAGAATTAGGTGATCAAGTGACTACAATACTTACGTATTTTATCTTTGCGTCATATTACTAATGTAGGGTTCAAGTCATATACGCATAGTGCGAGGCGATAGAAGGCTGCTGTCATTGTGGATGACGCAGTATATTTAATCGATACTCCCGGCAACTTTCCAGGAGTTTCCGATTTAACATTTGGTTAATTAAGCGTAGTGTTACGACAACACAAAATCAGCTTCTGTATTTAGCAAATTCTGTTTCGCTTAAATATGCCAACTTGAGAGTTTCTGTTCAAATAATGGAAAGTCTATTCCTTAGTAGAATAGAGTAGCTGGCAACTCGGCATAATACTGCGAGAAGGTGAACGTATGCTGCTGTAACTGTCACCAACTCAGTATCAGGTAGCTCGCTGTTATGCGCCGTCGGTTACGTCTCTCTCTCCTGCGGGATTGATTGACGAACCGTATCTCTGCCCTACAATCATGGACTTTAGCCTCGGGTTGAGGGGATTTCTAGTAATCATGAATAAACACGACTTCCTTTTACTAAGAAATTTTCAACAGAGATATCTCTTAGACCTGTTCGGCGCTGGTTACCGCACTGTAACAGAATTAGACCTGTTTGGCGCTGGTTACCGCACTGTAACAGAATTCTGTATGAGTCTACCGCGGCATAGCACTATAATAATGCTCTCCTGCTTATGCAAAGTGCAGCCTTATTAGGGAAGGAAGCATGCTTAGTGAGGGAATGGATGAGTCTGCTGGGGACCATTTCCTCGCTGGAGAAGCTTGTTTCCCTGAATAGACTGCAATTCAGACCTCTACAGTTTTTCCTACAGGAGAACTGAAATAACATCAAAGATCCAGAAATAATTCTAAACATCTCTCAATGGGTTGAGGATCACCTCAGGTGATACCGAGAGGGTGCCAGGCATCCGGACAGAGGTACAGAGGTCCTGGCACATAATCTAAAAGAATTGGAAGCAATTTGGTTGGCTCTCCAGTTCCTCGAAGAGTGAGTTTTTGGTCGAGTGGTCCAAATCATCTCAGATAATTCCGCAGCTCTCTCATATCCCAAGAAGAGAGAGATGGTTATCGGCATAGGCACGGAACATAACGATTCTCAAGAGGTTCGTTACATGATTGCACGTCCGTGCGGATCTTCTCGATCGACGGCAGCAACTACTGACGTCCGAGTAATCCTCGCTTAGAAGTATGTCGAGAGTTGTGGAGACTTTGGGGACGTCCTTTCGTAGATTTCTTCGCAATATTGAAGACGAAGAAGCTTCCTCTACGTTGCTCCCTTATTCTCGATCCGAGAGCGGTAGCAATAGGCGCCATCCTGTAGTATGGAATGGGGATAGTTGGTTAGTCTCTTTTCCCCTATTCAAAAGCTTAGGAAATATAATAAGATAATCACTGGCGTCAGAGGGAGCGAGAAAGACGCTGATCGCCCCATGTTGGCCTTCGAGAGGCTGGATTCACAGAGGTCACGTCCTTCAGAGAGCACTTTCCAAGGACCCTTCCCGAGAGAATCGGTCTACTCTAACAGCCTCACTTCGAGAGGTACCTAAAACCTCTCCGCTCTGAGTCTGAATGCGTTCAGACTGTCGAGAAGCGAGAGGATCTTCAAGATTAATTGCAAGTCTCATTGCCAAAGCAAAGCAGTGCAGCATATTTTGCAGTGTACCAATTGGAGTGGGCCGTTTCTGGAGATAGTGCAGGAAGAATGACTGTTCCTCCACCTCGACCTCTGTGAATTACTTTACCATCTTCCCTTTCCGTCTGAAGTATTGGATAAGCTAGCAGTCCCAACGATTGTAGAATACGGAAATATGTTGTTGATGGCCTCTAGGCTCAGAGATTCAGATCTGTCAAACAACAAAGCCCTTCACGATCTTTGAGGTCTGTGGAAATCTTTAAATGGTCTAGATCGAAGCTTCCGGCATGGAACTTAGACGTAGTCTGAAGTTCCTGATGTCAAAGCATTTCGAACCTCTCCTTTCTGTAAACTTAATACACGTGACCAGAAAGGCTAATTTTCTAACCACTCTAGGTATGGCAAAGAGGGTTAGTGAGGTTTTATCCATCATCAGAGGTTTTGGCTTTAGAGGACATAATTCGGTGTGTCCTCTAAGCCTTCCGTTCTTGCTAAGAACGAAAACCCGTCTAACCCTTGGCCCAAAGGCCTGGAGATCAAGGGGATGGCACAAATTATTGGGCAAGAGCCACAGAGAGTCCTGTGCCCTGTCGGGGCTCTCAAGTTTTATCTTGATAAAACTAAAGAAAGTCGAGGTAATTCGGACAATCTGCGGTGTTCCGTAAAAAGACCAGACTTGCCCATGTCGAAGAACGCCCTGGCGTTATGGTTAAGGAGTTCTTTTAAAGAGGCTCATTCATTATGTTTGAACAAAGATTTGAAATCTTTTAAACTGAATGCTTACGAGGTGAGGGCGCGGCCTCGGAAGCATTTCAACAGAGCATGACACTCAGTAACATCCTGAGTGCCACGTTTGAGCGAAGCAACTCTGTGTTCGCTTCACACTCCCGGCGGGATGTGAAGACGACATATGAGATCTGCGAGTCGCTAGGACCATACATATCCGCAGAAATATTATTGGGGGCAGTAAGCAGCACGAATCCTATCCTATAGAAAAGGGATAGATGTGCTTTTAATTTTATTGTATTGATTTACAGTTGAAGGGTCGGTCGCTTGAGGCGCTTTCCCTTTCTTTAGCCTAGAAGTTATGGGACTAACTTTGATAGGTTAGGTCAGGTGGTGGTTTTTAGCTTCGTTGCCCCCACAGTTTGGCCAATATGGTCTAGTCACATTGTGGTCACGCTCCCGTTGACAGATCATCTAGAACTCACCAGCTATATAGGTCACTACCTTGCTGGAGACTCTAGTAAAGCAGAAGCAGACTTGGGTGACAGTAATCACGAAGTCAGCTATGCTAACAGGTAAGGAACCAAGATGTCAATCATCTGCATGTAATTTGTTTCCTAAAATCCTTCTATTCTGTCCCTTCCCACCTCCAATGGTGGGATTCAGCTATATATATATATCTGTCAGGTAAGTTTCATGAACAAAATGGTATTGTTATGATACAATAAAGTTTGTTCATACTTACCTGGCAGATATATACGTATGATTAAGTACCCACCTTCCTCCCCTCAGGGGACAGTGGTATGAAAAATCTGAATAGAAGATGGGAATGGTTCCTGATATCCGCCTCCCAGCGGTGGGAATGGGTACTAACCACCTGGCCGCCCACTGCGTGTGCCGGGAGTTTTGAAATTGTCGGACTTCGGAGAATACAGCTATATATATATATCTGCCAGGTAAGTATGAACAAACTTTATTGTATCATAATAATATCATGTTTTGATAACAACGCAAGACTTGATTCTATCGCTATCAAATGCGTTAACAGATTTAGGAAAGCAAACGGATTTCGCAGACCCTCTAATCTCAAAGTGTTGACATAAAATGGGAAACAAGCGTAGTTTCGAACAGACAAAGAAAATCTCTCTCTTTTTACGTTATATATATATATTCTTTTCATTATATAATGCAAAATCTGAACACACATTTTAAAACATCCTATTCTAAGCTATCTAGGAATCTGAAAAAATGTTGTAAAATTCTACATGACATTTCAAAGAGGGGAAATATGCATTTTGAAAGTAGCAATATATAATAGTATCTTGAACAATTTTCGTATGTACAGCCACAAAAATCTTCGTATTTGCTTTCGTATCTCGAGTTTTTCGTAAGTTGAGCCTTTCGTATCTCGAGGTACCACTGTATTTTATTGTCACTAACCTCATCTTTTCATTTATTTTTCCAGGAACTGGTAATAAGGTCAATGTATGAAAGTTTCTTTTGGAATATTAGTTGTACTGTGCCTTTCTGAGTACTGTGCCTAGGTTAAGAGGTAAATTAATACAGTTTGTACATAATTTGATTTTGTGATACTGGTGCTATTAACACTGTTATTATTTTTCAGGTGATGATGAATCCAAATTGTGGGAAGAACATATTCAGAATGGCAGCGAGTTACAATCTTATGCAAAAGCAATGCACAAGTTGGCTACAGAACATTGGGAAGGAACCCACCAGGTATTTTACTGAGGGTTTATTTAAACCTGATTAGTTTATATATGTAGACTAGTTTCCCTAAAATGTTAACATCAGATTTTCATGAAAAGCTTGGTTGTGCTCAGTTTTGTCTTTTTTTGGAGTTTTCATAAAAACTGGGCCCTTTCCGCACTCTTCCTCTACCCCTGGGAGGCTTACACCATCACCTCCATCCCAGGCCTCACAATTCAAGTGTCCAGCTACAGGCTTAAATTTAATTTGTTCCGATACATAATGCAAACCATCGGTCCTTTAACAATAGGAAAGTAATCAGCGGCAGCTGGAACCGGTCGTAAGCTTCGAACAAGGAGGCTCGGTAGTTAACTGCTTGTCCGACAGTCGGTGGTCCCGCACGACTGAGAGGTGAAGAATCACTTTGCTTTCGGCCGCGCTGGGTGCTAGACGTGTTGTTCGCTGCTCTGCCCGCTTCTGTCGTATGCTTTGGAGATTCTACTTCATCGTTGTGAAGATATTATCTTACTTTTTCTTATACTGTGTGCATGTGTGAAATAATTTGAGTACTTGGTTATTTTGTTATTATTTTGATTACTCATGTGAAATGGATTCCCACGAGCTGGAAAGACCCCCCCGCCCCCCCGTCAGCCGCAGATTGTGCCCTGGTGTGGAGGGCCGTAAGTGTGGGGCCTTTCAATCCCTTTTTGAGGTGGATCCTCATGAATTTTGTACTTGTTGTTGAGGGCGTGAGTGCTCTTGCACCGAGCCTTGTGATGTTTGTGTAATTTGGTCGGAGGAGCAGTGGGAACGCTACGAGGGAAGGAAGAAGCCGCGTAAGCTGGCCAAGGAGTCATCGGAGGGTTCTCCAGTTACTCCTTTGGTCACGGACATGTCATCTTCTTTCCTCACTCCGTCACAGCTCCCACGTATATCTCCTTCCCCTTTGGGGTGTGTATCTCGCTCCTTCTTTTCCCTCGATCAGTTGAGCGTAGAGGAGGGAGTGAGATACCCCAACGTTCAATTGTACTCAGGGTCTTCCGTTCGCTCGGGGTGGGACCTGTCACCCCCCCCCCCCCCCCCGGGCGAGAGGGAACCCCCCCATTAACCCAACACTTGCTTCCTCAGGTATGCCTGCCGCAAGGGACGATCTCGGCCAGGTCTGGTACTCGCTGGAGCTCCAGGGGGACACCAAGCGTTGAGGGGCTGCTGTGTCATCTTGCGAGGGGTTCCAGACCAGTAACCCATGGTCCTGTGACCCTTACGACCACTACGGTGTCTACGCCAGAGTATGCTGCCCCTCCTCACATGGTATATACGCAGCATGTATCTATGGTGACCCCGACAGCTGCTGTGCAGGCTCCGCTGTTGGGTGTGCAGAGGAGGGTTGTCACGCCTCCGTCTGGTTTTGCCGCTCTTGCCCCAGCCCCTGATTTTCGGTGTCCCAAGAGCTCGCCGTTGTATCTGCCACTGGTTCCTGTACCACCTCCTGTTCCTGTACTTGCCGCTCCCGCACCAGTCCCTGCCGCCGTCATTCCTGCCCGTGGTGTTGCTGCCCCCACCCCAGGTCCCTCCAGACAGGTGCAGCTGGGCCCTGTTGCTTCGGCAACTGCCCCGGCTCAGTCCTGGATGGAGAACCTGACAGTGGTCCTGAGGAAGCTGATGAGGAAGAGGAAGAAGAGGAAGGTGTCTTCGTCGTCGTCTGCTGCCGCTTCTTCCCCTTCGACTTCCAAGGCCCCACAGCCGAGGAAGAAGGTGGTAACCTCCTCCCCCCCTAAGAAGTCTTGCTCTGAGACCTCTAAGGGCTGGAGTGGGATGGTTGGGGCTTCCGCTGGTCCTCCTGTTCCTTCGGGAACGGGCCCCGTCTCTCCTTCTGCAAGGAAGAAGAAGACGGGGACTGGAGGGGTACCGGCGTTAGCCGGTACCTCCTCGCCTGGTGCCAGAGGTTCTGCCTAGGCGCCAGGTAATGTCTCTGCCTCTCGTTCGCGAGAGGTACTGAGTGTACGGTCGCCCATTGGTGACCGTGCAGCCAGGGTCCAGGCAACTGAGCCTGCTCACCGCCAGGACCCAGGCACGGAGCAAAAGACTGGAGGGAGTCGCCCAGGCGACTCCCTCCAGGCCGGCAATCGCTCTCGTGGCGATTTGCCGGTACCCAGGGTTGACGCGACGGTTCCTCCCGATCGTTCGCAGGCTGAGGCGAGGAAGAGGTTCCCTCGGTTTTAGGACCAGCCTTGGCTGGTCCAGGCACCTTGGCGCGCCATGAGGACAGGCCTCGCTCACACCGCGACAGTGGACTCTACCGGTCTCCTGACAGCCGCTCCCACAGGGACTGGGCAGATAGGGGGACCGACAGCAGCTCTCACCTGATGCTTGGGACCGTCGCCATGGTTCTCGGTCCAGTGGTTCTCCCCAGGGGAGCCGAGTGACCAGGACCACAGCTCGATCGCCACCGCGGATTGGCAATCGCCTGCAGCCCCCCAGGCACGCTGGTTCTGCCGGTGGGTGAGGGGGGAGCTTCAGGTCGTCTTCTCTTATCTCTTCAACTTCCTCGGGCTACACCAGGAAGAGCGAGGCGATCAGGAGCGATCGCGAGGAGTGCGCTTCTCGCAGTCCCTTAATGAGGGCCTACGAACCTGGCACGGTCCTAGGACTGACCAGATCATACGCACAAGTGGCTGGAGGAGACCATGAGGGGTCTGTTGTGGTTCCTCCTGTGGAAGGAGGAGGGTCTGGGGAGGCGTTCTCTTTGGATGGGCATGATGGTCCATCTCCGCAGGACGCAGTCACTCCTGAGATCCAGAGGTCGTTTGCAGAGGCTATTGCACTGATTCGTCAGCACAGTGACCTCGGGGAAGGATTGGTGCTTCCACCCTCCGAGCCTACATCTAGGCTGGAGTCGTTCTGGGGTCCTAAGAAGGAACCCAGGATGACAGTGGGTCTGCCTCGATCAGCCTTGGCCGACAGGTTGCTAGGCAAGGTGGACTCTCTCATCTCCGGATAGGAGGGTTCTCTTCGGTCCGGCAGGTCGTCCAAGCTCCTTCCCCCACCTCTACTACAACAGAGGCGATTCTATGTGCCAACGGAGGACCCTCTGCCGCCCAAACAGGTTAACCCGGAGCTGGCTAGGCTAACTCCGGGGGTGTCTTTCCAACACCTGCTGTCAGAGAGCCTCTGGTTCTCGCAGCAAGAGGCGCTTGCATTGGAATCAACTGCCATGGCAGCATTCCAAGCAGTCTCCTGGCTAGACCTGTGGTCCCTCACAGTGTCTAAGGTCACAGCCTCCTTGGGAAACATCACTCCTGAAGGGGACCCGGCTTTTGTGAGACTGTGCCAGTCTGGAGGTAGGGCAATTTCCTACCTGGCCCACCAGATGGCCAACCTGTGGGCCAACCTGGTTCTGAGGCGTAGGGACGCTGTCCTCACTCGAGTAACCAGGTCGGCAGGGCATGAGGCAGCTTTGGGTCTTCAGAACGGACCGGTGCGGACTCCTCTCTCTTCCCCAGAGAGATGGTGGACGCTGCGGTGGAACAACGGCGCACTGATGACAGTGACCGTCTATTACACCAGGCAATCTTAAAGGCGGCTGGGCAGCCTCGAGCCACTGTGGCCAAGCCCAAGAGCTTGGCTAGCGCTTCTTCTGCGGCTAAGATGATTGCCTCGTCGATGCTGAGAGGAAAGTCTCTGCCTTCGACTTCTGCGGTAAGGAGTGATCGTAACCAGCCCTCCTCCCAGCCCTCCTCCTTCCGATGAGGAGCTGGGAAGAAGAAGTTGAAGAGAGGAGGGAAACGCTAGGGACGGCGTTCCCCCTCACCTGCTGCCGGAAGTGGGGGCTTGCCTGGCGAGCCATTGGGCAACTTGGCAGCGCTACGGAGCAGAGACCTGGATAGTGAATGTCCTTCGGGAGGGATATCTACATCCCTTCGAGTCTCGGCCACCCCTCACTTCCAACCCGGTCCATCTTCAGACGTATGTTCCCGGTTATGCCAGGCCCTGGCGCTTCGGCAGGAAGTAGAAGCCATGCTGAGCAAACGAGCTGTGGAGATCGTATGGGATCAGTCACCGGGCTTCTACAGTCGACTTTTCCTGGTGGAGAAGTCTTCGGGGGGCTGGCGCCCGGTGATAGATCTCTCTCCCTCGAACCGATTCGTTCGCCAGACTCTGTTCATGATGGAAACGACACGTTCAGTGCTCGAGTCCATCAGGGAGAACGACTTCATGCTTTCCATGGACCTGAAGGACGCGTATTTCCAGATACCCATCCATCAGTCCTCCAGGAAGTACCTCCGCTTCATCCTCGATGGGACGGTGCACCAGTTCAGGGCACTTTGTTTCGGTCTCTCAGCCGCCCCACAGGTGTTCACGCGAGTGTTCACTCTGGTGTCGGCTTGGGCCCATTCGATAGGGATACGTCTTCTAAGGTATCTCTACGATTGGTTAGTCCTGGCGAGCTCCTGCTCGCGGTTGCTACAGGACAATCGACTTCTCGAGTTTTGCCTCGATCTGGGGATCATGCTGAATTTCGAGAAGTCGGATCTCGAGTCCAAGCAGAGGATGAAGTACCTGGGCATGCTGATTGATATGGTAGCAGGGCAAGTCTTCCCTGCAGATT
Organism: Macrobrachium nipponense; assembly: GCF_015104395.2. Taxonomy (NCBI): domain Eukaryota; kingdom Metazoa; phylum Arthropoda; class Malacostraca; order Decapoda; family Palaemonidae; genus Macrobrachium; species Macrobrachium nipponense. The sequence goes on along the minus strand of NC_061103.1, from coordinate 11,690,203 downwards.
CGCAGATCAGCAGGTTCTGGGAGGCAGTCGGACGGTTCCTGTCCCTACAGGAGCAGCCAGCTCAGTAGTGGCAGGTCGTGATCGGTCACCTGTCGTCTCTCGAGAAGTTAGTCCCTCACGGGTGTCTTCACCTGTGGTCTCTTCAGTGGAGACTAAAGGAGACTTGGTCACAGGCAAGAGACCCGCCGTACTTTCCCGTGTCTCTCACGGAGGTGAGGCAGGACCTAGCCTGGTGGCTGAACGAACGGGAACCTCGTAAGAGGAGTGCTTCTTCGCACCCCCCGGAGATGTTGCTGTTTTCAGACGCGTCGACCGAGGGATGAGGCGCACACCTGGAGGAGTTGCTGGCTGCGGGTGTATGGGATCATCACGACAAGCACCTTCACATCAACGTCCTGGAGCTCAAGGCAGCGTTTCTCGCTCTCCAAGAGTTCCAGGACCGTCTGATGGGACACTCAGTGGTGTTGATGAGCGACAACACCACTGTAGTGGCGTACGTCAACAAACAGGGGGGGGCCTAGTGTCCCTCCCTTTGCATCAGTTGACGTTGCAGGTGCACGAGTGGGCCGTGGCTCACTCGGTAGAGCTGTCAGCTCGCTATATTCCAGGCAAGAGGAATGTAGTGGCAGACAAGCTCAGCCGTCGGAATCAGGTGATAGGAACTGAGTGGTCCCTTCACCCAGATGTGGCAGAAAGGCTCTTCAACCTGTGGGGGCATCCAGTAGTGGATCTGTTCACCACCCGGCACAATAGAAAACTCCAGGTTTTGTACATGAACTTTCCTGTCAGATATATACTTAGCTTACGTCTCTGACGTCACGACAGAATTCAAAACTCGCGGCACACGCGCCAGGTAGGTCAGGTGATCTACCTTACCCGCCGCTGGGTGGCGGTTGTATGAACCAATCTCCCTTTCCAGCCAGATTTTCTCTGTCGCCGGTTTCGACTACACCTGTGGTCGTTACCTCTTTGGACTGACTTTCGGTGAAGTGCCTGATCTTGTTGGCTTGGCATACGCGCTTGTGGATTGTTTTTGGATATTGGTTTGGATTTTTCTTTGATTTCAAGATGTCTGATGTAGAGGTTAAGAAATCTGCTATGTTTTGGGTGTGTTCTATGGATGAATGCAAGGTGAGGCTACCGAAAGCAATGGTAGATCCTCACACAGTATGCTTGAAGTGTAGGGGTAATGAATGTTCCTTTATTAACCCTTGTAATGAATGTGAGAAGTTGGACGAGGGTGAATGGAAGTCTCTTTCTTCCTACTTAAGGAAGTTGGAGAAAGACAGGGTGAGAAAAGCTTCATCTAGAAGTTCTAGTAAGTCTCGTATTAGCGAGGTAGAAATAGATAATCCTGTCGTAGCACTAGATCCTTCTCCCGTTTCAGCTCCTGCTCCCTGCATTGAACCCAAAGATTTCTCCCGTGGAACGGGATCAAGCTCCTAGTAGGCGCTCTTCTAAGGATAAGCGCACGGCTTCTACTTCTCGCTCCTTTCCGAAGAACCTCCAATCTCCGGATAAGAGAGCCTCCCCCTGCATGGACACTTCTAGAGACAGGATCTCTCCTTTTGTCAGACGCCTAGAGCCTGGTAGGCGCTCTCCTGCTGTCAAGCGCTGTGTTGAAGATAGGCGCTACTCTCCTGATAGGCGCTATTCGCCTGTTAGCCGCTCTGTTCATGTCAGGCGTAAAGAGTCTGAAAGAAGCTTCTCTGCTGGTAGACAAGCTATTACAGAGACCCACGCTTCTCGATCTAGGTATTTGGATCCTGGTAGACGCCTGTCTCCTAGTAGGCGCTCTTCTCCAGGGATTCGCTCTCCTGTTGGTAGGCGCCAAGAGCCTAGCAGCAGGCGCTGAATGGCCCCTCGGCTCCGGCGCTTGGCTATGTGCCAAAAATTTTATAATCTAATCTAATCTAAGAGCCTAGCAGGCGCTCCTCTCATTTTAGGCGCAGTTCGCTAGGCAGCCGCTCTCCTCTTGACAGGCGCATGGAGTCTGGTAGGCGCCTTGAGCATAGTAGGCTCTCCTCTCCTAGCAGGCACTCCCCTTTGGACTCCCGTGTTTCTCGGGACAGACTACAAGAACACAGAGGACTCCCTCATCGGAGTAGGAAGGACGCCTTCGATAGGAGCTCTCCCGGAAGCTTTGGCTTTCCTCAGCTGATAAGGTCGCCAGACGGCTTGCCAGACACTCCTCGCAGGATAGACGCACTTCTTTAGAGAAGTCCGCCTGCTCTCGTAAAGAAGCCGAAGGTTCTTCGGTAGATGAAATAGAACCTTCAGAAGAGGACTTGGTAAAGGATTCTTCGGTCTTGTCTTACAAGATCCTGACAGACCTCCTTCTTCAGGAGTTTGGAGACGCGCTTACTCCGGTCGCTCCTCCTTCTCCTCTCTCCTTATTCTCGACATCAAAGAAGACGAAGGTTTCCTCCTGTGTGAGAATGAAACCAACCATCTCAATGAAAAAGGCTTTGAGAGGTTTTGGTGATTGGCTTCTTTCTAAGGAGGAGAAAGGGAAGACTGTTTTTTCTTTCCCTCCTTCTAAGCTTACGGGGAAACTTGGTTTCTGGTATGAGTCTGGAGAACCCCTAGGCCTGGGTCTTCCCTCATCTGCAGACGCGGACTTCTCTTCACTGGTGGATTCCTCCCGACGCTCGGCCCTCTTGTCTACTAAGACTACCTGGGCGATGAACGAGCTCGACCACCTGTTGAAGGGAATGTTCAGAGTCTTGGAAGTCTTGAACTTCCTTGACTGGTCGTTGGGGGTTTTAGCTAAAAGGACTCAGAACCCGGATTCCCTTTCGCCCGAGGATCTCAACAGTGTACTTACTTGCATGGACAAGGCAGTGAGAGATGGATCTAGCGAAGTAGCCTCCCTGTTTGGAGCAGGGGTTATATTAAGAAAAAGATCGGTCTTCTGCTCTTTTCTGACCAAGTCAGTCTCTCATGCTCAGAGAGCCTCGCTTCTATATTCGCAGCTTTCGCCTCTTCTCTTTCCAAAGAAGATAATTCAGGACATCTCTGGAGCTATCTCCGCGAAGGCTACACAAGATATGCTCGCTCAGTCTGCCCGGAAACCTAGAACGACCTTCCAGACTAAGACTAGGAAGGAGACTCCAGCTAGACAGGAGCCCTTTCGAGGGGGCCCTCCTTCTAGAGCCTCTACCTCAAGAGGTAATAGATCTTTCAAGAGAGGAAGATCCTTCTCTCGCTCTACCAGAGCGAAAAAGTAGGAAAGAAGTCCTCCAGACATCAGTAGGTGCCAGGCTACTAAGATTCGCAGAAGTCTGGGCACAGAGAGGAGCGGACAACTGGTCCCTCTCGATTTTCTGAAAAGGATATCTGATTCCCTTCTCAGCAAGACCACCTTTGACGACGACTCCGAGGGAGTTGGTGGCCAAGTACAGGGATCCCATCATGAGCCAAGCTCTTACTCTGGCAGTAGAACAAATGCTAGAGAATGAGGCGATAGAGCTAGTGAGTGACCCATGCTCAGCGGGCTTTTACAACCGCCTTTTCCTAGTTCCAAAAGCCTCAGGAGGATGGAGACCGGTTCTGGATGTAAGTGCCCTGAATTTCTTTGTAGAAAAGAGGAAGTTCGCCATGGAAACGACGTCCTCAGTGTTGGCGGCTCTTCATCCAGGGGATTGGATGGTGTCCCTAGATCTTCCCTTACTTCCATGTGCCGATCCATCCTTCTTCAAGGAAATACCTCAGGTTCATGATGGGAGGAAGGATATTCCAATTCAGGGCCTTGAGCTTCGGCCTTTCAACAGCCCCTCAGGTTTTCACAGGACTAATGAAAAATGTAGCAAGATGGCTACATTTGGAGGGAGTGAGGGTGTCCCTTTACTTGGACGACTGGCTTATCAGAGCCAAGTCACAGAAAAGATGTTTGGAGGACCTACAAAAGACCCTTTTCATGGCAAGTTCTCTGGGACTTTTGGTGAACTTACAAAAGTCTCAGTTAATCCCCAGTCAAGATCGTATCTATCTGGGGATTTGGATGGTTTCTCTGGATTTTCGGGCTTTTCCATCTCCAGAAAGGATAGCCCGATTTCAGAGAAAGTCACAGCCTTTCTAGAGAAAGACGTATGCACAGCGAGGGAGTGGATGAGTTTGCTGGGGACACACTCCTCGTTGGAGCAATTCCTTTCTCTAGGAAGGTTGCACCTCAGACCTCTCCAGTTCTTTCTACATCGGAACTGGCGTTGTCTTTCTCAAAACCTAGAGTTCTCCTTCAAGATTTCAAGAGAAATCAAGAAGGACCTCTCTTGGTGGGCGAACCCTCTCAGGTTTGCAGAAGGGATGTCCCTTCACATACCGAACCCCAACCAAGTGTTGTTTTCCGACGCATCGGAAACAGGTTGGGGAGCGACGCTCGGCTCAAGAGAAGTGTCAGGCACCTGGAAGGAGGAACAGGTGACCTGGCACATCAACAAGAAAGAGCTGATGGCTGTTTGGCTAGCTTTGAAAGCATTCGAGCCCTACGTCCTAGCTTCGACAGTTCAGATAAACTCGGACAACACCACGGCCCTGGCATACATCAGGAAGCAGGGGGGAACTCACTCCTTCTCCCTGTACGAGACAGCAAAAGACCTTCTGCTGTGGGCAGAGGAAAGGAAGATATGTCTCCTTACCAGGTTCGTACAGGGAGAAAAGAACGTCAGAGCAGACCTCCTGAGCAGGAAAGATCAAGTCCTGCCGGCGGAGTGGACTCTTCACTAGGATGTTTGCCAGGACCTGTGGAGACTATGGGGCGGCTCACATAGACCTCTTCGCCACAGCCAAGAATGCGAGGATAGACTCTACTGCTCTCCTATATCAGACCGAGGGCAGTGTCAATAGATGCCTTTCTCCTAGATTGGAAGGGCCTAGACACGTATGCTTTTCCTCCCTTCAAGATACTGGGAGGAACTCTCAAGAAGTTTGCAGAATCGGAGGCAGCAAGGATGATGTTGATAGCCCCTTTCTGGCCCGCACAAGTCTGGTTCACAGAGGTACTGGAATGGTTAGTAGACATTCCGAGATCCCTGCCACAGAGGATCGATCTGCTCAGACAACCCCACTTCGACAGGTATCACAGAAACCTCCCCGCTCTCGGTCTGACTGGCTTCAGACTGTCAAAAGTTTGGTCAGAGCGAGAGGGTTTTCTGCAAGAGCTGCAACGGCTATCGCAGCAGCAAGAAGGCCCTCTACCCTTAGAGTCTACAATCGAAGTGGGACGTCTTTCGGCGGTGGTGTAGTGAACCATCACCTTTCCTCTTCCAGTACCTTTGTAACCCAAATAGCAGACTTCTTACTTTTCCTTAGGGAAAAAGGTGGACTGGCGGTATCAACCATTAAAGGATATCGTAGCATGCTGGCTGCAGTGTTTAGGCACAGAGACCTAAACATTTCAGAAAACAAAGACCTTCATGATATAATAAGATCCTTTGAAACATCCAAGAAGGTTTCGTCAGAGATTCCGAATTGGAATCTGGGATGTAGTGCTGCGTTTCCTTAGGTCCCTAATAAGTTCGAACCGCCTCAGTCTGCCTCTTTTAGAGACCTCACGAGAAAGACACTTTTTCTCATGGCATTGCTTCCGCCAAAAGGATTAGTGAGCTCCATGCAATAGAAGGGAGAGTGGGGTTCAAAGGAGATGCAGCGATCTGTGCCTTCCTGCCTTCAGTTCTTGGCCAAGAACGAAGAACCCCTTCAAATCCTTGGCCCTAGGAAGTTTTTGAAAAATCCAAAGGTTTATCTGCCTTAGTAGGGGAAGGAAGCAAGATGAGGTCACTTTGCCCAGTAACGAAGTCTAAAGTTTTATCTTCAGAGGAAGAAGAAACTTAAGGGCAATGATGTCAACCTTTGGTGCTCTGTAAGAGATCCAAGGAGGGCTTTATCTAAGAATGCGCTTTCTTTCTTCATCAGAAGCCTGGTGAAGAAGCACATGTGACATGTGATGAAAGTCAATTCAAGCTTCTGAAGGTCAAAGCTCATGAGGTAAGAGCTATTGCCACTTCATTAACTTTCAATAAAAACATGTCTCTGAGTAATATTATGAAGCAACATTCTGGCGTTGCAACTCAGTCTTCGCGAACCACTATCTGAGAGACGTCAAAAATCACGTATGAAAAGTGCTTTGCGTTAGGCCATACGTATCGGCGGATTCGGTGCTGGGGCAGGGAGCTGAGACATATCCCCCTTGTTTAGTTTTGTAAGTTTTTTGGTTGTTTGAAAGAGCATGCGGGTAGGCATCTCTTTCATGTCGTATGTCTAACAATGATTAGATT
>NC_061103.1:11663742-11683428 GCF_015104395.2 Macrobrachium nipponense | reverse complement strand
CTCACTCTTTGACGGAAAAGGCTACCCAAGATCTGCTGGTTCAGTCTGCTAGAAAGGCGAGACCAGCTGCCTTCACTGTAAGGAAGGAGTTGCCCTCCTCAAGCGCCCTTTCGAGGGGGTCCGTCTTTCAGATCCTCCGTCAAGAGGTAGGTCCTCTTTCAGGCCCTTTAAGAAGACCAAATAGCAACCGAGTCCTCCAGACATCAGTAGGTGCCAGGCTTCTCAACTTCTCAGAAGCCTGGGCTCAGAGAGGAGTAGACAACTGTTCCCTCTCTATTCTACAAAAGGGATACCTCATCCCCTTCAAGGAAAGACCGCCCTTGACTTCGACGCCGAGAGAACTTTCGGCAAAGTACAAAGACCCTGTTCTGCGACGAACCCTTCTTCTCTTAGTGGATCAGATGTTAGAGAAGGAGGCTATAGAACAAGTACAGGATCCCCACTCCCAAGGCTTCTACAATCGCCTTTTCCTCGTACCGAAAGCTTCGGGGGGGTGGAGACCTGTCCTGGACGTAAGCGCATTGAATCGCTTTGTGGAGAAAAGAAAGTTCTCCATGGAGACGACTTCCTCGGTTCTTGTGGCCCTGCGTCCAGGAGATTGGATGGTGTCCCTGGACCTTCAGGATGCGTACTTCCACGTACCAATTCATCTGTCCTCAAGGAAGTATCTCAGATTTATGATACAAGGGAAGATCTTCCAGTTCAAGGCTTTGTGCTTCGGCCTGTCGACAGCCCCGCAAGTTTTCACGGGGCTCATGAAAAATGTAGCCAGATGGTTACATTTGAAGGGGATGAGGATCTCTCTCTATCTGGACGACTGGCTTATACGAGCCAAGTTGGAATGTCAATGTCTGGAGGACCTCAATACGACTTTGATAATGACCCGATCTCTGGGACTGTTGGTAAACCTCGAGAAGTTCCAGATGATCCCCAGCCAGAACCTTGTCTATCTGGGGATTCGGATGGATTCTTGGGGTTTTCGGGCTTTTCCATTCCAGGAAAGGCTCGATCGGGGCATGGAGAAAGTGAAAGTCTTCTTAGAGAAAGAGCGACGCTCCGCGAGGGAATGGCTGAGTCTGCTGGGGACCCTTTCCTCGCTGGAGCAGTTCTTCTCTCTAGGAAGGCTTCACTTGAGACCCCTACAATTCTACCTCAAAAGGATGTGGGATCAGAAGTCAGAAGACTTGGCGGATTCATTCCCTATCCTGCAGGAAGTAAAGGAACATCTCATTTGGTTGCTAGCTCCTCTCAAGATGAACAGAGGCTTGTCCCTGCTGAAACCGAGCCCGCACCTAGTGTTGTTCTCAGACGCGTCAGTGTCAGGTTGGGAGCAACACTAGGGGCGAAGGAAGTGTCAGGCACCTGGAAGGCGGAACAGGTGACCTGTCACATCAACGCGAAAGAGCTGTTCGCGATCTTTCTGGCTCTCGAGTATTTCAAGTCGGAAGTCAGAGGCATGGTGGTCCAAGTCAATTCGGACAACACCACGGCTCTGGCTTACATCCAAAAACAAGGAGGGACACACTCCTTCTCCCTTTACGAGATTGCAAGAACCCTTCTTATCTGGGCGGAGGAGAGAGAGATCACGCTCTTAACCAGATTCGTCCAGGGAGAAAGGAATGTGAGAGGATAGAGAGTCCCTCTCTTTTGTTTTTTTGTTGGGCCTAAACCCTCCCTACCTGACCAGATCAAAATTTCGATTTTGGAGGGTTTTGTTGGGTTCCTACTGTCCACGTCATGACGTCCTTGGAGGCCTAACTAGCCTACCTGACCGGATCCGTACTGATCTCGGAGGGTTAGGCTAGGTCCCTGCTGGGTATATCCTTTTTCACCTTATTGTCCCCCTTTGCAATTCTTCCAGTGATGCCTCATTATTGTATTATGTTTATTATGTAGTTTTGTTGTGTATTGCCTTGGCCTTGCCTCCTTTAGGGTGCCAGTTGGCCTACCGCCTCCTGTCCCCTTTAGTAGTAGGCTAGTACAGCTTTCCGTAAGGTGGTGATCACTGATCGGTTGCTGTGGCCAAGCGTTCACGACTTGTCCACCCCCCCAGAACCGCCCCCCTTTTGTCCGATGCGGGGAGGGATGGGTTGGAGGGGAGTGGTTACTTGTAATTGGTGTAATCTCCTTATTTATATCTCTGGGCCCACAGGTCCGCTAGTTAGGTGGGGTCTACCATCACACCAGCCAGCAGGCTATGCACCGGATTGTACGTTTTTACTGCTCCGCCGCTCAGTTGTCTTTTCTTCCCTGTTGTCTCCACCTCTGGGGACGGATTTGGGCTCAGAGTTGTGTTTCTAGTCACCTTAGAATCGCTTCTCTCTCTCTCTCTCTCTCTCTCTCTCTCTCTCTCCCCGATGCGTTCAGGTTCAGGCCTAGGTCTTTTACATTTTCCCCTGTTCCGCTCGTATCAGCCCGTCTCCACCGGTGTTACTTTATGATAACGGGATTATGAGACTCCGGAGTAGGCCAAGCCTTTAAGGGATTACACCAGATTTATTAGATGTTATTCATATGTATATTTCGTTAAAAGCACTGTAGGTATATCTCTGGACCCATAGGGTTCCAATGTAGTGTGGTCTACCATCACACTTGCCAGGTAAAAGATACTGGAGTTTATTATACCATGGTTTCCGTCGCTCAGTTTTCCGTCTTCTTTGCTATCGCTGTTCCCCATTTCGGTGGGGACGGTAAGAGGTTCAGATATGCGACTATGTTAATTCGTTGCTTTTCTAATTCAGTACGGTCAGACTCAGGTTTAAGTCTTACCTTCTCCCCGGTTTTGCTCGTATCAGACCCCATACACTGGTTATAGCTTTACCATCCCGAAGACGGACTCTGGAGCAGGCGGAGACACCCAGAGCTTTTTCTTTTATTCATTCAGTGAGTTGAAATCATTCAGTGAGTTAAAGTCATGAACCGATATTTCCTTTAAGATTCGAATATCTGGTTAAAGTGCATGCTCCTGCCGGAGTTAACTCCGGCGCTTTTACATAAAATACTCATTTGACCTTTCAACTTACAGATGGTCCGCTGCCAGGTAGAAGGTTGCTCCGCCACCCTAGTCGAGCCGTACGGGCATGTAGTCTGCAGGTCCCACGTGAACTGCGCCATCCAGCTGGAGGACTACCTGGTCTGGCACCCGGACCCCTGCACTGTTTTACGAGATGGTTGCTATCATCTCTGACGAGTCTGTAAGTAACGTTCTCACCTCGTCATTTCCGTAAAATTTCTGCTATACGTCAACTTTATGAAATTTCTTTGACACGCTATCCCCCAGATGCGATACTGATTCGATTACTTTTTTACAGGCTAGTTTGGCACTCCGGACGGAGACCAAAGCGTCCCTGAAGTCCTGGGTGGGAGGATTCGGCAGGAACGCCAGGGCCGGACAGCCCTACGTGAGAGTCTGTGCTCCCTTCTGTATCCGGGAGCCACGGCTTTGACGGCTGTTCCTGCTTCAGTGGCGGATCCTATCATCGAGGGCATCCAGCTGGAGATGCTACCCCTTCCGGAGGACCAAGAAGGACTGTGTGACCTGGTGGCAGAAGAGGTTGCGGCCATCAGCCTCCACCACGAACCGATGGCCACCGAGGTTCAGGAGGTAGGTAGGGAGGTAAGTGAGGCAGGTAGTCTCCCCTATAGCCCCACTCCTTCTTCTTCCCCTTCCTTCCAGGGCTTCTCTTCTAAGTCCGCCCCCTCTTGGGATAGATTGGCCTTGGTCATTCCCAAAGTTAAGGTTTGGAAGACGAGATCCCTTCCAAAGGGATCCAAACCTGCTCCGGCGGGTTCTGCTAAGTCGTCCTCGGCCCCCAAGCCGTCGACCTCTACTCCCAAGCCTCCCTCTTCCAAGGCTTCTCCCACTCCCAAGACCTCCAGAGCCAAGCCGACGGAGTCCGGTTTTGACCAGGAGGCATTCGCTAATCTTATGATGAACATGAGCGAAGTAGTAGACACCAAGCTTGAGTCGGTGTCCACTCGACTCGCATCGGGCTTGGAGACCTCGGGTCAGTCAGTACTCTGTCCCTGACCCAGAGGATCAGAGCCCAGGAGGAATTGGTGTCTGGAATCCTCCAGTCTGGGACCACGGCACAGACCGTGACAGTACCGGACGCATCAAAGCTGCCGCCATTTGACAACAGTAACCTGTGGCGGTTAGCTTTGCATGCCCTGTATTCGGATGGGAAAGTGACAATTGAAGGTTGCGGAACCCGACCGGTAGAAGACTTAGAGTTCTTCCCGGAGGGCCTCCAGTTTCCATTCCCGGGTTATGCTAGACTTGCAGAAGATGCGCTAGTAATGGTTTACAAGGTCCCGAAAGATATCGTCATCTACCCTAGGGACCAGGCCCAGGCTTCATGGGTCCACACCCTTACAGAATGGGAATGTGTCAATACGAAGTTAACGCCCCATAAAGGTTGCTTCACAATGTTTGTGATCCCGCGAGGAGTTCCGTCTCCTTTCACTTCAAAAGTCGCGGAATTGACTCTACAAGCAGCGGTAGAGGATAAGACCTTACCTCTATTAACCCTTTAACACCGAAGGGGTATGATAAAATTCATCTCCCGCATGCCGGCGGGGTCTCGGAGTGAGCGCCGAAGCGGAAAAAATTTTTTTTTTCAAAAAACACGGCACGCTTAGTTTTCAAGATTGTGTTCATTTTTGGCTCCTTTTTTCGTCATTGCGTGAAGTTTAGTATGCAACCATCAGAAATGAAAAAAAATATCATTATCATATATAAATAATGGGATATATGATAGCGGGAAAACAAATTTTCATAAATAATTGTATTCAAATCGTGCTGTGAGCAAAACGGTTAAAGCTAACGAGTTAATTTTTTTCTGTTGTATTTTACACTAAATTGCAATCATTTTGGTATATAACACATTGTAAAACGATGAATGCAACACAAAGAAAATATTATCACAAAATGATGCATGAATTCGTAACGTGCGGATGTAAAAAAAGCTGTTTTCTAAAATTCACCATAAATCGAAATATTGTGCTAGAGACTTCCCGTTTATTGCAAAATGAAGGTAATTGATTGAATATTACTAGACTGTAAGTGTTGTAGCTTACAATTGCAGTTTTCGACCATTTCGGTCGAGTTAAAGTTGACCGAAGGACGAATTTTTTCTATTTATCGTTATTTATATGAGTGGTCCTTGGACACAAAATCATTCAAGGGGATTTGCCTACAAATTCCGGGCCTTCAGGTAGACCTGTTCACCACGGAGTCCAACCACAAATTTCCGTGTTATGTGGCTCCCAATTTGGATCTCTGGCCCACACCACAGATGCGATGTCCATAGACTGGAACAATTGGCAGAAGATTTATCTATTTCCGCCAATAAACCTCTTGATGAAAGTTCTACACAAACTCAGATCTTTCAAAGGACAGATAGCACTGGTAGCACCCAACTGGCCGAAGAGCAATTGGTTTCCTCTTCTACTAGAGTTGAAACTCCGTCCCAGACGGATTCCCAACCCAAAGCTGACTTAGGTGGTACAAACTCGGACTGTGCCAGCTTCCTCAAGAATTCTGAATGCCCTAACTTTATGGACTTCATGAACTTTGTGGCACAGAAGGATGCTAGTATTGACCCACTAAACATCCTGTTCGTGGAGTCAGACAAAAGAGAATCAACACTAAGACAGTATGATTCAGCAGTAAAGAAGTTGGCCATCTTTCTAAAAGAATCAGATGTTCAGACAATGACTACGAATCTGACAATTTTATTTTTTAGAACTCTGTTCGAAAAAGGCCTAGCTGCTAGTACCATTACTACGACTAAATCTGCCTTGAGGAAGATATTTCAGTTTGGCTTTAATATTGATTTAACAGATTCATATTTCTCGTCTATCCCTCGAGCATGTGCTCGTCTGAGACCTGTAGACCGTTCTCACACGGTCTCCTGGTTTTTAAATGACGTACTCAGGTTGGCTTCAGATACTGATAATGAATCATGCTCAAATATAACCCTTCTCAGGAAAACAATTGTTTTTAATGAGTCTGGCCTCAGGTGCCAGAATATCTGAACTGTCGGCTCTCTCTAGAGAACCAAATCATATTGATTTCCTCCCGTCAGGAGAAGTTCTGCTCTCTCTAGATCAGAAATTCTTAGCAAAGAATGAAGACCCACAGAACAGATGGTCTCCGTGGAAGATTGTCCCTCTTCCACAGGACCCATCATTATGTCCTATTATTACATTAAAATCTTATCTGGGCAGAACTTCTAAAAGGTCTTCAGGTCCTCTTTTTATTAGAGAGAATGGTGGAACCATTTCCTTGAAGGCCATCAGACAACAAATTCTTTATTTCATTAAACAAGCCAATCCGGATTTAGTTCCTCATGTCCATGATATCCGAACAGTGGCTACCTCAGTTAATTATTTTCATCATATGAACTTCGATGATCTTAAAAAATATACGGGTTGGAGATCTCCGACAGTATTTAAACGCCACTATCATTATCATTGTTTGTGGTATTAATTACCTTTTGGTACTCCCTCTCACCTACCTGCCTCGCTTGTAATCCCTGCCTTTTTGCCTTTTGTTCCGGACTGGACTGGTGATGGTATGAATTTGGTCATATTAGATGTTATTTACCAATTGTATTTTGCTATCCTTAACTTGGATTATTAAAACAATAATTATAAGGAATTTTTATTTTACCTTTCACATAAAGTTTTTTGTTTAAATTCTATTTCCAAGCTTGTATGGCCAATTCTGTTACTATTTCACTGGGCGACACAGGTTAAGCCCAGAAAAGGTATTTTGACAAAGAAAAAATCTATTTCTGGGGGAAGACCTGTGTCGCCCAGTGAACCCATCCCTCTCTTTTTCATTTCCCCACCCTTTAGCAGGCCCAAGCTTGGGTGCGTATTTCAGGAATGGCGATTCTTGGCAGAGGCAGTAGTAGTAGCGAGCGGAAGGTAGCCATTGTAACGGCACCTCTGCAGAGGGGGATTTTAAGAGAGGAGAGATCTATTTGGTGAAGTATCTGTGATAGTGGCGTCCACTTGCCCCTGATGCTATACCGACACCCTTTGAGGGTGAGTGAGCCAGAGGTAGTAACTCTGGCATTCCATATGGCTTTTTCTCTGGTATATTTAGCATTTATTTATACCTAGAAATGAGTGCTATTGGAACATTTCACTGGGCGACACAGGTCTTCCCCCAGAAATATATTTTTCCTTTGTCAAAATCCCTTTCGTACATGTAAAGTGAATGTTATGTATACTGTAACTTAATGGACCACATTATAAGGACATTTTCTTACAAGAGAATATAAGATAATTAACATAAATGGTCAGTTAGGTATGGTCAACAGAGCTCAACTATTTTTAACCATATAAATATGTAACCATAACCACAAAATAAACTGGAATTTGTTACATATTATTTATAACAGCAAATGTCAGTACAAAAGCCAGATGATAGAGTCAGCCTTGATTAAACAGACAGGTAATGAACATCTCAAAGGGCACCTGGGATTCAGATATAGATAAAATCTTCCTTCAACCAAAGAGAAATTATCAGGGGGTGACCTAGTCAAACAGCTTACCTGGGGATGGATCTCTTGTTATAAATACATACCACCTTTTCTGTAACTTTTCTCATTCATTACCTTCCTGAAGAGATAGACAACTTTCTATATTATGGCATTTTTATGGGCTCCTTTTATTAGATATAGGCTACATATAAATATGCAACAGTCAGATGATCATCAAGTTTGTTACAGTTTCATCACACACCACTTGACACTAACAAACTTCTATGTCAGTACAATATCCGTTGAATTATGTGATGCATTCAAAATAAATATAAGATTTAAGGTCTAAAATACTCTTCATTAATAGGGGATGATACAATACTTCTGTGATTATGATGCTTAATGTTTTACATGCAATTTAAGTACTAGTAGGTCTTTAGTGTATGCAAATAATAGTTTATGCTTGCTCACAAATACAGTACATATAGAAGGAAAGTGAACAATGAGTTATGATAGAAATGGAAAAACTTTGCTAAATATGGATTCACATACAATGAAACCAAAACTACTGAGAAAAATCTTGTACAAAAAGTATTTTTTATTTACTTTTTTAAATAGTTTCATAAATTGTAATGTCTCTTAAAATATTTGTATTTCTTAACAGACAAATGTTTCTCGTGTTCTTTGGATCTACAATGCCATCAAACAGTATTTCCATGAGGGGGAACTGCAACGAGTCACTGAGAAAGAAATGCGAAAATTGAAGCATTTGGAGCTTGAAGTGGATTTTTGTGATTATAACAGGTATGTAATGAAATTGATACATGTCATCTCTTGAATTTATTTGTAAGAACCCATGCTAATGTATGTGAACAGATTCAGTCACTCCAACATGAAAATCATCATAAGGAGAAAATTCCTACTGCACATGCATTTATGCTCTCACTGATGAATCACTGATGAAGCAGCTAGAAAAGAGAAAAGAAAACTTGTTGCTTGAGCTGCCAGCCTGCTTTTCAAGTGACATTATCCTTCTTTTCTTCTGTCTGTGAATTCTTCAGTTGTTCATTGTTTAAGGAGCATGCATGAGACTCACCAACTGCTAATGATAAATTTTTCCAGGCTCATGAGCTGTGCCCTGATTGAAGTAGGTACTCAGTGAGCAGTACATGTTTCCCTTCTCTTGAAGCTTCTTTTGGGAGGCAACAGTCATACTACATTGTACCAAACATGAGTTTGGTACATTGAGTTTGTTCTTAACTGAGTACAAACCTTTGCCTTTTATATGAGGAGTGTAAATCAGTTGTTGAAAACTTGCTAACAAGGTAGTTAACCAAGTGGTTAACAGGTGGAGTTAGGGGTTCACCGACCATCGCCGTTGCTCTCCTCTCGGCTGCAGTGGTAGACAGATGTGCTGCACTTTTCGGTCCTGCTTGGTGATTTAGAGTTTGGATTTAGTGGATGAATATTTGATTGTTACTATTCTATTATGTCAGGGGTTTTTAACCTTTTGATGACTCCTGACCACCAGTGAATTGCCTGATATGATTCCATACCCCCTTTGCCTAAGTCCACTAAGTCCTATTTGTTGACAATATAACTTATTGTACTACAGTGGTACCTCGAGATACGAAATTAATCCGTTCCGAGGCGGCTTTCGTATCATGAGCTTTTCATATCTTGAACCTTGTTTTACATGTAAAATGGCTAATCCGTTCCAAGCCCTACAAAAACACCCCAGTAAATTTTATAATAAAGCTAAATTGACCAATAAACAATGAAATACTACAATTTGGACCATTCAGTACCTAACTTAATACGTACTAGTACTAATATGTACGTACCTGTAAATAAAGTGTATTAGTGTACATGGTATACAAGAAATACTGTGCATACATACGTACGTTGTTAGTAAAATGTGGAACCTTACCTTTCGAGTGAGGCTATCTCCGAAAGTGGCGACAGAGGAGGAGGACAAACGGCAGAAAACTTCTTATAGTATGTACACTTAACTTTACAAAACACATTAACAAAACTGTAACACTTTACAAAAAACTTAAAATTAAATTTTTTCTGGGATTGACCTGTGTCGCCCAGTGAAATGTACCTATAGCACTCATTTCTAGGTATAAATAAATGTTAAATATACCAGAGAAAAAAACAAATGGAATGCCAGAGTTATTACCTCTGGATCGATCACCCCAAAGGGTGTTGGTATAGCAACAGGGGCGAGTGGAAGCCACTTATCACAGATACTTTACTCAATATCTTTCTCCTCTCTCAAAATCCCCCGCCAGAGAGGTGTCGTTACAACGACCACCTTCCGCTCGCCACCGCTACCTCTGCCAAGAAATGTCATTCCTTCTTAGCACTCGCTATGCGAACAGCTTTATTTTTCGCTGTGATCCTTTTCAATATTTTGGTTAAATAATTGTGTTAATATGTCTTCTGATCTTCAAGAAGCATCTTCATCTAAGTTGAGTATAATTTTATTGACTTTGAACGTGAGTATTCATCCAGACGAGAAGCGTCTTCTAGGATTGAAGCGCCAGACAAGCGCGAGCAAGCCAAGCGCGAGGCGCGAGGATTCAGCCAGGCGCGAGGCGCCAGACAAGCGTCATCCAAGCAGGGATGAAGCGCCAGAGAGGCGCGAGGCGCCAGCCAGGCGCGAGGAGTCAGTCAGGCGCGAGGCGCCAGCCAAGCGCAAGGAGCCAACCAGGCGCGAGACGTCTGCTTTGATTCATAGGGGCTCCGTACACGCTCTTAGCCCCTCTCCAATTAGGAGTTTGTCTCCCGCAGAGAGAGAGATTGGGGAGGAATACCCAGACTTTAAGTTGGATTCTCCTTCTGATCCTTTCATGGAAGAGGACTCAGACGAGGCTCACGGCAGAGAAGGGCTGTCTAACTACAAGTTTTTGACAGCTCTTCTTCTTCAGGAATACGGAGATTCCTTGACCCCTGCTGCTCCTCCTTCTCCACGCTCTCTTTTTTCATGCACCAAGACGCCAAAGTCTTCGTCTTTTCTGAAGATGAGGCCGACGATATCAATGAAGAGAGCTCTTCAGTCTCTGGATAGCTGGATGCTAACCAAGAAGGAGTTGGTTAGAACTGTTTTCTGCATGCCTCCCGCTAGACTTACGGGCAAGAGAGGTATTTGGTACCAGACTGGGGAGAATATGGGTCTCTCTCTCCCAGCTTCGGCTGAAGCTGACTTTTCCAGTCTGGTAGACGCATCCAGGAGACATAGCCTACATATTGCACGAGTGACTTGGGGTCTTTCGGAGCTGGATCATCTCCTCAAGAGACTCTTCCATGTTTTGGAAGTGTTCAACTTCCTGGATTGGTCCCTTGGGGTGATGGCCAAGAAGGCCCATGCCTCGGAAGGCCTCGACCCTGACGTACTCCTCTCGATCTTGTCGTGTATAGACAAGGCGGTACAGGACGGCTCAGGGGAAGTCTCTTCCTTATTTGGAGCCGGACTCTTGAAGAAGAGGTCTGTTTTTAGCGCTTTTCTGACAAAAGCAGTATCTCATTCTCAAAGGGCAGCATTGTTATTCGCTCCCAGGTCTGACTTTCTGTTCCCTGCACAGTTGGTGAGGGATATTTCCCGTTTGCTGACGGAGAAAGCGACACAGGATCTTCTCCTTCAGTCGTCCAGGAAGAAGAGACCAGTGGTGGTGGGAGAGAAGAAAGGTGCTAATACGCCTCTGCAGCCCTTTCGAGGAGGTCCTCCCTCTAGAGCTCCCTCAAAAAGGAAAGCGACTGAAAGGAGAGGTAGAGCTTCTTTCCATCCCTTTAAAAGGGGAAAGTGAAGTTGCGTTCCTCCAAACACCAGTAGGTGCCAGGCTCCGGGGATTTGCGGAAGCCTGGGCACTCATCGATACAGACGCTTGGTCAATGTCTGTATTACAGAAGGGATACCTCATACCCTTCCTGGACAATCCTCCCATGACTTCAACTCCGCGGGAATTGTCCGCCAATTACAAGGACCCTGTGCTGAAAGATACTCTTCAACGAATGGTGGATCAGATGTGGGACAAGAGAGCGATAGAACTAGTGCTGGATCAAAACTCCCCAGGGTTTTACAATCGCCTTTTCTTGGTTGCGAAAGCCTCGGGGGGCTGGAGACCAGTTCTAGACGTCAGCGCTCTGAACAAATTTGTTCAGAAACAGAAGTTCTCCATGGAGACTTCTGCATCAGTCCTTGCGGCTCTTCGCCAAGGGGATTGGATGGTTTCTCTGGATCTCCAAGATGCCTATTTTCACGTCCCGATTCATCCTTCGTCGAAGAAGTACCTCCGTTTCATGACGGGGGGAGGGATCTTCCAATTCAGGGCCTTGTGTTTCGGCCTTTCCACTGCTCCTCAGGTCTTCACAAGCCTGATGAAAAATGTGGCGAGATGGCTTCACCTGAAAGGTACCAGTATCTCTCTGTACCTAGACGACTGGCTCATCAGAGCAAAATCAGAGAGACAGTGTTTGGAGGACCTTTCTTTGACCCTAAACCTGATCAAGACCTTAGGATTACTCGTGAACCTCGAGAAGTCCCATCTGATCCCCAGCCAGAACTTGGTCTATCTGGGGATTCAGATGGATTCTCGGGGTTTTCGAGTATTTCCTTCTCAAGAGAGACTAATGAGAGGCTTAGAGAAAGTCTCTCTCTTCTTAGGGAAAAACGTACTTCGGCGAGGGAATGGTTGAGCCTTTTAGGGACCCTTTCCTCGCTCGAACAGTTCTTTCGTCTAGGAAGACTTCATCTCCGTCCTCTTCAGTTCTTCCTCAGAAGATCGTGGAACATGAAGACAGGACTCCTTTCGGACAGTTTTCCCATTCCAGTAATGATGAGACGTCACTTTGAATGGTGGTTGCCCCCGCTGAAGGAGAACAAGGGTACTTCCCTAGAGACTCAGAACCCGAGCCTTGTATTGTTTTCCGACGCGTCGGAAAAAGGTTGGGGAGCAACCTTGGGAAAGTGAGAGGTGTCAGGCACCTGGAATGCAATTCAGGTGTCCTGGCACATAAATTGCAAAGAACTGTTTGCCGTACACCTGGCCCTAAAGAGCTTCGAGCCTTTAGTGACGAACAAGGTAGTCCAAGTGAATGCGGACAACACAACCGCCCTTGCCTACATTCGAAAGCAAGGAGGGACACACTCGTATGCCCTGTACGAACTCGCAAGAGACCTTCTTTTGTGGACATCCCAGAGGAACATCTCCCTCTTGACGAGGTTTGTTCAAGGAGTAAGGAACGTGAGGGCAGACAGGCTGAGCAGGAGGAACCAGGTCCTTCACACCGAATGGACCCTCCACTCAGAAGTTTGTCGGAGTCTCTGGTCTCTTTGGGGGACTCCTCATGTGGACCTCTTTGCCACGTTCCTCTCAAAAAGACGAAGTCTTTTGCTTAGTAGTAGAAGACCCCAGAGCTCTAACAGTAGACGCCTTCCTTCTAGATTGGTCTCGTGTAGATGTATACACATTTCCCCCATTCAAGATTCTGGGACAAGTGCTCAGGAAGTTTGTGATCTCGAAGGGGACGAAAATGACCCTGATAGCCCCCTTTTGGCCAGCTCAAGAGTGGTTCACGGAGGTACTGGAGTGGATGGTAGACTTCCCCAGATCCCTCCCACAAAGGATGGATCTTCTCAGACAACCACACTTCGAGAGGTTTCATCAAAACCTCCCCGCTCTTGCTCTGACTGCCTTTCGACTATCGAAAGACTTGTCAGAGTGAGAGGCTTTTCTCGCAAGGCTGCAAGCGCGATCGCTAGAGCCCGGAGAACTTCCACTATGCGAGTTTACCAGTCTAAGTGGGAAGTATTTAGAAGGTGGTGCAAGTCGAAGAAGTTGTCCTCCTCCAGTACCTCTGTAACAGAAATCGCCGATTTTCTGTTGTTCCTGAGAGAGGAATCTCGTCTCTCCGTAGCCACTATAAAGGGCTACAAGAGTATGCTTTCGGCCGTCTTTAGAAATAGAGGCCTAGATCTGGCAAATAATAGAGATCTACACGATCTTGTTAGATCCTTTGAGACCATGAAGTCTAAGAATACATCTCCCCCAAACTGGAACCTCGACGGAAGTTCTTGTCCTCGGGAAGATTCGAACCTCTGCATATGGCCTCGTTTCGTGACCTAACGAGAAAATGTTTGTTTTTGTCACTGGCGACAGCCAAGAGAGTTAGTGAGCTGCACACCCTTGATGATAAAGTGGGATTCAAACTAGACTCAGCCATCTGTTCATTCAAAGCTTTATTTCTGGCGAAGAAGGAAAATCCGAATCCCTGGCCGAGAAACTTCGAAGTTAAAGGCTTATCGGGTCTCGCCGGCAGGGAAGCTGAGAGGTCTCTTTGCCCAGTAAGAGCTCTAAAGTTCTACATGCAGAGGAAGAAACAGTTGGGAGGTTCTAGACAAGGTCTCTGGTGCTCGGTGAAGGACCCTTCAAGACCTGTCCAAAAATGCGTTAGCCTTTTTTGTTAGGAACGTCATTACCGACGCTCATAAGGTCTGCACGGACGACTCTTTGAAACTCCTGAGAGTAAGAGCTCATGAGGTGAGAGCAGTAGCTATGTCTCTCTCTTTTCAAAGAAATATGTCACTAAAGAATATCTTGGAAGCGACATATTGGAGGTGTAACTCAGTGTTTGCTTCTCACTATTTAAAGGACGTTCGTGTAACCTACGAGAAATGTTTTTCTCTAGGTCCTTTCATGTCTGCGGACACAATCCTGGGTACAGGAGCTAACACTAATCCTTAAAATGATGCATAAGTCTACTAGATATGTTCTAGACTTTCTGCTGAACAAGTGCAGATGTCGCTCTGGCGGCCAGTCACTTTCGTTCAGTAAGGAACTCTTGTGATATCTTTTTAGATGAGTATCATTAATTTTTTTTTGAAAATTATGTGTGCGTGTGTAATTTGGTTTTGAGTTATGGTTGTTGTGAAGAGTTTGGGGATAACTCGGAACAATTATTAATACTAACATGGTGGTTAGGATCAGGTGGTCGGGATTGGTTGTGTGCTCCTTCATAAGGTGTATTGTCATATAAGTGGATCAGCACCCATTGACAAAGTCCTTTCAGGCTCTGCCAAGTAAGTGGATAAGACCCCTTCGGCAGACCCACAAGAACTCTTGGCCATAGATCACATATCTCGCTAAAGTTTCTTGAGGTGATGCAGACTCCTGGGCGACAGCCACAAAGTCTACCACCTATCAGGTAGGAACCATGGTTTTTTGTACCTACAACATATGTTGTTTACCTGTCTATTCCATAAGTAGCTGTCTCTTACCCTCCACCGAAGGGTGCCAATCAGCTATGTATATATCTGACAGGTAAGTTGATTGTATGAAAATGATATTGTTATGATACAATAAAGTTTCATACATACTTACCTGGCAGATATATACGATTAGGGCCCACCCAGCCTCCCCGCAAGGAGACAGGTGGAAGAGAGAAAATCTGATAGAAAATGGGAATGGTTCCTAGTCCTGCCACCCAGGGCAGGGCGGTAGATCACCTGACCTACCTGTAGCAAGTGGCGCGAAATTTGAATTTCTGTCGGGGACGACGGAGTCTTAGCTATGTATATATCTGCCAGGTAAGTATGTATGGAACTTTATTGTATCATAACAATATCATTTTTATTTCATCTTAATGTGTGAGTAGTGTGTTGGAAGCGAGCTAGGCTAGCTAGCTTAGTACTTCGCCAGTTATTATTTTGGAGGTAAAGGAAAGCCCTCTTCCATCCGATATGCTCATGCATGTTGTGTATGTGGTAATTTTTGTATTATCTTGTTTTAATATTATATTGGTATACTAAATTTATTATGATGAGGTTAGTTTGGAAGTCCCACACGATTTACCTACCCTAGTGTACCTGACCAGATTGATGAGATTTTTGGAGGGTAGGCTAGGAGTTTGAGAGTGCTACTCGCTACCCATAGTTGGTACTAGTCCTGGCTACCTGACCAGACCGATATTTGGTTTTGGAGGGTGTTCCATCACTAGAGAGTTCCTCTCTCTTTACGTAAATGTAGGTACGTACTAGACGTGTCTAATCTGACCAGGTCGATACGTTTGATTTTGGAGGGTTAGGTTAGGCTCTAGAGTTTCCTCTTTCGTAACGTACTAGTATGTGCTATCCTAGCCTACCTGACCAGATCGGTGTATCCGATTGTGGAAGGTTAGGCTAGGCTCGCAGATGGGCTTGCCCCCTTTTTTCGTTGGTACTTCCAATACTTCTTTATCGATAATATTTTTGCAAGTATAGCCTTGGCCGTTACTGCCTTTAGGGTGTCAGTTGGCATGCCGCCTTCTATCCCTATAGTTGTAGGCTACTTCACGGCTTCTCAGAGGGTGGTAATCACCTGACCGGTTGCTGTTGCCAGGCAATTACAAGTCTTCCTTTCTCCTCCGAGCTTTTCCCTTCCGTTCCGGCGGTGCTTAGTTAGCTCGCTGACCTAGTAATTCTACCAGTGAACAGCAGCTGGAGCGTCTAGCACCGTTTCGGGGGATTAGTCAGAGGAGATTAAGGATTAGTAGATTACGTATTCTCTGTTGGTATGTCTCCGAACCTGTGTTTATTCTGGTGAGGTGTGGTCTACCATCACTTCCGCCAGTATTTTATACGCTGGAGCACTATGTACCGCTGTTTCCGCCACTCGGTATTCCGTATTTCTCTGTGGTTATTGCTGTTCCCCACTCCGGTGGAGGCGGACTAGGCTTAGGCAATGCGTTTCCAATGGACTTGGAATTGTTATCCTACTCCGGTGTGATCAGATTCAGGCCTAGGTTTTACCTTGTTTCCCTGTTCTGTTCGTATCAGGCCAACTCCGCCGGTCCTACTATTGCGATAACGAGATTATGGATTCCGGAGCAGGCAGAGACAATCAGAGCTTTTACGTTATGTAAAATTATTAGTTGATGTTTACCTTTAGTGAGTTTTAGTAGAACTAGTCCAAGTGTAAACATACTGCTGGAATTAACTCCGGCGGAACTATTTGAAGATATTCATATATCAATTCTAACATACAGATGTGCGCTGTCAGGAGTTAGGGTGCACAGCTGTCCTCCAACAACCGTGTGGTCATGAGGTCTGTCGGTCTCATGCCAGTTGTGCTGTGCAGATCGATAACTTATTGGTATGGTACCCAGACGGCTGTGAAGTTTGCTACTCATTGTTTGAGTTTGTGACTGATGAGTCGGTAGGTACCATTCTCATCTTGGTAATGTTCTCTATTTTGTATGACATACCCTTACATTATATATCTGAAAATATGACACATTCGCCTCTAGAGGATCTGATTTCGTCCTCTCTTACAGACTCCTCTGGCACTCAAAACCTCCTTGTTGACGACCCTAAGGACCTGGGTTGGAGGTTTTGGCAGGAATGTCGTGGCCGGATGGCCTTATGTACTGTCGGAAGAGCTTTGTTCGATACTGTATCCGAACGCAAGGACTTCTTCGGCAGTGGATAGGGAGGTGGCGGCCCATATCATCGCCAAGATTCGGTTGGAAACCCAGGCCCCTCTGGAAGACCAAGACGTCTTGTGCGAGGAGGTGGTGGAAGAGGTGGTGGCCATCAATATCCATCTTGAACCGATGACCGTCGACGCGCAGGAAGAAGGTAGGGAAGTAAGTGAGGCAGGTAGCTGTAGTTCTAGATCTGTAAAAAAGAAATCTTTTTCATTCAGTCCTACTCCGTCTTCTTCCTCTTCTTTCCAGGGCTTTTCAAAGTCCAGGAACCTTGGGGACAGGTCTAGTCCCGTGATCCCCAAGGTAAAAGCCCTGAAGAAGAAGACTCTGCCTAGGACTAACAGTCCTATTCCAGCTAGTTCCGTCAGGTCGTCATTGGCTCCTACACCTATGACTTCCTCGGCTAAAGCTACTCCCCCGCATAAGGGGTCGAGAGCTAAGGTATCTAAAGCCAGATCTACGGAGTCCGGCTTTGATCCTGATGCCTTCGCTAATCTTCTCATGGAGAAGATGGGCAGTATCATGGACTCGAGGTTACAGTCGACGTCTTCTCAGCTCGCTTTGAGCTTGGAGACATCGGGTCAGTCCATCCTGTCTCTGGCTCAGAGGCTACAGGTCCAGGAGAGCTTGCTGGCCGGACTTACACAGTCCGGAGGCACACAGCAGTCCTTCATTGTGCCAGACGCCTCTAAGCTTCCGCCATTTGAGAACAGCAACCCATGGCGGTTGGCTCTGCATGCCCCCTTTTCGTGGAAGATTACGAGTTCTTCCCGGCGGACCTCCAATTTCCCTTCCCAGGCTTTGCTCGGTTAGCTGAGGAAGCATTAGTCAAGGTAGACAGGGTCCCAAAGGAAACAGTAATTTATCCTAGGGACCAGGCACAATCGGCATGGGTCCTCACCCTTTCAGAATGGGAGTGCGTCAACACTAGACTGACGCCACACAAGGGCTGCTACACCATGTTCGTGGTGAGGGATAACATCCCAACCCCTTGCACGTCTAAGATCATAGAGTTAACTCTGCAGGATGGAATGGAGGAGAAGCCGATGCCTCAGCTTCGAGAGACAGAGCCTACCTCTCTGCTCTTTCCCGGAGATCTGGAGTGCTGGCTGGGCGCTCCAGAAATGTTCACAGTGGGCAAACTCGATCCGGAGTGTGCTTCCACTCAATTTAGTGAAAGATTACCCAGAATCCCGGAGGCCATGGTAAAGGTAGAATTTGAATCCAGGTGCAGACTGAGTAGGTCGATCAACTCTGTTACTACATAGGAGTTGATGGCGTCTGTCTACTCTGAGGAACCTCTATTCCGGGTTCTTACAAAGTCACCCTTACAGACCTTTCAGAGTGACCTTTATGACTGTGGTTGCTAGGCGGAACTGCAGGAAGCATGTCCTTGCCGATGCTTCCATTAGACACAAGCCTAATAAGCTCATTAAAGTGGTAATCTGGGGTCCTAACCTTTTTCCTGAAGACGTAGTTAATAGCGTCATCAGTGAGGCTGCTAGGGCTAATCACAGAACCTTCGTGTCCGCTGGGGTCTTCCTTCAAGAAGGAAGTTTTATGAGACCTCCGGACAGCAGCCAAAAGGGAGGAAGAGGGTCAGGAAGTATCAGTCTTTCCAGGCTCCTCAGACATAGACGGTGATTCAGGCAGTCCCCGTCTCCCAGATTGGCCAACCTTCGACCTCTAAAGCACGACCACAGCAACAATTGGTGTTGCTGCAAAGTCAACCAACTCAACAGTCCTCGAGTTCGGCTGCTTTCGTGACGTCCCCAGCCTTCAACGCTTCGTTTGATGCGCAAGGGGCGTTTTAAAGCTATAACAGGCACGCAAGGGGTAGCAGAGCAGGAGGAGCTTACCGGCACAGAGCTGGTTCCAGAGCTCTCTCCAGAGGCAGAGGTTTCAGAGGAGGCAGAGGAAGTAAGACCTCACCCAATCATTGAACCTCTCCAGGTAGGCGGGAGACTGTACCTCTCCCGGGACCATTGGACCTTCAGTACGTGGGCCCACAGTATCGTATCAAAAGGTCTGGGGTGGAGAGGGATAAAAGGGCCTCCTCCACCAGACAGTTTCCACCAAATTCAAACGACAGACCTTCTAAACTATGCCAAAGACCTTCTTCAAAAGAGGGCAATAGAGAGAGTCAGACACCTGAAATTTCAGGGACGTTTGTTCAGCGTGCCAAAGAAGGACACGGACAAATGAAGAGTGATTCTGGACTTGTCCCGTCTCAACTCACACATTCAATGCGACAAGTTCCGCATGCTAACCGTCTCGCAGGTGCGGACCTTACTTCCCCGTGGGGTCGTCACCACCTCTATCGATCTTACAGATGCTTATTATCACATCGATAGCGAGAAACTTTTCTCCCTACCTAGGCTTCAAACTAGGAAGACAGGCTTACTCGTTCAGAGTCATGCCATTCGGGCTCAATATAGCGCCCAGAATATTCACCAAACTAGGAGAGACAGTAATTCAGGAACTAAGAGCTCAGGGGGTTACACTAGTAGCTTACCTAGACGACTGGCTCATTTGGGCACCCAACGACAAAGAATGTCGCAGTGCAACAGCCAAAGTAATAAAATTTCTAGAGTATCTGGGATTCCAGATAAACAAGGAAAAGTCCCGTCTCATTCCGGCGTCTCGCTTTCAATGGTTAGGCTTTCAATGGGATCTAACCGCACACAAACTATCTCTTCCACCAACCAAGTGCAAAGAGATA
>NC_061103.1:11633989-11663242 GCF_015104395.2 Macrobrachium nipponense | reverse complement strand
CACATTGTAAAACAAGCAAGGCAACACAGAGAAAATATTATCACAAAATTATGCATGAATTCGTAATGCTGTTTTCAAAAATTCACCATAAATCAAAATATTGTGCTAGAAACTTCCCATTTGTTTCAAAAAGAAGGTAATTGATTGAATATTACTAGACTGTAAGTGTTGTAGCTTACAATTGCAGTTTTCGACCATTTCGGTCGAGTTAAAAGTTGACCGAAGGACAATTTTTTCAATTTATCGTTATTTATATGAAAATATTTCAAAACTGATAGTGCAAACATTACGACAATCTGACGAAAAAATGTCTGATTTTTTCGGAAGAGTTACCGCAAGGACGTAAGGAAAAAGTTTATTTCATAAATTCACCATAAATCAAAATATTGTGTTAGAGACTTCCAATTTGTTGCAAAATAAAGATAAATGATTGAATATTACTAGACGGTAATAGTTTTAGCTTAAAATTGCATTTTTTTACTATTTCAGTCGAGTCAATTTGACCGAAGGTTGAAATTTTGGCACTTATCGTTATTTATATGAAAAAATGTCAAAACTTATACAAGCTACAACCATGGGTTGTTTTTTGTTGTATTCTAAATGAAATTGTGCACATTTCCATATATAAAACTTTATGTAATAGCTAATTTAAAATGGTGCAAACATTACGACAATCGAACGAAAAAATTTCTGATTTTTTTCGGAAGAGTTAACGCGTGGACGTAAGGAAAAATTTTTTTTTTTCATAAATTCACCATAAATCGAAATATTGTGTTAGAGACTTCCAATTTGTTGCAAAATAAAGGTAAATGATTGAATATTAATAGAATGTAAGAGTTTTAGCTTACAATTGCATTTTTTGACCAATTTGGTAGAGTCAAAGTTGACCGAAGGTGTATATTTTAGCACATCGTTATTTATAAAAAATATTTCAAAACTGATAAAAGCTACAACCATGGGTTGTTTTTGGTTGTATTCTACATGAAATTGTGCACATTTCCATATATAAAACTTTATGTAACGGCTAATTTAAAATGGTGCAAATATTACGACAATCGGACGAAATATTTCTGATTTTTTCGGAAGAGTTACCACACGGACGCAAGGAAAAAGTTTTTTCATAAATTCACCATAAATCGAAGTATTGTGCTAGAGACTTCAAATTTGTTGCAAAATGAAGGTAAATGATTGAATATTACTAGAATATAAGAGTTTTAGCTTACAATTGCATTTTTCGACCATTTTGGTAGAGTCAAAGTTGACCGAAGGTTGAAATTTTGGCACTTATCGTCATTTATATGAAAATATTTCAAAACTGATAAAAGCTACAACCATGATTTGTTTTTTTATTGTATTCTACATGAAATTGCACACATTTTCATATATAATACTCCATGTAACGGCTAACATAAAATGGTGCAAAAATTATGTCAATGTGACGAAATAATTTCCGAGATGTGTCGCTGATGCTTTTTTAGTGCGAGAAAAAAGAAATTCGCGCCTACGCGCCTGGGTAAAGATTGTAAACAAAACAATGCCTTGATCTGTGAGCTCCCAGCATCCCCCAAGGCGCGTGATTCAAAAGTTTTTGCCTAGTAGGCCTATAACTATTTTTCCGCGAATTTTTAAAAAAACTTTTTTATATAGACGTACCATACGCACCCAACAGACAATTTATATCGACGTTTAATACGTCCAATCGGTGTTAAATGGTTAACTGTGAAATAAGTATATACAGGCAGTCCCCGGGTTACAATGGGGGTTCCGTTCTTGAGACGCATTGTAACCCGAAAATTGCTGTAAGCCGGAACATCATAAAAAATCCTAAGAAAACCTTACTTTTAATGCTTTGAGTGCATTGAAAACTATGTAAACTGCATTCTTATTGCATTTTTCATCCAAAAAACCTTCAAATATTGATTATTTTGCATTTTTGGTGTTATACGTATTGCTTGTGCCAGATGAGCGTTGTAAGCGTCGTAACCCTGGAACATGCGTCGTAACCCTGGAAATAATTTCTGATGAATATAACTGAAAAGCGCCTTAACCTCGGAACGTCGTAAGCCAAACCCGTCGTAACCCGGGGACTGCCTGTATAGTCAACCCCTGGTATTTGGGGGAGGGGGGGATAGGAACCACAACCACCTGCAAATAACTAAAATCCACAAATATTCGACACTTCTAAAAATACTAATAACTGCCTATTTTAATAGTTCCGACACTAAAAATCCCCTCTAAAAATGCATATATCTGCCTATTTTAATAATGCAAACAATAAATATACCTTAAACTATCACCCTAAAACGCTTTAACCCTTAAACGCCGAAGGGGTATAATAAAAATCGTCTCCCGTATGCCAAGGGGGTCTCGGAGTGAGCGCCGAAGCGGAAAAAATATTTTTTTCAAAAAATCACAGCGTGCTTAGTTTTCAAGATTAAGAGTTCATTTTTGGCTCATTTTTTTGTCATTGCCTGAAGTTTAGTATGCAACCATCAGAAATGAAAAAAAATATCATTATCATATATAAATAATGCGATATATGATAGCACAAAAACAAAATTTCATATATAATTGTATTCAAATCGCGCTGTGAGCAAAACGGTTAAAGCTAACAAGTTAATTTTTTTTTTTCGTTGTAAAACAATCAAAGCAACACAGAAAATATTATCACAAAATGATGCATGAATTCGTAACCAGCGTACGTAAAAAAATGTTTTTTTCAAAAATTCACCATAAATCTAAATATTGTTCTAGAGACTTTCAATTTCTGTCAAAATGAAGATAAATGACTGAATATTACTATACTGTAAGAGTTTTAGCTTACAATTACAGTTTTTTACCATTTCAGAAGAGTTAAATTTGACCGAATGTACAATTTTTTTATATATTTTTTTTTATATGCAAATATTTCGAAAATGAGAAAAGCTACAACCTTCAATTATTATTAGTTGTATTCTACATAAAATTGCACACATTTTCATATATAAAACTCTATGAAATTGAGCAAATATTCCGAGAATGCGACGTACACATTTCGGAGATTTGCGGCGGAGAATCTGCGCGCGGAGGGAAGGAAAGTTTTTTTTTTTTTAATTCACCATAAATCTAAATATTGTGCTAGAGACTTCGAATTTGTTTCAAAAT
Source organism: Macrobrachium nipponense (assembly GCF_015104395.2). Taxonomy (NCBI): domain Eukaryota; kingdom Metazoa; phylum Arthropoda; class Malacostraca; order Decapoda; family Palaemonidae; genus Macrobrachium; species Macrobrachium nipponense. The sequence continues at coordinate 11,660,098 of NC_061103.1, read as the reverse complement.
GAAGATAAATGACTGAATATTACTAGACTGTAAGAGTTTTAGCTACAATTGCGTTTTTCGACCATTTCAGTAGAGTCAAAATTGACCAAACGTGGTTTTTTTTCTATTTATCGTGATTTGTATGCAAATATTTCAAAAATGAGAAAAGCTACAACCTTCAATTATTTTTTGTTGTATTCTACATGAAATTGCGCACATTTTCATATATAAAACTTTATGTAAAGGCTAATTTAAAATGGTGCAAACATTACGACAATCGCACGTATGATTTTTTCGGAAGAGTTACCGCGTGGACTTAAGAAAAATTTATATTTTTCATAAATTCACCATAAATCGAAATATTGTGCTAGAGACTTCCAAGTCGTTGCAAAATGAAGGTAAATGATTGAATATTACTAGAATATAAGAGTTTTAGCTTACAATTGCGTTTTTCGACCATTTCGGTAGAGTCAAAGTTGACCGAAGGTTGAAATTTTGGCATTTATCGTTATTTATGTATATGAAAATATTTCATAACTGATAAAAGCTACAACCATAGGTTGTTTTTAGTTGTATTATGCATGAAATTGCGCACATTTCCATATATAAAACTTTATGTAACGGCTAATTTAAAATGGTGCAAACATTACGACAATCACACATATAATTTTTTCGGAAGAGTTACCGCTCGGATGTAAGGAAAAAGCTTTTTTTCATAAATTCACCATAAATCAAAATATTGTGCTAGAGACGTCCAATTTGTTGCAAAATGAAGGTAAATGATTGAATATTACTAAAATATAAGAGTTTTAGCTTACAATTGCGTTTTTAGACCATTTTGGTAGAGTCAAAGTTGACCGAAGGTTGAAATTTTGGCACTTAAAAGTTATTTATATGAAAATATTTCAAAACTGATAAAAGCTGCAATCATGAGTATTTTTTTTGTTATACTCTACATGAAATTGCGCACATTTTCATGTATAATACTCCATGTAACGGCTAATTTAAAATGGTGCAAAAATTATGTCAAAGTGACAAAATAATTTCTGAGATCTATCACTGATAATTTTTAGTGCGATAAGAAAGAAATTCGCGCCTGCGTAACGATTGTAAACAAAACAACACCTTGATCCGTGAACTCCCAGCATCCCCCAAGGCACGTGATTCAAAAGTTTTCGGCTGGTAGGCCTATAAGTATTTTTCCACGAATTTTTAAAGAAACTTTTCTATGTCAACGTAAAATACGTCCAATTGGCACCAGACAGACAATTTATCTCAACGTAAAATACGTCCAATAGGCGTTTAAGGGTTAATATAATTTCAAAGTCATCTTACAACATTACCTTTAAAAATACTGTAAGGTATACTGTTGGTAACACTAGCTACATACTATACTGTAGACCTGTGAGAGACATCCTACTGGATTTCTGCCACTATCACAAAATTCATTCATACTGGCAAAATCAATGAGAGAATCTTCCTAAAAGAAACTACCTACTACATACTACTTACCTAGTTCTTTCTACCAAACTGAAGTTGCTGACACAGATCTTAGCATCTTTCTGAACCTCATTCCTTGCATTTAACTTCAGTAACTACATATTCTCCACTTTTGCAAATTAGCTAGTCCAGTGGAACCCCCGTATTCGCATTCTCCGGATTCCTGGACTTACGCATTTGCGGATTTCTCTCTGGAACATTTCCCCCCCCCCTTATTCGTGGAAAATTCGCCTATTCGCAGTATTTTTCTATGAGAAATATCCACAAATTCCTTTTTATTATCAATTTCATCATAAAATACACTTTTTGTGATAAAACTATTAAAAAAGCCAAGTATGAAAATTTTTAGTGGGTTTTTCTTGAGTTTTAATAACAAAATAGGAGGTTTTAAGCATTTTTGTAGGGGTTTTAACTATTCACGGGGGGGGTCTGGTACGCATCCCCCGCAAACACTGGGGGATCACTATATTTGCAAACAAAATTTTACATTAATGTAGTGTATCACAATAAATTGCACTTTTAATAAATCCAGTTACTTACCTAACTTGAAATATACTTTGTAACAATTTCTTATCATTACATCTCAGCTCTCTTTCAAAGTTTCTGAAAATTTGTAAAGAGAAGCATAGTTTTACTGTCATATGTACAACTTTTTCCTGTCGTGGAGTGCAGTTACAAATGAATTTAGTTATCATGGGGTAATAAATATTGACTCCACACTAACAAAACATAGTGATTTGCAACACAAGTATGACGATGAACTGTGATAAACTCTAGTGTTCAGATACTATATGCAATAAAACAACAAATAATGTAAGGAAGTTTCATACCACTAATCATGTACGATGCTAACACAAGCAAATATAAAATATGATTACCTCTGCATAATAGAAAAAAATGACGTTTTCATAATAAAATAAAGTTTTGTACATACTTACTGAGTAATTACATAGCTATTAGTTTCATTTATTCACAGCAGCTTAGATTCAAATTTTGCAGTAGCAACACTGATGTCCTGTGTATGTGACCAGTATCATCCCCTAACAAGATGGTTAGGAACGACTCTGCGGACAATCTTCATTCCATTTATGCTTATGTCCATCAGAGGGGACGAGGGAGGGCTTCGATCATGTAATTACTTGGTAAGTATATATGAAACTTTATTTTATTATAAAAATGTCATTAGACAGATGCTTTGGAAATCTCAATCTCAGTAGGAAAAGAAGAGCGTAGGTTAAGACACCACATTTTATTTGCGACGCATTTCATTGTTTCTTCATAACATTTTCAAGCCTAAAAGAGACATTACAATATTTTAATAGTAGTTACATAATTACATAATCTTTTAACTACTATTAAAATACTGTAATGTCTCTTTTAGGCTTGAAAATGTTATGAAGAAACAACGAAACACGTCACAAATAAAATGTGGTGTCTCTTAACCTACGCTCTTCTTTTCCTACTAAAAATGTCATTTTCATAAAAGTAACTTACCAAGTTAATTTACATAGCTGAATCCCACATTGACAGGAGGTGGGATAAATGGACATATTCTTTAAACCATTAAGTCATTTAATGAATTAGATATAGAAAAGTTGATAGCATGGAAAGCAATGCTTATTGTTCCTTGTTATTCATAAGAGCCTACAGTAGAAACTGCCTCTGGTTGGTGCTCAACTTAAACTGTGGTGGTGCAGCAGTTGTTTTGACATCTTTAGCTTTGACTAGAAGGAGGAAGAAGCTTCTCCTAAATCTAAGCATGTCTTAGAAGATAAAAGTCCATTAGAATATGGGGCAAGGTGTTCAAATCATAGGATGAAACGAGCTCTGGGCAGAGAACTCTCTAGTCCTCCTCAGAGCCAGTGAGTGCTTCCAGCACTCAGAGAATGAGCTGGTGCCAGGTTGCAGCTGCTGATTGGAGTTCTAATCAGAGGAAGATACTAGCTCTTGCCAAAACACCATAGGTTCTGGAAGGCCTTCGAACCTGAACATTCAAACTGGATAGGAAACTGTTCTTCCTTAGAGTTACTGAGCGCTCAGAGCAAGAGCTGGAGTCATAGCAAAAGCTGAAGTTGGCCTGTTGTTGGTGCCAGGAGAGTAGGGCTCTAGAAAAGCTATGAGCTCAGGTTTTGTCTGACACTCTTGAAAGACAGGGATGTCCATAAAATTCTTAAAGGAGAAAGAAACAGATCTGGATCTTGGATGGGTCCCCTTGTCCTTGACTATAATCCAAGGAAAAATAAGCAAACCCCATCTTCTCCCTTGCTTTGGTGTGTCAGGAACTCAAAGGAAATTAAGATAGGGATGCCAACAAACTATCTCTCTATGCTTACACATGAGTTATGCATAGATCAATACCCCTTAATGGGGTAATTGCAAAAGGGACACTGGTTTTGGAAATCTGATCCCCATGTCTGGTTTCTGCAATACGTCTAAAAAAGATTCTTCCATTGACAAGCCTCTAGACAGTCTGGAGTCTGTCAGGGAAAGATCTGACTACCTTGGTAGATCTCTTGACGCAAGGTTGTCTGAGAAGACACGGTGAGGGGAGGATCCTGTAGAGTAAGCCCACAACCGAATAGATTCAGGGCCAGAATAGGGCTAAGTGGCCAATGTAACTCCTCCTTGTGTAACTCCTCCTTGACCGTACAAAAGGCATAAGGAGAAGAGGTCTGACGGATCGGTCTTTAGCATGGAGTCTGTTGCACATGCTATAGGGATAGTATGGACCACAAAAGGAGGAAGATGAAGATTCCTTTAAGGGGGCAAACAGGCAGCTGGGGAATTGGCAGTCCCCTTCTAATGTCACAGTACAGTGGACCCCCTATATTTGCATTCTTGAGATTCACGGACTCGCTTATACGCGGAGTTTTCTTTGGAACCTTTCAAAAATTATTCATGGGAGGACTAACTTATTTGCAAATTTTTCTGTGGCGCTCTGTAAATATGTTCACGGATGAGAATTTTTTCGTAAAGTAATATTCTGTATATTCATAATACGTATTTACTGTATATATAATATGTGACATTAAATATTATAATAGTAATATTAAATCATACGGGTACTACTGGTGATGAATGCTGATTGTAGATGATGATGATATTAGTTGTGTAGTCCGATGAATGCCGATATAGAGACACTGCACAGCATAGTAGTTACATCTCCTCTGAGGGTGCCTCTTCACCTTCTTCTGAAGGCACTTCGTCAGTGGTTTCGGGAGGCTGCATCTTATGGAGGTACTTGTAGTACATTCTCAAGAAGGTGATATGATATGGCTTCACTAGTTTACTAACAGTATTGATAAAATTTGCCGCCCTTTCTTCATTCTTATCCAGTGCCTTGACCATTGTCTATCTGACTGACTTCCCTGATCAGTTTATACAGACCACGAAATTCTTCAAAGTCCCGGTCCGTTGGTGGAATAGTAGTAAAGAAGGCAGCAAGTTCTTCTCCAAAAAAGGCCTCCCCAATTATTTTACCCTGTTCACACTTGTTCTCAATGCAGGCAACTACACTTTCAGTCTCGATATAATAGCCTACTACTTCTCCATGACTTTTGCCCTCTCTTAACATAACAGTCATGTCTACTTTCTCCTCATCTGCCATTATCTGCAGGGGCCTCTGATGGTTAGGCTCTTTGCTAGAAGCCTTAGGAGAAGCAGAATGTTTACAGGACATTTTAAAGAGTATTCTTAGTCCATATACCATTATGTACATGCAAAACACACACAAATGATAGAACATTGAACTGAATTGGGTCAATTGGGCATAAACTGCACATTGATATTCTGCAAGTACAGTGAATACCCGTATTCGTGGGAGATGCATACCAGACCGCCAATAGCTAGAATCCACGAATACTTAGAACCCCCCTCTAAAAATGCTTATAACTGCCTATCTTGAAAGTTCAAATGCCAAATGTGTATTTAAAGTATCATCCTACATCAAATATACCTTGAATCATTATTCTATTACTGTATACAACCAATAACACAGAGCGAGAAAGAGAGAGCACAACCAATAACAGACAGACAGACAGACAGACAGCATTAAATGGGCAACATCACATATTTGACCATCGAGAGTGAAATTACAGTACTTATGAATTATTTCAGTGACGTAGAGAATATGAGAGAGAGAAGAGAGAAGAGAGGAGAGAGAGGAGAGAGAGGTAAATTCCTTTACAATACTCTATATATTTGATATGAATAGATTTAAATGAACCTCTATAGACAAAAGTTCTTCCCCTCCCATATGTATATCTCTTCCAGAGAGAGAGAGAGAGAGAAATAGAAATGAGATAATCAGGTGTTGGCAACAATTTGGACCCAGGTCACTTTCTGTCAAGTACAGTGACATTTCTGACAGGCCCAACCACAGCCCTTGCTTCACAACTTGAAAAGCAAAAGACAGGGAAAATTCTGTTCTTTAATTTACTTTTATTTTTTTAAATAACTTACTACAGAAATGCATAAATATTGTAATAACAGTGTATTTTTATTATTATTATTATTATTATTTAGTGTTACTAATATTTGAAAATTAGTACTTATATTTAATCATTTATTTGTCATACAAAACAGAGAGAGAGAAAGAGAGAGAGTTATTATTTTTAATTTTTAATATCATTTAATCTTATTAAACCTAATGCAGTACATATTAATCAATATTAATATTTGAAAATTGGTAAATCATTTTTATATCATACATATTCACTAATTAGTGAATATTTATCAATGAATAAATAAGTGTTGATACCAATTGTTTAAAAGGAGACTTTCCTGAGAGAGAGAGAGAGATTTTTCAGCATATCCTTTGACCCCTCAATGGCAATTATGAGAGAATCACTAAGATGGCAACACTCCCCTACCCTTGCAGTCAGGGTTCTTGACATTTATGAAAGCTCCACCCTCACCCCTCTCTCCAAGTCTCTTACTAAAAGACTGGGTTTTCCTTCATTCTTACATAATTTTTTAATTTATAAAATAAAATCTTACTAATTCACTTCATACAGTATTTTCTTTAATGAATTGATATTATTGCTATTTACAATAAAATTATTTGAAAATCAGTAAATCATTTATTCAGCATACAAAAAAATGCTAAGTCCCACAGAAAAATCTGTGAACAGGCAAGTCCGCAAATCTCAAGAATGCAAATACAGGTTGACTGTACTGCACATTTTATGAGATGTTTTTTAAGATGATTTTTAAACACTATATGTACATACATAAAGTGTTTTAGGTAAGTATGCAGAGCATATCTAATACTATACATAGGACAACGGGAATAGTAAGGTACGTAGTATTTTTATGCATACATACTAAGTATATTTTCGTGACTAAATACATTTGTGATGAAAAAAAAGATTTAATAATTTTCAAATACTACAGTTTTGTAATATACTAATGTAAACACAGCAAAATTCAATAACATAATTTGCTTTTCTTAACCAACCAATTTTCTGCAGATAAACCAACATGATGATGCTGTGACACCTTCTTAGAGCAGTACCCAGACGAAATGATACTCGACACACTATTGGCTTTCATCTGCAAAACAGCTAATCCAGGAGCAGCATTCATTTTCCTTCGCACTCATTTACTGTACACTTGGCATTGATTGATTGACATGAGTCCCATCTCATGAAGATGGAACTGTGAGTATCGCACATATCTCCTTCATCAGCCTCACTGTGTAGTGTGTTACTGATATACATGAACAAGATCACAAATCTGTGCTTTACGTATCAGCAAATATCAGTGTGAATCATGCCAAAAATGGCTCCTAAAATGCACCCTGCTCCTTCTAAGGATTCTGGCAAAGAGCCTAAAAGAAAGAAGGCGGTATAAAGTTTGACGAGGTGAAAGTTCTCGATATGTTAAAGGAAGGCAAAAGTTTCACTGCGGGTGGCGGCCATTTTAATGTGAAGTACAGTGAGATACATAAAAAAAAAAAGTGAAATTGGAAAGTGTAGGCATGAGCTACTTTGGTACAGCATAAACAGTGTCGACAGTGCGAGATAAAATAATCATGCAAATGGAATCTGTGCTGGTGTACTGTCGGAAGAAGAACATGCCCCTTGACTCCAACATCATTCGTGAAAAAGCGAGACAACTTTACCAGCAGTTATAAATTGCTACGGAAGGCGACGATGTAGAGGCACAGGAAGGTGACAAAGAAGGGGAATTAGAATTCTAGAGCTTTGATGAACCTGCGTCTGAAGAAGACAAAAATGATGAAGAGGAGGAAAAGCCACAACTGGGACCATCTTCAGCTCCCCAAGGTTTCAAGGCAAGCAAAGGATAGTTTCACCAGTTCCAGAAGCAGTTCCACATAAAGTCTGTTTCCCTACATGGGGTGTGACGGTAGAAAGTTACTCATTTAATTCATATTGGTTATTTACGAATTGATTCATCATCCTCCTCTAACTTCTTTAGATTATCACTGTAAGATTGATTATAAAACCACAAGAAGAAAAATTTTATTTACCAACAAATGTATAGCAGTGTAGCCACCCCTTGCTTTGTGTTTTTCTTCTCTATATGCCTGAGTCATTCCTATTTTTTTGGCAGCACTGATATACAGCGAAACGACGCACCAAAGATTTTTACCACTCTTCCCATTTGTCATGAATTTCTTCTATACTTGAAGATATATCCCCATTGAGGGACCCAGTGCTGGAGACAGTGATTGACATCTGCGGGAAATTCTAATGAAATAAAGAAGACATAAAATAAAGGAATTTTCTTCGTCGAAGAAATGAGACATGTGGGTTCAAAATATCCCCTCAAAAATGACAATTGAATTTTAGAGGCTATATCAACCCAAGTATAGGATAAGGCAGGAGATTTTTGGTAATCATCACTCTCCCCCCCCTCATCCTCACCATATATCAGCATCACATGCATCTGGATGAAGACTTCAGAATCTCCAATCCATCTATGAGGAAATCTGGTGTATGAAATTTCATTAATCTAGTTATATGATTAATGTCATGGGAAAATCACCCAGGACAGAGGCAGCCGCAAAATATCCCAAGACCTTCAAGAAGATTCTGCAGAAGAAAGGATAACACCCAGTAAAGGTGTTCAATATGGACGAGACTAGCCTGTTCTGGAAGAAGATGCCGTCCCGGACGTACCTCATGAAGGACGAAACCAAAGCCTCAGGATTCAAGGCACAGAAGGATAGGCTTACCCTCCTAATTTAGGGGAATGTGGCTGGCTTTCTGCCCAAACCAGGCCTAATTTACAAGGCTGCAATCCCCAGGGCACTCAAGAATAAGAACAAGGTGTCTTCTGGATGCTTAATCTCAAGACCTAGATCACCAAAGTCCTTACAGAGTACTGGTTCCATCAGAGCTTCATTCCTCAAGTTAGCCAATACCTTGGTGACTTAGACATGGAGTTCAAGGTGTTGCTGACTATGGATAATGCTGGTGGCCACCCTTTCGATCTTTATTACAAGGGAGTCCAGCTCAAGTTCCTCCCTCCCAACACCACCTCTCTCCTCCAGCCTATGGACCAGGTGTGATCTATGCCTTCAAGGCACTCTACACTGGGAACTCCCTCCAGCACCTTGTTGATGCAATGGAACATGACAGTGAATTATGCAGAAAGAGTATTGGAGTAAATTCAAGATTGCCTTGTGTCTGTCCGTCATCAACTGGTCACAGAAGGACATGAAGAAAGAGACCCTGAATGCATGGTGGAGTAAGTTGTGGCCGGAGTCCATAATTATACAGGCTTCTCTCCTGAGGAAATTTAACATTCGGCCATTAATAAGGCAGTCCAGTTGATGAAGTTGCCACCCTCACTGACACCCAATCTGATCCCCTGACAGACCAGGATTTGGAAGACCTGACAAAGTCTGCCAGAGAGGAAAAAGACACTCCAGGTTCAAGAGAGGAGCAGGAGCAGAAGGAGGAAGGCCTGACTTTGGAATGCCTGGCCCAATTTAGGAGAATGATCAACAATGCTCAGGAGTTTGTTGCAACATGAGATCCTTATATAGAACACTCCTTAGAATTTTCAAACATCCTTGATATGGCATTGGAGCCCTATAATCAAACCCTCACCACCATGAAGAAGCAATGACAACAGCTGCCAATCACCGTGTTCTTCACATGTATGAAGAAGGACCCTTCAAAGCCTCCCCAAACCCTGAAGTAGTTCCTCCCAGATCCCCTGAAGAAGTGCCTCCCAAATCACCTGAGTCAGTCCCTCCTGAAGCACCTCCGGAAGGTAAAGAGCTGCCCTCAGAGGTGATGCAACTCCTCTGCTTAGCCGTGCAGTCATCCTCATCACCATTCATTGGGCTACACAGCTAATTCATCATCACCATCTTTAATCAACATTCATCACAACAAGTAACTTATTTAAGTACTATGTTGTACTAGCGTATAAATTTTTTTGATGTTCATACATAATTTTGTTCTTTCTATCTCTCTCTTGTGATTTTCCTTGTAAAAAGAAAACTAGACAGCTTGAATAGTAACTGTATGAAAGAATATGTGCATAGTTCAATGCTTATGGGGGGACTGACTTATTTTCACACGTATGTAACTACCTACGTAAGTTATACAGTACATACATATATATTTTTTTAACCATAAATTGAAGATTTACTTTTAAATAGTAATATTATTTCAAAGATTAATATGTAAAGAAATAGGATAATATTTCAATGTATAATTGATGGATGGTATTTTTAGAAATACTTTGGTGCTTAAACATTCAAGATAGGCAATTATAAGCATTTTTAGAGGGGCGTTCTAAGTATTCGAGGATTCTAAATATTCACAGGGGTCTGGTACGCATCCCCCGTGAACATGGGGGGTTCATTGTACATCTGAAAGGACTTTTAGTTCTATGAACTGATCAAGTAATTAGAAGACTTGACTGATCTGTTCACAGAGACTGGACTCTTCCTATAAAGGTGGAGAGACATGAGTAGAGCCTTGTTACATAAAACATTAGGACTGTGGTCTTGTCTGAATGGTTACCACAGTCTATGAGTGAACTAAGATTAAGAATCATTGAAGTTGTGTAGAACTTCCAGCTCTATAAAAAAAAAGTGAAGGATCTGTCTTTCCGGGGACCACTCCCTCGGAATCCCTTGTTCTTCAAAGAGGCTCATCAATCTAGAAACCAAGCATTGAAAAGAAATCCATGTCTGGGTTCATGAATGAAGGAACTTTTTTCCAAAAGGCTAAGTTCAGATAACTATAAGCATCAAATACAAGAGGACCAAGGACCCCAGAGAAAACATCGTGTCATCATAAGGTCGACACACAGATCCTCGCACTTGGAAGACCCTGTCCCATAAGAAGGGTCTAAGATACTCCCTGTACTGGCAGGGACAAGGAAGGGTGCTTCCTACATCTCCAAAACCCTTCAATAGCTGTGGGCATACCTCTCATTGATTATAGACTTGCAGCCAAACAGCAAACTTGTAGAAGGATGTGCAGAATCGCAGTCAACTGTGCGAACTTGCTGCCAACTCTGCGGAATTTATGATAGCCATGAGCTTGACAGTACCCTCATATAGAACAAACAAGAGCAGAACTGAATGCAAATGAAAATCTGAAAAGTTAAAAGCGTCTTGAAAATTCCATAACCATAATAATCTGGGCACTGTGAGCTTACGCCAGACATACAGAGGAGGTCGCCGAGAATTAGAAAGATAAGGATGAGTACTCTAGTGCATTAGGAAGTGGTGCCAAGAGCCCGGGAATGGATCCAGGTAATCTGGAATTTGCACCTCACAGGAAAAATTGGACTGAGAAGGTGTAAGGCACTTCTCTTCTTGCTTAGGTACTAAAGAAGGGTCGTTTAACAAAGAACAAAACTACAAAAGGTTGTGAGAAGAAACTTTTACTGTTGACAGGAAGCAGCGTGAAGAGCCAAGAAACTTACGTCCTTCAAAAAATGTGGAACACTTCACGATTGTGTGCCATCCTTGTGCACAGGCCAAGTAAATCTCCATATTGTTCTACTTCAGTATAAGTATTGCCAAAGCAAGTACTGAGAGAGAATTGGAGAACGCATTGCAAAAGTCCTATATTAGGTTAGTCCAAATTGGCCAACGTCTCGTGGATGCCAGAGTCTAGAAACTTAATGTCCCAGACACGAAGGGGGAAGGAAGGCAGAACTCTTGGGCTGGCTGAAAGCAGTGACTCTTTGGTGGCCAGAAAAACTCCAAAATCCAAGAGAGGCAACTGAAAACAACAGGAGGACTCTGGCCAATACTCCACTTGACAGTCCAGAAAATTAGGACTAGAGGACAAAGAATGCACATCCCTATAGATGCCTTTTCAATGATTGTCTGTCCGCAGGTCTCGACCGAGGAGTAACTATCCGGGGGCAAACCCCTTAGGACTCCATGGACCACCAGTATGTCTCTTCCAGGTTTAGAGGTGTCTTGACAGGGATTGGCGTTAGGAGATCTGATAGGGTGAGATACCTGGGACCCGCAACAGGCTCTATTATGCGTAACCTCCAACCTCTCTCGGACTTCAGTGTGCCTCCTCCCATGTTTAGGGGAGTCTGACAGGGACTTTCTGTCTAGGAGCATTGAGGGATGAGTAGTCACCTCCTCCACCGCACAACACTATACTATCACAAGGTTAACATCAGCTAAACCAATCACAAGTCTGACAATGGTACAGGAAGGAAGCAAGGGAGCCAGGTGCAGGAGCAAGAGGATAAAATTAAAGGGCTAGTAGCAGGAGAGAAAAGCAGAAGGAGCTTCCACTCAGCACCCATGTACCAAAACTGTAGATGGTGCCAGGCATGCGGCCTCCATTGAAAAATACATGACTTAATTTGAGACCTGCACATGACTACTGACAGGATCAACCAGGTAGTTGATCGGCATCAGGAGAGCTAGTCGTCAGGCTGGCTAGGAGCTATCTGTGTTGATTCAGGTTCAGCATATGCACCGCTAAAGCAGAGTTAATGTATGGATCTCGACTGTTGACAGCATCCTCTGTAAAACCCATCACAGCTAAAATTCTCTCCTGCTACATTGTACCCTTTCACTTGAACAATTCTGGAAAGGAAAGGGTGATAAGCATTTAAATTTAAAGAAAATTTGCTATAGTAGTGGGCAATTACCTGCAAATTCACTATGAAGTGAAACATGTAATAAAATTAAATCAGAACTTACTAACTAAACAATGAAATACTACTAATCTTGCAAGAAATCCATTGCAGAAATGTATTTCATTACTGAAATTGGTTTAGTAGCGAATCAATGTTTACATTATACATAAGCTACTTGATAAAGATGGTAGCGAATGCAATTTTGCTTCATCACGCCACTGAGCAACAAAATGTTTACATTATTACACTGCTAGTAGCTTTACATTGTTGCATTACTCTCTGTAAAAATGAATTCAAGAAAAGCTTGTAAAGTTCCCACTGAAGCAATATTCAATAACAGATCAGTAGCGAACATAAATATCGGTTCGGAAACAAACCAATGTTTACGTTATAGTGTGCCACTTGGCGAGGGGTAGTTGAATTAATCAACTACAAGCAAATGATTGATATACTAGACTCTATTTAAAAACAGCGAAACAAGGGGAAAACTCATCCTGAAGCTTTCAACTGAAGCTACTCACATTAAAGTCCAATTAAATAAGTAGCAAAAAATGAACAACTGCTGCCACACCCAATGATCACCAGGAGTCACAGAAACGGAATGAGGATTGTCTGCTGATTCATTCCTAACCATCTCGTTAAGAGGTGATACTGGTCACCTAAACGGAACATTGGTTTCACTACTGCAAAATTTTAATGTAAGCTGCTGTGAATAAATGAAACTTACAGCTATGCAATTACTTGGCAAGTTACTTATATAAAAATGTGTATGTATGCATTTACAAGAAACATTGTTAGAATTAAAACCATTATCATTCCTTCCCTTCCTCTTCACTTTCTGAAAATTCCTGAAAATCCTGTGGAATATACATTTCTGAGCTAATATTTCTATAGTCTATGGCTGCAAACTTACTCTTCACCTGGGTCTTTTGCATAACAGCAATTTCTCTCTCAGCATCTAGTTTCCAAGCTGCTTTACACAGTCCTTTGCGAAAAACCATTCCATGGAAGTGTGTTAGCTTTTCATACTTAGTTCTTGAAAATCCAAGAAATCCTAAAGACATTTTCCACAATTTATATATGTGAACATTAGCATTTTGGTGTTTACTGTCTGGAGTAATGATGCAAAGTATACCATTAGGCCTAAGAAGACTGTAAGCCTTCTGACAGCACTGAAATCTCTGTTTTGGAGAAGGAATATATTCTAAAAAGAGAGAGAACACTAAAACATCAAATGAATTACTTTCTAGAGATGAAATACAATTAGTAATTTTGCTCTCTTCAGGTTTACAACCATTTCTATTTTCTTCAGTTATTTTTTTATCACAAATTAGTTTCTTCTCATCTAAGAGAGGACACTCGCTTAACTTTGTCCTTGAATTATCATTCACTGGTCCTCTGGCTTCTGAGGTTTCACCAGAATCTTCAGATGACACTTCTTTCTCTGGATGTAATTGTGGGAAATTCTTTCCATAATCCTCCACATTGCTGCTTTTATCCTTGTTTTCACTTACAGTAACTTGTAAGTTCAAGAAATCACATTGTGCAACACTCTGAAAATGAGAAAACTATTAGTTGACAACTTTACTGAAGCAAGGACTAGTACAAGTTAATACATACACACTACATCATTTCCCATAAAACTGAAGTGCTAAGGAAAATTATTTGTTCATACACAGAACACACCTTTGGTCTTAATAAATTAAGTAGAAAGGATACCCAAGTGTAATTTGTAAACCAAGCTGCTTTGACAAAGGGGGTAAATGGAATTATTCTATCTTATTTCCATAAACATATCTTAAAACTTTTGAAAATGTGTGCCAGACCCTTTTATGATAACATTTATACAAGCATCCACATTTTTTCATGACATCATGTTATAAGCCTTTCAACTTTAATATTAAAGATAATGATGCAACAAACCTTCACAGTTTACCATCTCTACTACCTGTCACCTACAATTGATAAATGACTGAGAAATAGATTATGGTTATTCCATTTGTCTAGAATCCTCACCCAACAGAGGGGACGATCACTTTCTCGGCTACTACAAGAAGCTCTTATAATGGTCTCCAGCCACTTACACATCTATATGTCACAAATGATTGGAAAATGTTGCTGGACTCTCCAAGATCCTACTATTAAAACAGTACTGTATTGATAAAAAATAACTGCTCTTAAATCAATGAATTCAATAAAACTTATGAAAACGAGTAATCTTAAAGAGCAATTAAATCAGTAGTCTTTTTGAAAGAGATGGGAAAGATCCCATTAGGGTCTAGGACACCATAAATGTCAAGTCCCAGAAGCAAAGTTGCTCACAATGGCTTGACCGAGTTTTGCCTGTTGTTTAGGATAAATACAGCAGTTTCATCAACTACTACAAGGGGAGGCAACCTTGAATCAATGCCATAGTATGTTGATCATCATCAATGGAAAATCAAGATCTCCTTCCCACCTTCCTTAGTTCTCTCATACCTGAGTTTGACTTACAAGCCTAATGAAATTATGCCACAAAAAGTCTGATCTATTGTTCCTCCAATAATGATAAGCTTCTTATTTTCTTGGTGGGCAAGCTTACATGCTTATCTTTAAGATGAAACTTGAGGATTTTAGATGGAATTCTCGTCTTGATAATTCATTCCAAAATCCTCAAGTTTCATCTTAAAGATCATACAGTACTATGTCTTCATCTGTCACTTTTTCACAATTCCAAATATTGTGATGGGGTTACATTCTGATGAACCTATTGTAGGGGTGAAAATATATGTGTGTGTAAATTAAGGCAAAGGACACAAAGGAAAGCGAAACGAAGGAGTACTGCGAGGTCTTTTGACTCAATGTCCTTTACTTAGCAGACTGACAATTATATGAAGATAAGTTTACAAAGAAGGGTCATATAAATGACAAATAGGGATTATACAGGAAAATATGTAGTACCTAGAATCCAATCAACCTGGGGAATTAGTAAACTTCCCAAAAAAGGGTTACAATTTAAGAAGTATACAAAAGGTTAACTCTGACTGCTCAGAAGCAGGATAAGACAATTAAGAGATTATACAGGGAAGTAACTGACCACACACAAAATTTCATTTTGGTAAACAATAAAACCTTTTTTTGCATGGTAAACCTATTTACAAAAAATATATCAAACATACCGTACATATACAAAGAAAGTATCTATCAGGTAGCTAATTTGTAATTAAGTCTGGGATTTTATCTTTAAGATAATTTTTAAACATGTCACTTATACAAGGGTCAAGATAATACAAGCCAGAGCTAATATTTAAATTACAATTGGAAATAAGTTGTATAATTGCAGATTCTAAAAAATTTAGTGACAAGACATCTTTTGATCTTGCAATTACTGAACTGTCATTCCAATTTCTTTTGTGATTGTTTTCACTTGAATGAATATTGCATTACGTGTTTGCCCCATTTTGACAGAATACTTATGATATTTAATTCTTAATTCTAAATCTTTGCTAGATTGGCAGGTATAAAACAATGGTCAACCCAAACATGGAATTTTATATATTATTTTTTATTAGAATTCCTTTTAGTGTTTTATTACAAGAAAAAAGAAGGCTGACCTTATAAGATTTTAAGTTTTTAGGGTTTTGAAACTGCTAAAAGATATAAAGCTAAGAATGTTCTTAGAAAAGGGATTTTGACGAAGGAAAAATCTATTTCTGGTGGAAGACCTGTGTCGCCCAGTGAAAAGTTCCTGTAGCTCACTTTTGTAAGTATAAATAGATCCTAAATACAGGCGGTCCCCGGGTTACGACGGGTCCGGCTTACGACGTTCCGAGGTTACGACGCTTTTTCTTAAATATTCATTGAAAAATCCGCCCTGGGTTACGACGCTTGTTCCGAGGTTACGACGCTGACGCTTCCGACGCTCTGAGTTTACGACGCTTTTAAAAAACACATACTATGATAAGATAAGAATCCTTTTATAGTTTAGCACAGTTTCTTCTCTCTCTCTCTCTCTCTCTCTCTCTCGTCTCTCTCTCTCCTCTCCTACTCTCTCTCTCTCTTTGTATTTTCCAACGAAAATAATCACTATAATTCTCTCTCTCTCTCTCTCTCTCTCGTCTCTCTCCTCTCTCTCTCTCTCTCATCCTCTCTCTCTCTCTATACTACAAAGATGTATGTTTTTTAGTATGATAAATAAATGATTTACTATTTTCAAATATTAATATTAATTTATACAGCAATAATATCAATTCATTAAAGAAAATACCATAGTGAATTAGTAAGATTTTAGCTTATATTTAAAAAATTATGGAAGAATGAAGGAAATCCCAGTCTTCTTGAAGTAACTTCCAGTGACCTTTTCTCGAGATGCAGGAACTAAAACTGTCAGCTATATATCAAGTTCTGTGACAGCCATGAGGGGGAAGAGCTGGGGGAGAGCTGCAGTGTTGCAATCATGTGGTTCTGACATCTCTCTCTCTCTCTCCTCTCTCTCTCTCTCTCTACTACTCTCTCTCACTCTCTCTCTCGCTCTCACCTCTCTCTTCTCGTCTCTCTCCATCTCTCTCTCTCCTCTCTCTCTCTCCTCTCTCTTTCTCATTTACTGAGACTCGAGATTTTTTATGTACTTGTACTATTTGTTTTTAATACTTTCAAATAATAATAATAATAATAATAATAATAATAATAATAATAACTGTAATTACAAAATTCATATGTGATAGTATTTTAAAGAAATACAATACGTACTAATCTATCCATGTCACTTTTAATTAAGGTTAACTCTCTCTCTCCTCTCTCCTTTCCTCTCTTCAACTCTCTCACTCTCTCTCTCTCTCCTCGTCTCTCTCATCATTTTCGGCAACCATCTCTCTCTTTCTCACCTCCCTCTCTCTCTCTCGCTCCTCTCTCTCTCTCTCTCTCTCTCTCTCTTTGCCACACAAGATAATAATGTGTCATACATAGTGGTGGTAACTCCCTCCTCTCTTTCGCTGGAAGCGTTATAAACAGAGAGAGATAAACACTCTCTCTCTCTCTCTCTTTTACCGAGATGAAAGAATTTTTATGGTACTAGTATGTAAAATGTTTATTGATAATTTCAGTATTCAATAAGAATAATAATAATAATAATAATAATAATCCAATAATAATAAAACTTTAATTACAAAATTCATAATGGTCGTATTTTAAAGAGATGAAAATTACCTTTCCATTTCACTTGTAAGGATAATTCCTCTTTCTTACTGAGATGAGAGAATTTTTATGGTAGATGCACGTGTTTATTATATTTTCAAATAATAATAATAATAATAATAATAATAATAATAATAATAATAATAATAATAATTAAGAGAAGTAGTAATAATACGATAACTAATTTCAAAAGAAAATTCTTCCCTTTGTCTTTTTCTGTATCAATTTCCCCATCACTCAACTCGAGTGACACTCAAGCTTAACAATGCCATACAATGGTCAACGAATTTAATGGTTTTATGTAATCTCTCTCTCTCTCTCTCTCTCTCTCTCTCTCTCTCTCTCTCTCTCTCTCTCTCTCTCTCACTCTCACTGAGATGATCATTTTCATGGACGTGTATGTAATAAGTTTATCATTAATATTTTCCAATAATAATACTATAAGTACAAAATTCATATCTGAGTATTTTAAATACAATAATCATTCCATTTATCTCTTTTAAATACTGTAAGGACAACTCTCTCTCTCTCCTCCTCCTCTCTCTTCTCTCTCTCTCTCTCTCTCTCTCTCTCTCTCTCTCTCTCTCTCTCCCTCTCTCCACAAGATACTTGTCATACATTTGGTGTTTCTATTTCTTCCTTTTATCTCTCTCGCTCTCAGCAAAAGAATTGATAGACAGACAAACATAATTGCACAGTCCTCTCTTTCTCACTTCTCTGGAGAAATATATGTATTTATGGGAGGGGGAAAAAGTTGCCTACAGACGTTCATTTCAATCTATTGAAACCTAAGGAGTTATCTCTCTCTCTCTCTCTCTCTCTCTCTCTCTTGTATTTTAATGAAAATATACAGTAATTTGTGAATACACAGTGTTGCACATGAAAAAAAGTAAATTAGTGATAATTTTAGAGATACGGCCCTAAGAAAAATTGCAAATTATTAGTGAAATTTTCCCTGTGGCCATGTTTTCAAGAACGTCGTTCCGGCTTACGACGATTTTCGGGTTACGACGCGTCTTAAGAACGGAACCCCTGTCGTAACCCGGGGACCGCCTGTATACCAGAGAAAAAAGCTAGCATGGTATGCTGAGGTTACTACCCTCGCGCGAGCACCCAAAGGGTTTCGGGTATAAAGTACAAGGCGAGTGGAAGCCACTATTCACAGGTTTTCTGCCAATTAGAAGATTCCTTTCCAAAATCCCTCTCACGGTAAGAGCCGTTGCAACGGTTACTCCTCCTTCCTCGCTCTCGCTACTACTACCCGACTCGCGCGCCATCTGCATTCCTGGAATAGACACCCTAGCTTGGATTGGTTAAGGGTGGAGAAAGAAAATAGAAGGGCTGGGTTCACCGGGCGACACAGGTCTTCCCCAAGAAATAGATTTTTCCTTTGTCAAAATCCCTTTTCTGGGTTCGACCTGTGTCTGCCGGTGAAAAGGTATCAGAGAATCCCCATCCAAGTTCAACAGATACCAAATAAATATATAAAAGGGGGTTAATGAAACCTAAGGTTCATTTAAAGAATAATTTTTAATGCATAATGAGGTAGGACTTTACTTACTTACTAATTATACTAGGACTTAAACTATGGCTTAGAACTAGTAATAATAAAATAATATAATACAATTTAAACATGGTATCTGAAGAAATATACAGGGTATATACAGACAGATCCATAAAGCAATTACGGTCTCAACACTATATACAGACAGATCCATAAAGCAATTATGGTCTCAACACTATATACATGTTCTAGTGGCAGGATGACAACCAAACCGTCATGGCCCAGGGGAGAGGGGTTTGGTAGGGAATATGAGCGAGGCAGGTAGGAAGGAGAGAGTATTAAGGGGAAGGAAGTGACCAAAGGTTAAGGAAAGGATTTAGACAAGATTCATCATTCAGGGGAGACTATGCTCCCTGCAGCAACAGCTGGAAATTTAAGGGCCTCTAGGTTTTTTAGATAGTGGCGTTTAAAAACTGCTGGAGATTTCCAACCCGTATATTTCTTCAGGTCCTCGAAATTCATGTTGTGAAAGTAGTTAATGGAGGTAGCCACTGCTCGGATATCATGGACGTGTGGGACTGAATCCGGATTGGCCTGTTTAATAAAGTAGAGTATTTGTTGTCTAATACCTTTAAGAGAAATCGTACTACCTTTCTCTCTAATGAAAAGGGGGCCTGAAGATTTTTCGGATGTTCTGGCTAAGAAGGATTTAAGGGTAGTGACAGGGCACAATGATGTGCCCTGTGTCAGAGGGATGATTTTCCATGGAGCCCATCTGTTTTGTGGGTCCTCATTTTTCGCCAAGAACCTCCTATCTGGGGATAGTAATACTTCCCCCGATGGGAGGAATTCTATATGGTCTGGATTCCTAGAGAGAGCCGAGAGTTCAGATATTCTGGCACCTGAGGCCATGGCCATTAGGAATAAAGTTTTCCTAAGCAGGGTTATATAAGAGCATGACTCATTATTGGTGTCTGAGGCTAATTTGAGTACGTCATTCAAAAACCAAGAGACCGTATGAGGGCGGTCCATTGGTCTCAGGCGGGCACATGCTCTTGGAATGGAGGAGAAGTATGCATCTGACAAGTTAATATTAAAGCCAACCTGAAAAATCTTTTTTAAGGGTGACTTGATTGTTGTAATGGTACTAGCGGCTAGGGCTTTCTCAAATAGAGTTCTGAAGAACGAAATTGCCAGATTCGTGGTCATTTTATGAGCAGCTGAGTCTCTTAGAAATTTGGCCTTTATCTGATTCTATAAACAAAATGTTTAGTGGATCGATACTAGCGTCCTTTTGGGCTGCAAACTTCATGAAGTCCATAAAGCTGACATAGTCTGAGTTTGTACTGTCTGTGTCAGTTCTGGACGAGGGATCCGTTTGGGTCGGAGCTTCAGTTCTAAAAGAAGCGGAAACCAGTTGCTCTTTGGCCAGTTGGGTGCCACTAATGCTACTTGTCCTGTGGAAGATCGTAGCTTGTGCAGGACCTTCATCAGAAGATTCACCAGTGGAAATAGATAAATCTTCTGCCAATTATTCCAATCTATGGACATCGCATCTGTGGCGTAAGCTAGAGGGTCCAGGTTGGGTGCCACGTAACATGATAGTTTGTGGTTGGATTCTGTGGCGAAAGTGCGTCTGCAATAACATTCTTTACTCCTGCCAGGTGATTTACTGACAAGTGCCAATGATTTTTCGCCACCAATGAAAATATTGCAATTAGCACTTGATTTAGATTGCTTGACCTGGAGCCTCCTTTGACTATGCAATGTACCACCACTAGGCTGTCCAAAGCTACTCTCACATGACTGTTCATGGCCAGTGTTAGTCGTTTTAAGGTCAGGAAAACTGCCATGGCTTCTAGAACATTGATGTGGAACTGGCGGAACATATCCGACCATGTTCCCTGTACTTTCTTGTATTGTGAATATCCTCCCCAGCCGCTCAGTGACACATCCGTATGGATGGTTAGAGACGGCGGAGGGAATTGCAGTGGTACCGACTTGGCCAGATTTCTGTGTTTCGTCCATGGACGAAGCCTCTTTGTCAGAATAGGTGGAATTACTGAAATCTTGTCCCTGAGATTGATGTTGGCTCTCTTTCTCCAGACTCGATTAATGTCCTTCAATCTGGCTTTTAATAGGACATCTGTTACTGATGAGAACTGTAGCGAACCTAGGATTCTCTCTTGGCTACGCCGAGAAGCCTTTTTGTTCTTGAGGAACTGTTTGGTAGCCGCTGCTATCTCCTTGGCCTTCTTGAGTGGAAGAGATAGCCTGTCTTTTATTAGGTCCCATTGGATTCCCAACCATTGGAAGCAGGAAGCCGGAACCAGCCGAGATTTTTCCTTGTTTATCTGGAAGCCCAGAAATTCCAAGAATTCTATCACTTTGGCTGTCGATTTGCGGCACTCTTCGACGCTGGCTGCCCAAATGAGCCAGTCGTCTAGATAGGCTACTAACATAACCCCATGAGTTCTTAGTTCTTGGACTATCGTCTCTCCTAGTTTGGTGAATATCCTGGGCGCGATGTTGAGCCCGAACGGCATGACTCTGAATGAGTAAGCCTTGTTTCCTAGCCTGAAGCCTAGGTACGGAGAGAAGTTCCTTGTTATTGGAACATGATAGTAAGCATCTGTAAGATCTATAGAGGTGGTGACAGCCCCATGGGGAAGTAAGGTCCGCACCTGCGAGACTGTCAACATGCGGAACTTGTCGCAATGAATGTATGAGTTGAGACGGGACAAGTCCAGAATCACTCTTCTTTTGTCCGAATCCTTCTTTGGGACACTGAACAGACGTCCTTGAAATTTTAGTCCTTTCACTCTTTTTATGGCCTTCTTCTGTAGGAGATCTTTGGTATAGTCTACAAGGTCCGCCGTTGGTATCTGATAAAATCTTAATGGCGGAGGGGGTCCTTTCTCCCATCTCCACCCCAGACCTTTGGAGACTATACTGTGGGCCCATGGACTGAAGGTCCAATGGTCCCGGAAGAGATATAATCTCCCTCCTACCTGCGGGCTCTCATTGATTGGTTGCAGGTCTGTTACCTCTACCTCCCCGGAAACCTCTACCCCTTGGTCCGCCTCGTAGCCGGGAGCCACCTCTGGCCCTGCTACTTCCCGCATGCCTGCTGTAGCTGCGAAATTAATCCCTTGCTTCATAGGCGGGGTTAAAGGCTGGGGAGGTCATAATAGCTGTGGAGGTTGAAGGCTGTTGGGCCGGCAGAGTTTGCAATAAGACAAACTGCTGCTGCGGCTGAGCCTTCGTTACCAACTTATGAGACCGGAACTGCTTGAACAACTGTTTGCGGACGGGAGGCCTAGTAAGGATTGAATTTCCTTGGCCTCTTCTTGGGTCTGGTTTGGTGTCCGGGGGTCTCAAACTTCTGTTTGAAGGGGAGTCCCCACTGGACCTGGAGGCTCTGGTTGGCTCTGACTGCCTCTCGAGAGATGCTATTAACCTCGTCTTGCGGGAACAGGTTTTCTCCCCAGATTGAGGATTTTATTAGCCTATTAGGCTCATGCCTTATGGAGGCACCCACCAGTACATACTTCCTGCAAGTCCGCCTTGATTAAATGGTCCGGAATTTTAGGCAGCCTCTCGGATAATAAAGTAGAAGCGCAATCCGGGTCAAGTTTACCTGATGTAAAGGTGGCCGGGGCTTCGTTCCAGAACTCCCTACTTGCGGGGAAGAGAAGAGAGGTAGCCTTTGTCTCTTTTAGTACTGGTAGGGGTTTGTCCTCTGCTACTGCTTGTAAAGATAGTTCCGCTACCTGGTCTGTACAGGGCGACGGAACCTCGTCCGGGGTCACAAACATGGTGAAGGTACCCTTGTGTGGCGTCAACCTAGTGTTGACGCAGTCCCAGTCAGTGAGGGTGCGCGCCCAAACAAGCTTGGGATTGGTCCCTAGGGAAGATCACTGTCTCCTTCGGGACCTTGACTACTCTAACTAGCGCATGTTTCGCTAGTCTGACAAATCTGGGAAAAGGAAATTGGAGACCCACCGGGAAGAGCTCAAAGTCCTCCAATGGACGGGTTCTGCACCCTTCAATTGTTAACTTCCCATCCGAAAATGGGGCATGTAAAGCTAACTGCCACGGGTTGTTCTTATCAAATGGCGGTAACTTTGACGCATCCGGCACTGACATAGCCAGCACCGAGGATCCAGAGTGGAGAAATCCGGTCATCATATCTTCCAGGGGCCTGATCCTCTCAGCCAAAGATGTTATTGCCTGGCCGGAGATGTCAGAGCCCGAGGCAAGTCATAACGACTCAAACCTCTCATCAACTGCTTCCCTAACCTTCGACATTAGAAGGTTAGCGAGCGTCTCATAATCGAAACCAGACTCCGTCGCCTTGGATCTGGCAGACTTGGCTCTTGACCCCTTGGGGGGGAGAGAATCCTTGGCAGCAGGTGACTTAGCAGACGAAGTCGACGGCCATGGGAGCCGGAGATGACTCAGTCGCTGCTGACAGAGCTGGTTTTGATCCCTTTGGCAGGGATTTCGGTTTTACCAATTTGATCTTGGGAACGACCGAAAGCGATCCTTCCCAAGTAGGGGCGGGCTTAGAGAAGCCCAGGAAAGAAGAGGAAGAAGGAGTAGGACTTAGGAGACTCCCTGCCTCACTTACCTCCCCACCTACTTCCTCCTCAATGGTCATGGGTTCCGTGTGGATGCTGATGGCCGCCACCTCTCCTGCCATCAAGTCCTCCTGCTCCTCTGGAAGGGGCGTCATCTCCGCCCGGATGGCTTCTATTATGGGGGCGCCCACCTGCGCCGGAACAGACGTCGATGGGGACCCCTTGAACAGAAGGGAGCCCAGTCTTGAGTCTAGTACATACGGCTGTCCTGCCAGCGCATTTCTTCCGAACCCGGAGACCCAATGCCTAAAATCAATCCTGGCGGAATGGCGGACGTCATCGGCAGTCTGTCAGAGAGGGGAACGAATTAACCTTCCACTCAGGGGATAATATTTGTAAAACTTTTCAGTTTATTATAATCAAATTTTTCATACCGATGATGTAGCAAAGATACTTACCTGCTCATCCGTGAGAAGGGACACCATCTCATAGCAGACGGTGCACGCCTCCGGGTGCCAGACCATGTAGCTGCCAAATTGCACCGCGCAGTTCGCATGAGAGCGGCACATCTCATGTCCGTAGATTTTGCCGAGGGAGGCGGAGCACCCTGGCGTCTGGCAACGTACCTTCTGTAAGTTGAAATCTCAAATGAGTATCAGCCTCAAGGGAGAGCCGGAGCTAATTCCGGCGAGAGCATGCAACTTAACCTAGATATTGGTTCAAGCCTTACTCACCAACAATTTCAACTCACTGAATGAATAAAAGAATATCTTTAGATATAACTGCCTGCTCCCGCTCCCGTTCCTGGGGGTTAAATGTATGTCTGGTACGTGGGATCTGATATCCGCCGGGACCGGAGAAGAGGAAGGACCTCACCTCTATTATGGTTGGCCGGATCAGAAGGCTACGTATTAACGTAGACGCATACCTGACCCATCTACTGTTCCCACCGGAGTAGGGGGGGGGGGGGGGGGCAAGAATGGGAACTGAGCTACAGCAAGCTTAATGCAACACTCCGGTAGCAGACGTGAGGGTGAGTCATGCTCCGTCGGTACCCGTAAAGGTCCGGAGATGTCCATAGTATAGTCCCCAAAGCTTAGCCTACTCAACGTCTCGTCTCTCAGTGTCCTAAGCACTGCCTAAAGAACGGACCAAAACGGCGGGTCAGGGAAAGGTAATTCCTGTATCTATCGAGGGGGGAGCGTAACTCCTATCCCGAGTCCGCAGCTGGGGGCGGACAACCGGAGAGAGAGACCACTGAGCGGCGGAGCTGTATATGTACAATCCGGAGCGATGTCCGCCGGCCGGTGTGGTACTAGACCGTTGTAAGGCCGGCGGAGCTATTCACTCGGAGACATAAGGGATTATATATAATACCCATAACCCCACCTCTCCCACCCCCTTCTTTCCCACTTAAGTAAAAAACTCGAGCGGCCGTTCATCGATAAGACTACTAGTGCCGCAAGTTATAAGGGTTCGGCAGAGCCTAGCCGGAAGGGGGGGGGTGGGGGGGGGGGGAGGTGGTATGTGGGGTGGTCGGTCGTGATCGTCTGGCCACCAACCCGGTCAGAGATGGACACCTATTAGAGGTTGTGTAGCCTACTACACTGCAGGGGTGGTAGTCCGACTGGGCCTGTGGCCCGTCGTGGTTGGTACAGCAACCGATCGGTGTGGCTCTCGACCAGAAGGACATAGCCTACTACTAAAGGTTGTACTAAAGGAGGCTAGGCCAAGACGAAAACAAACCAGACCATTTAAAGTACAGCAATACAAAGCAATGTATAATAATAATAATATGTATAATTAATAATGAGGCATCATGGAAGAGTTGTAAAGGAATCTATGGTTAAGGAGAATACCCAGTATGGATCTAGCTTAACCTTCCAAGATCACTACAGAACCGGACAGTTAGGCCAAATCTCCCCTAAGACATCACGATGTGGACAGTAGCCCTCAACCAAACCTACTAAATTCGAATTTTTTCGATTCAGATTGGCCGGGAGGATAGGTCCAACAATGTGAACAAAGAGAGAGAGGCTCTTTATCCTTGATATCCTCCCCTCTAGCACCGTAGCGCTAGCAGGGGGAGAGGCATAAGGGTACAGGGCTAGGGACACTTAGCCTACCTTCCAAGTCTAACTTAGGATTGGTCGGTTAAGCCAGGGGGGAGAAAGCAACTCTTCCAACCTCAACAGTAATATGAAATAACTTGTATACTTGAACATCTATTTGGTTCGTTTTAAACAATAACTCATGCACATG
>NC_061103.1:11605644-11633489 GCF_015104395.2 Macrobrachium nipponense | reverse complement strand
CATGCACATGTTACACCGGGAGAGGGAGACCGAAACCTCTCTCCTCCCCCATGATAATTGCGATAGACTACTAGTAGCCTAACGATTTTACATGTACAAAATGGAAATATTACGCAGAGATAGGCACTAACCCGCTCTTGAGAAGCTGGGGGGGGCTAGACTATAACTAATCAACCTTTCTTTAAACCCCAGAGGACGTCACGTGCAAGTTAGGCCTCTCTCCAAACCAATTCTAACTGGGATAATCATTAAGCACGTAATATAAGATACGTTTGGAAGTTCAGCAAAAAGCATGCACTTTGTCTCAAAGCTAAAAACAGGAATGTAGATGGTGCGCGAGTCGGGTAGTAGTAGCGAGAGCGAGGAAGGAGGAGTAACCGTTGCAATGGCTCTAGCCTTTGCAACGGCTCTTACCGTGAGAGGGATTTTGGAAAGGAATCTTCTAATTGGCAGAAAACCTGTGAATAGTGGCTTCCACTCGCCTTGTACTTTATACCCGACACCCTTTGGGTGCTCGCGCGAGGGTAGTAACCTCAGCATACCATGCTAGCTTTTTTTCTCTGGTATATTTAGGATCTATTTATACTTAGAAAAACGAGCTACAGGAACTTTTCACTGGCAGACACAGGTCGAACCTAGAAAGTGCAATCATTTGTAGAAAAGAGACACCCCAAAAAAGGCTTACGTACATAGGTCGTATGCTTGCGCAGTTCAATGACGTTTGCCTGAGTCGTTTCAGGAACATTGTGAAAATTAGGCAGAAGCAATCTTCCTTGGATAGTTATTTTTTAAAGAGGCCTTTAGTACTAGCAGGAGTAAGCAAAAAGGAAGAACCAATTGATACTAAAAAACAGAAAGTTGAAAGTGGTGAAGAAGTTGAAATTTTGTATAAAAAAAAAAAATTTTAAACGTAAAGTATAAAAAGTAAAAAAAAAAATTTAAAAATAAAAAAGAAAAAAAAAAATTAATTTTAGTTTTCGTTAAGTGCTACAGTTTTGTTAATGTGTTTTGTAAAGTTTAGTTTATGTATGTTTTCCTTACATTTTTGTGTGTTTCGTAAAGTTAAGTGTACGTACGTATCTGCCGTTTGTCCTCCTCCTCTGTCGCCACTTTCGAAGATAGCCTCACTCCAAAGGTAAGCTTCCACATTTTACTACATACGTACAGTATTTCTTGTATACCATGTACACTAATACACTTTATTTACAGGTATATTAGCAGTACATATTAGGTTACTTATTGAATGGTCCAAATTGTTGTAGTATTTCATTGTTTATAGGTCAATTTAGCTTTATTATGAAATTTACTGGGGTGTTTTTGGAGGGCTTGGAACGGATTAGCCATTTTACATGTAAAATGCGGTCCAAGATACGAAAAGCTCATGATACGAAGGCCGCCTCGGAACGGATTAATTTCGTATCTCGAGGTACCACTGTATTCGCGGGTTCTAACTATTCACGGGGGGGTCTGGTACGCATCCCCCGCGAATATGGGGGGAACACTGTACCTGGCAATCTCAAAGTTGGTGGGTCCTATTCACCTACACCAGTCCAAAATTTGAATTTTTGCTGTGGTAGGAGGTTTCCACCTATGTAATTACTCAGAAAGTCACTTATGTACAAAAAACTTTTAATACAGTCCCACCTCCAAAGCTGGACAAAGATCAATGGCTGTAACTTCTAGATCACTGTATACTGAGAATGGATTGTAACAGCTTCCAACATCCAACAGCTTAATTGTACAAGAAGCTCCATACCTGCAAAAACATAAATACATTACTTGTTGTTTACTTACTTTATCAATAGGCATATTTCAGTACTTTTACAAACAGTATTCAAGCAACTGTGCATGCCTTTATTGTACTCACTTTACTACTGAACCTAGCACCTTGTAAGAATTAAAATTGAGCACTATTAATGGCTTAACTACATGTCTTCTGCAACTGAGTATGCAATCCTGTAGGCATAACCTTCAGATAATCAGCATTTATTCATAAAAATGGTAGGAGGTTACAACTGACATATGACAAAAACTCATATTCTAATAATATAATTCATTTTGACAAAGCCCCATACTCTGATATTCATTAAGGTTTCAAAAATTCCTCTAACTTCATAAAACCAGTCTTATTCGTGCTGAACAGCAATGTGGTAAAAGATATGACTCATCATTCAGCCTCTCATGTGAGGGTGTAAGAATGTCATATTCTATTATGTCAACATGTGAATTTAAGTTTAGTAGCTTTATATAACTTGAGATCGCAAAATAACTAAAATAAAATATTTGTTTGAAACTAAAGCCCTTCAGTGCATCAGCTCCATTTTCAAAAGACGCATCCAGTAAATTGTCTACACATCTGGACTCTCAAAGTTCCTCTAACTGCAGATATGGTCATGGTAAGTGTCGGTCAGTCTGGAGAGACCAGCTGATTTTGCTCCAAAGAACTTGACCAGTCCTTGCTTTCCATCACTGATCTTACCCTCACTCTTTCAGACCATATCCTTATCTTTGTGGTGGTTTTACCAATAGTATTATTATCAGCGGGTCTCTCTGGCCTTAAATACCTGCTTAAGAAACATTTCTTTGAGCCTCCCAATGTCATACTGGTACGTATTGCTGCTCACTGTACTTAAGTTATCTTTTTATTTTGAACAGCCATTCTGTTCTGTTATTTGTATTCAACTGGAAATAATCATGATGGCCAAGCTGCTCAATGTTTTGTTTAAAGAAGTCCACCTAACCTTTGCTTTTGTTCTGTTTTGTTTATATCAGCAAATCACTCTGGGAGTGGTTTCATGATTATCATAAGAAACAGTTTTCTTACCAACTTAGATATTCGTGGAATTCGTCACATTTCAATTTGTTTCAGCTTCATCTACCTCTCTGAGGTCTAAAACTTCAGTTTCATCAGTCTTTAACAATTCAAGAATGAGAAGGATGAAAAACTAACTCACTTTACTGCATAAGAAAATGGAACTGACCTTAATTTAGCTTTTAGAGAATCTGTTTGATGATTTGTCTCCCTATTCTGAGTCAAGGGCTGCTCTAGGAGCAAGAGACCGTGCTGGCACAAAGCCAGCTAAATCATAACCAACCACCCCATTCTAACAGAGAGGTTCACTCATACTCCTGCTCATCATAATAGATCTCCTCCTTTGGTTGCCTGTCCCTCATCTCTATGAGTGCTGAGAAAGCATCTAGGGACTTGTGGGTGACATTCCTTAGTTAAAAAAGTGAGGGAGGAGATTGAGAAAATCTTGGATCTCTCATCAGGTATAGAAAGATCCTGAATCTTTGTTATAAAATCTGGAATGAAGAAGAATGAGAAAGATCCCCACCCTTCCAAATGTTGAACAAAATATGACAGGCCATGTAACTCCCCCAAGGTAAAAGCTAAAAGGAAAATAGTCTCAACCTTAAGTTCGCTGTCTGTAGCCTGATACAGAGGTTCAAAAGCTCAAAAGGTGTTCTGGTAAGACTCCAAAGTACTAGGGACACAGCCTGCTTGGAAGGCTGAAGTTCATAAGGGGGTCAAGACTGAAACTCCTCATTAGCACCGACCACTACACTTAAGAGTAGAAGTCCAGTCCCTTCATTCAAAAATGACATTTTTATGATAAAATGAGATTTTATGTATACTGCTCAACAAGTGATTACATACATAGGTGTAGTTTCACTATCTGCGGCAGCTAGAATTTGAATTTCGCGGTGGCACCATTTTGTTTTGGTTAGGTGACCAGCCCGCCACAACCTGGGTAGCACGGAACCAACATGTGAGGGGAGGAGGGAGGGCTCTGATTATGTATTCACTTGATAAGTATAGTGCATAAAATATTTCATCATAAAAGAGCTGAATCACACATTGTAGGAGGTGGGATACATGGATACATAAGTTTTACCAATCATATAAGATATGAGAGGCACAAACAGAACAAATATTCCTAGCATTTGGTTAAAATGGTTGTTGGTTCCTTACCTGTTAAGAGAGCTGCACAGACAATTACTGCCTCTGGATGGTGCTCATCTTAACTTGCAGAGACATGGTGGTATAGCCAGGGATTCTCTTCTACTACACTGGGATCCATTACAGCTAAGGAAAAGTCTGTGGCAAGCAAGGATACACAAATTCAATGCCCCTGCCCAGGGCTCAGTACCAAAACACAGAAAATACTAGAGTAGTAAACGGTCTTCTTTCCCATCACTATCCCTACATTAAGGGGTTGGTTGCCTGATGCAAATTCTCCACTGCCTTCTATCAAATGCATCATCCTCCACCAAACCTCTTCTCTCCATAGCTTTCTTCACTTTATCTCATTTATCTCATCATCTAATTATCTGTTGCTCTCTCAATCATCTTCCTCTAACAGGTTCCTTCCAAGCCCTCTTCACTCCCTCTGTGTCATCCATCCTCAACACACCCCCATACCACCTCAATCGTGACTTTCTTATTACTTCTGTAATGTGTACTAAGCCTGCCCTTTCTTATTTTGTCATTTTCCAATCTCTCAAGCAGCGATATTCCCATAACACACCTCAGCATTCTCATCTCTGTTCTCTCAAGCATTACTTCCTTTTTTCTTCCTAAAGCCCATGTTTCCAACACATACATGAACACTGGTCTTATCACTGTGCTACAGATCTTGACTTTTAGCTTGATTGTAATTTTCTTATCACATGCTACTCCAGCTACCTCTCTCCATGTACCCCATGTAGCTTTTATCCTACTGTCAAACTTCAGCCTCACATCCTCCCTCTTGGCTTAAAGTAGATCCTTATGTATTTAAACTTTTCTACCTGTTTTATAACTGAGCCTCTTCCTTCTCGCATTACTATTCTGCCTCTTATCTTCCATACTGCTCAACAAAACCTCTGTTTTATTCACATCCACCTTTATGCCACCCCTCTCTAAAGACTCTTACCACTCTCCAACCCCTCTCTATAGGTCTTCCTCATTATTGGCAGTGATATCCAGATCACCAGCATACAACAACTCCCACAGCTCTTCATTCCTGATCTCTTCACTTAACACATACATGACCAGCACAAACAAAAATGGGGTTAATGCTGACCCTGGTGTAGTCCAACATTAATTTCAAAGTTTTCTGTTTCCTCAACTGCTGTTATTACTTTTGTGCTCGTTCTTTGATATACCATCTCGACCAACGTAAAAAACTTTTCTGGGATTGACCTGTGTCGCCCAGTGAAATGTCCTTATAGCACTCATTTCTAGGTATAAATAAATGCTAAATATACCAGAGAAAAAGCCATATGGAATGCTGGGGTTACTACCCCCAGCTCGCTCACCCTCATAGGGCGTCGGTATAGCACAGGGGCGAGTGGAAGCCACTGCCACAGATACTCTGCCAATCAGCTCTCTCCCCTCTCAAAATCCCTCGCCAGAGAGGAGCCGTTACACGGCCACCTTCCGCTCGTCACTACTACTTCTGCCAAGAATCTACATTCCTTCTTAGTACTCGTTAACGTTGACACATTTGTTTTTTTGCTAATAATATTTGAGAATTTTCGAAGCCATCATGTCTTCAGACCTGCAAGTTTGAGTATAAAGTTTGTTGACTTTGAACGCGATTGTGAGACTATGCATCAAATATGGTGTTGTTTATAATGAAGCGATTGCTTGGGACCGAGCGTTTCGTTTCTCGAGTCGGCCATTTAAAATGCATTGTTGACCACGTACTTGGTCTTCTCAACTTTTTATTGCGGTATATAATTTTTCTTACCCCTTTTTGCTCATCACAGTATATGTTACTGTTGTCGTGAAATTTTACCATTTCGCTCCTGATGGGTTTCAATAGGTTGGTGTATCACGGTTTGAACCTTTACATTTATTAGCCTAATTAGGAGGTTTCCCTCTTTTATCATCAGTCCTTCAGGAGCGATTTGGTTCCCTCACGAGAGTGCGATGATAAATTTCATTCCTACAACATGCGCGAGTATTGTGTTTGAGGTGACCTAGGCTAGCCTGGCAGTATGCCATTTTTTTGGGGGGAGGTAATGAAATTCTCATTCATTCATGGTGCTCATGCATGTTGTGTAGGTGATATTATTTATTTTATTATATTATAATATTATATTGCTAATTGTATTTTGATGAGGTTTGGAAGTCCTACATGAATATTTACCTATCCTTGAGCGTCATTTTTACTTATCCTAGCCTACCCGACCAGATCTAGGCTAGGTTTTGGAAGGTAGGCTAGGCGGTTCAGAGTACTTCTCGCTACCCTAGTTGGTACTAGTCCTGGCTAATCTGACCGGACTAACATTTTAGTTTTGGAGGGTGATCCTTTACTAGAGTTCCTCTCTTGTTACGTAATGTAGGTGCTAGGCCTATCTTACCTGACCAGGTCGATATATTCAATTTTGGAGGGTTAGGTTAGGCTCTAGAGTGTCCTCTTTCGTGAGGAACTAGTAGGCGCCATCCTAGGCTACCTGACCAGATCGGGGTATACCGATTTTGGAGGGTTAGGCTAGGATCGGAGATGGGCTTGCCTTTATTGGTCGGTACTTCCAATAATTCCTTATCAATACTTTTTGTTAAGTATAGCCTTGGCTATTACCTCCTTTAGGGTGTCAGTTGGCCTGCCGTCTTCTGCCCCCTTTAGTTGTAGGCTATTCACAGCTTCTCGGAGGGTGGTAATCACCTGACCGGTCATTGTTGCCAGGCGATTACTAGTTTACCTTTCTCCTCCGGGTTCTTCCTTCCATTCCGGACTTGGTCCAGCGGTGCTTTGTTAGCTCACTGTCCTAGTAACCCTACCAGGGAACAGCAGCCAGAGCATCGAGAACTGCCGGGGGATTAGTCGGAGGAGGTTAAGGATTAGAAGATTATGTAGTCTCTGTTGGTATTTTCCTGGCCTGTGTTATTCAGGCGAGGTGTGGTCTACCATCACACTCGCCAGGATGTTATACGCCGGAGTTCTTAGTACCGCTGTTCCCGCCCCTCTGTTTTCCGTATTCTCTGGTGTTATCGCTGCTTCCCCACTCCGGTGGGGGTGGAACTTGGCTTAGAGAATGCGTTTCCAATTGACTTGGAATTGCTACTCTACTCCGGTGCATTCAGACTCAGGCTTAGGTTTTACCTTGTTTCCCTGTTCTGCTCGTATCAGGCCAACTCCGCCGATCATAGCTATTGCGATAACGAGATTATGGATTCCGGAGCAGGCGGAGACATTCAGAGCGTTAATGTTGAGTAAAATCTTATTCAAGAGTTGATATTTCCTTTAGCTAGTTTGGTAGAACTAGTCTAAATGTACATATACCGCCGGAATTATCTCCGGCAGAACTATTTTGACGATACTCATGTATCAATTCCAACTTACAAATGGTACGCTGTCTCGACTTGGGATGTTCAGCCGTTCTCCAGCAACCATGTGGGCATGAGGTCTGCCGATCTCATGCCAGCTGTACGATGCAGGTTGACGACATCCTAGTCTGGCATCCTGATGGCTGTGAAGTGTGTTACACTTTAGTGGAGAACGTGACTAATGAGTCGGTTGGTACCATCCGCACCTCAGTAATGTTTTGATTTTTGGTCAGTGTTCCGCCATTGGAGGATCTGATTTCGTCTTCTCTTACAGACCCCTCTGGCGCTCAAGGCCTCCTCACTGGTGAACCTTAAGGTCTGGGTGGGCAGTTATGGGAGGAATGTTGCCGCTGGATGCCCCTACATGCTGTTGGAGGAGATGTGTTCTCTCCTTTATCCTAATGCAAGGTCTTCGGCAGCAGTAGCTAAGGAAGTGGCGGCCCCTTTCATCGAGAGGATCCGTTTAGAGACCCAGATCCCCACAGAAGACCAAAAGGGCTTGTGCGAGGAGGTGACGGAGGAAGTAGCAGCCATCAGTCTGCATCGCAAGCCGATGACCATCGACTCTCAGGAAGAAGGTAGGGAAGTAAGGCAGGTGGTTTTAGTTTTTAAACTATTGCTTGTAGTCCATCTACTACTTCTTCCTCTTCCTTTCAGGGCTTTACGAAGTCCAGAATCCTTGGGGATAGGTCTGGTTCTGTGATCCCCAAGGTGAAAACTCTGAAAAAGAAGTCTCTGCCGAAGGCTGCCAGACCAGCTAAACCTTCTCTGGCGGACTCCGCTCGGTCGTCATTGGCCCCCAAGCCTTTGGCTTCCTCGGCAAAAGCTACTCCCCCACCTAAGGGGTCGAGAGCTAAGGGTTCTAAAGCCAGACTGGAGGAGTCCAGCTTCGACCCTGACGCCTTTGCTAATCTTCTCATGGAGAAGATGGGCAGTATTGTGGACTCAAGATTCCAATCGATGTCCTCTCAGCTCGCCTCGGGTTTAGAGACATCAGGGCAGTCCATCCTGTCTCTGGCTCAGAGACTTCAGACTCAGGAGAGCTTGCTGGCCGGGACTATTCAGTCCCGGGGGCACACAGCAGTCCTTTATTGTGCCGGTGGATGCATCTAAGCTCCGCCACCCGAGGGACAACAACCCATGGCGGTTGGCGCTGCATGCTCCCTTTTCGGATGGCTTGCTGACAATTGAAGGCTGTGGAACCCGTCCCGTGGAAGATTACGAGTTCTTCCCGGCGGACCTCCAATTTCCCTTCCCAGGCTACGCTCGGTTAGCCGAGGAAGCGTTTGTCAGGGTAGACAGGGTCCCAAAGGAGACTGTGCTCTATCCTAGAGATCAAGCACAGTCGGCATGGGTCTGCACCCTTTTGGAATGGAATTGCGTCAACACTAAGTTGATGCCACACAAAGGTTGCTACACCATGTTCGTGGTGGGGGATAACATCCCAACCCCTTGTGCATCTAAGATCGTGGAATTAACTCTGCAGGCCGGAATGGAGGAGAAGCCAATGCCTCAGCTTCGAGAGACAGAGCCTACCTCTCTGCTCTTTCCCGGAGACTTGGAGTGCTGGTTGGGCGCTTCGGAAAAGTTCACAGTGGGCAAACTCGATCCGGAGTGTGCCTCCACACAGTTTAGTGAACGTTTGCCCAGAATTCCGAATGCCATGGTAAAGGCAGAGTTTGAGGCAAAGTGTAGATTGAGCAGATCTATCAACCTAGGTTACTACTTCAAGAGATGATGGCCTGTGTCTACGCTGAGGAACCTCTATTCCGGGTCCTAACAAAGTCGCTGCTGCAGACTTTCCAGTGTGACCTGTATGATTTTTTGGTGGCTAGGCAGAATTGCAGGAAGCATGTCCTTGCCTATGCTTCCATCAGACATGAGCCTAATAAGCTTATTAAGGCATCGATCTGGGGATCCAACCTCTTTCCTGATGACGTGGTTAACAGCGTCATCAGTGAGGCGGCTAGGGCTAACCAGAACCTTCGTGTCCACTGGGGCCTTCCCTTCAAAAGGAAGTCAGAGACCTCCAGACCGCAAGCCAAGAGTAGGAAGAGGGTCAGGAAGTATCAGCCTTTCCAGATCTCTCAGACACAGACGGTGGTGCTAGCAGTTCCTATCTCCCAGCTTGGTCAACCTTCGACCTCTAAGGCACGACCACAACAACAACAATTTGT
Source organism: Macrobrachium nipponense (assembly GCF_015104395.2). Classification (NCBI taxonomy): domain Eukaryota; kingdom Metazoa; phylum Arthropoda; class Malacostraca; order Decapoda; family Palaemonidae; genus Macrobrachium; species Macrobrachium nipponense. The sequence continues at coordinate 11,623,991 of NC_061103.1, read as the reverse complement.
ACTGCTACAGAGTCAGCCAACTCAACAGTCCTTGAGTTCGGCTACTTTCATGACGTCCCCGGCCTTCAACGCTTCGTTTGATGCGCAAGGGGCGTTTCAAAGCTATAACAGGCACACAAGGGGTAGCAGAGCAAGAGGAGCTTACCAGCACAGAGCTGGTTCCAGAGCTCTCTCCAGAGGCAGAGGTTTCAGAGGAGGCAAAGGAATTAAGACCTCACCCAATCAATGAACCTCTCCAGGTAGGCGGGAGACTGTACCTCTCCCGGGACCATTGGACCTTCAGTACGTGGGCCCACAGTATTGTATCAAAAGGTCTGGGGTCGAGAGGGATAAAAGGGCCTCCTCCACCAGTCAGTTTCCACCAAATTCAAACGACAGACCTTTTAAACTATGTCAAAGACCTTCTTCAAAAGAAGGCAATAAAGAAAGTCAGACACCTGAAATTTCAAGGACGTTTGTTCACCATGCCAAAGAAGGACATGGACATGCTAACCGTCTCGCAGGTGCGGACCTTACTTCCCCGTGGGGTCGTCACCACCTCTATTGATCTTACAAATGCTTTTCTCCCTACCTAGGCTTCAAACTAGGAAGACAGGCTTACTCGTTCAGAGTCATGCCTTTCGGGCTCAACATTCAGGAATATTCATGTCAGACTAGTCTTGGACAGTGCAGTGATAGTTCACTGCCAAAACAGAGGCGGCTCCAAGTCAAGCCACATAAACCACGTACTGATAGCAATCTTCTCATTGGCAATGAAACATCATTGGCACCTGTCAGCTACTCACCTGGCAGGAGTACGGAATGTCATTGCGGATTCACTGTCCAGGACAACTCCGCTGGAATCGGAATGGTCCTTGGACGCAAAGTCATTCAATTGGATTTGCCTACAAGTACCGGGCCTTCAGGTAGACCTGTTTGCCACGGAGTCCAACCACAAACTTCCATGTTATGTGGCTCCCAATTTGGATCCTCTAGCTCACACCACAGATGCGATGTCCATAGACTGGAACATTTGGCAGAAGATTTACCTATTTCCGCCAAAAAACCTTTTGATGAAAGTTCTACACAAACTCAGATCTTTCAAAGGGCGGATAGCACTGGTAGCACCCAACTGGCCGAAGAGCAATTGGTTTCCTCTTCTACTAGAGTTGAAACTCCGTCCCAGACGGATTCCCAACCCAAAGTTGACTCAGGTGGTACAAACTCAGACTGTGTCAGCTTCCTCAAGAATTCTGAATGCACTAACTTTATGGACTTCATGAAGTTTGCAGCACAGAAAGATGCTAATATTGATCCGCTAAACACATTGCTCGTGGAATCAGACAAAAGGGAATCGACACTCCGGCAGTATGATTCAGCAGTGAGGAAGTTAGCCATCTTTCTAAAAGAATCAGATGTTCAGACAATGACTACGAATCTGGCAATTTCATTTTTTAGAACTCTGTTCAAAAAAGGCTTAGCTGCTAGTACCATTACTACGACTAAATCCACCTTGAGGAAGATATTTCAGTTTGGCTTTAATATTGATTTAACAGACTTGTACTTCTCGTCTATCCCTAGAGCATGTGCTCATCTGAGAGCAATAAACCGGCCTCATACGGTCTCCTGGTTTTTAAATGACGTACTCAAGTTAGCTTCAGATACTGAATCATGCTCATATATAACCCTTCTCAGGAAAACATTATTTTTACTGAGCCTGGCCTCAGGTGCCAGAATATCTGAACTGTCGGCTCTCTCTAGAGAACCAAATCATGTCGATTTCCTCCCGTCAGGAGAAGTTCTGCTTTCTCCAGATCTGAAATTCTTGGCAAAGAATCAAGACCCTCAGAACAGATGGTCTCCGTGGAAGGTTGTTCCCCTTCCACAGGACCCATCATTATGTCCGGTTATTACATTAAAGTCTTATCTTGACAGGACTTCTAATAGGTCTTCAGGTCCTCTTTTTGTTAGGGAGAATGGTGGAACCATTTCCTTGAAGGCCATCAGACAAATTCTTTATTTTATTAAACAAGCTAACCCGGATTCAGTTCCTCAGGTCCATGATATCCGAGCAGTAGCTACCTCAGTTAATTATTTTCATCATATGAACTTTGATGATCTCAAAAAGTATACGGGTTGGAAATCTCCGACAGTATTTAAACGCCACTATCTAAAGGCTCTAGAGGCCCTTAAATATTCTGCAGTGGCTGCAGGGAATGTTGTCTTCCCTGATACAGCCTAATTATGTATGTTGCAATGTTGTATATTATTAATTATCATTGATATTGCCATTAATTACCTTTTGGTACTCCCTCTCACCTACCTGCCTCTCTTGTTTTCCCTCCCTTTTTGCCTTTTTTGTTATGGACCGAAGTGGTTATCAACCCACTCCTGTTCTTGTACATAGTTTATTCATTCATGTATTTTATATTCATTACCTGTGCTCTTTTCCTGGTGATGGTATGACCTTGGTCATATAATTTTATGTTATTTACTCCTGGTATTTTGTATCCTTATCTGGGATCATTAAAACAATGATTGTAATAAAAATTTTATTTTTTCCTTTGATATAAAAATTATTTGTTTTACTCTATTTACCAAGCTTGTATGGCCAATTCTCTGTTACTATTTCACTGGGCAACACAGTTCAATCCCAGAAAAGGGATTTTGACAAAGGAAAAATCTATTTCTGGGTGAAGACCTGTGTTGCCCAGTGAACCCATCCCTATCTTTCCTTTCCCCACCCTTTAGCTGGCCCAAGCTTGGGTGCGTAATTCAGGAATGAAGATTCTTGGCAGAAGTAGTAGTGGCAAGCGGAAGGTGGCTGTGTAATGGCACTTCTCTGGTGAGGGATTTTGAGAGAGGAGAGAGCTAATTGGCAGAGTCTCTGTGGCAATGGCTTCCACTCGCCCGTGCTATACCGACGCCCTATGAGGGTGAGCGAGCTGGGGGTAGTAACCCCAGCATTCCATATGGTTTTTTTCTCTGGTATATTTAGCATTTATTTATACCTATAAATGAGTGCTATAAGGACATTTCACTGGGTGACACAGGTCCTCACCCAGAAATAGATTTTTCCTTTGTCAAATCCCTTTTCTGGACTTTCCCCTTCCTGAAACACTAAAACATCACTTCTCTTGGGATTCTATCATATGCTTTCTCCAGGTCTATAAATGCACAACAGAGCTCCTGGTTTCCTTCAAGTCTCTTTTCCTGAAGCTGTCTTACTATGAAGACGCCATCCACTGTCCCTCTTCCTCTCATGGATCCATACTGACTCTGCACTTCTCCACTTTCATAAGTTATTAAGTACTTATACAACTTTTGAAACCATGTATTCATACATCCCAATTCAAAACTAAGAAAGACATCTCCAATATATAAACCCCATCTTCACTTCTAATTCCAAACCTATCGCCTTCCTGTACCTCTTCATACCAGTCTCTTCTCTTTCCCACCCTGCCATTCATATCATCTCCTATAATTAGTTTCTCCTCTATCACTGTTCTAGTGACCGCCTCAAACTCTTGTCTAAATAATTCCTTCTATTGCTCTTGGCACCCCATCTGAGGAGCATATGCTGATGTTGTATTTACTACTTAACCCCTATTATTACAGGCAGTCCCCGGTTATCTGCGATCCAGTTTTATGGGGCTTGTCTAGTGCCATAAAATTGGTGATTTAAGGCACCATAACGGGCCAAGTTCTGGTTATCGGCGACAGAAGCACCCTTACGGCGCTGATAACCAACACCATAAGCGCCATTATGGCATCATAAATCGTCGAGTTTCGGTTAATGGCGGTTTTCACTTATCGGCTCCCCCGCCGATAACCAGGGACTGCCTGTATTAGAATCTTTAAAAGCCTGCTGATATTATATTTATTTTGTCCCCTATTATTATTGGAATCTTTAAAAGCCTGCTGATATTATCTTTACTATTTTGTCCCCTATTATTATTGGAATCTTTAAAAGCCTATCATTAACTCTCTTTACTTCTAAAACTTTTTCCTTCAAGTTGTTACTATAAGTCCAACTCCATTTCTTCCTTCTCGTGACCTGCTGTAATACAGCTTATATCCATTTCTTATCTCTCTAGTTCCACTCCCTTTCAACCTAGTCTCCTACACACACAAGAAATCTATCCTCCTCCTCTCCATCACATCTACTATCTCCCTCAGTCTTCCTGTTAGAGTACCAATAATATTCCACGTACCTGCTCTTACCTTCCAGTCTTTCACTAACTTCTTTGGCCGCAGTCGTGACCCCTGCGGTTTGCCCATTTATCACGCCAGTAGGGGGATTCTGAAGTCCATCTCTTACAGGGGATGCCCTAGCTACATTCATATTCCTTAAAACATCAAGTATGGTTTATTGTTTGGTAAAGGGGTTTTAATGACCACATGCCCTTGCTGTCATCAACCACAGTAATTGGCAGTGGGCCTTGCCTTTGACTAAAAAGTCCGACAGCAAGGCTGGCTGCAGTTTCCACAGTTATTGGCAGTGCCTAGCCTTTTACTAAAAAGTAAGAAGGCAAGGCAGCAGTTTCCACAGTTGTTGGCGTTGGGCCTAGCCTTTTACTAAGAAAGTAAGACTACAAGGCAGCAGCTATCGTTTTAGTTGCCTTTTACGACACACAGGACCTACGGTGGCAGTAGTCTTAAACCCCTACCACAGGGGAACCATAAGTAAACATAGTCGCCAAGAGCAAAGATTAAAAACCTAACACCCAACCATTAAAAGCATTGGTGGGTACTCTAAGTAACTAATACCCCCGGGCTTCCCTTGTGACTCAACAACCTTCATCAAGGTGAAGAGAACAAAGGGTAGGAAGAAAAGACTTCTTATACACCCTCACCCAACACTGTGCCAGCTACTAAAAAAGGGATTTTGACGAAGGAAAAATCTATTTCTAGGGGAAGACCTGTGTTGCCCGGTGAAATGTTCCTGTACACACATTTCTAGGTATAAATAGATGCTAAATATACCAGAGAAAAAAGCTAAATGGAATGCTGAAGTTACTACCTCCAGCTCGCTCACCCATAAAGGGTGCCGGTATAAGACAAGGGCGCGAGGAAGCCACTACCATATATATTCTGCCAATTAGAAGTCTCCTCTCAAAACCCCTCTCTAGATAGGAGCTGTTACAACGTCTACATTCCGCTCGCTACTACTACAACTTCTGCCCGAAAGCTACATTCCTGAATTACGCACCCAAGCTTGGGCCAGCTAAAGGGTGGGGGACCAGGAGAAGAGAGGGATGGGTTCACCGGGCGACACAGGTCTTCCCCCAGAAATAGATTTTTCCTTCGTCAAAATCCCTTTTCTGGGTTCGACCTGTGTCGGCCGGTGAAATAGTATCAGAGAATTGGCCATACAAGCTTGGTAAATCACAAAACTTTATAGATATATAAGGAAAAATAAAAAATTTTCTTAAAATTATGTTTTAATAACCAATGTAGAATAGTGAGTTATAAATGGTAAAAAAGGGGATCAAATATGACCAAATCCATACTATCCTGCGAAAAACAACAGGTAAGGAATACAAAAAACAAACAATTATGAACTATGTACATGTCCAGGAGAGGGTTGATGAGCAATCCAGACCGGAACATAAGGTAGACAGGCAGGGATTACAAGCGAGGCAGGTAGGTGAGAGTGAGCATCAAAAGAAAAATTTTATTGTTATGATACAATAAAGTTTCATACATACTTACCTGGCAGATATATATACTTAGCTATAGACTCCGTCGTCCCCGACAGAAATTCAAATTTCGCGGCACTCGCTACAGGTAGGTCAGGTGATCTACTGCCCTGCCCTGGGTGGCAGGACTAGGAACCATTCCCGTTTTCTATCAGATTTTCTCTCTTCCACCTGTCTCCTGCGGGGAGGCTGGGTGGGCCATCAATCGTATATATCTGCCAGGTAAGTATGTATGAAACTTTATTGTATCATAACAATATCATTTTCATACATTCAACTTCCCTGTCAGATATATACTTAGCTGATTGACACCCTTTGGTGGAGGGTAAGAGACAGCTAACTACTGAATAGACAGGTAAACAACATATGTTGTAGGTATTTATAGACCTTGGTTCCTACCTGATTAGGTGGAAGACTTCGTGGCTACTGCCTAGGAGTCTGCTTCACCTCAAGAGCCTTAGCGAGATAGTGATCTGTGGCCAAGAGTTCTTGTGGGTCTGTCGATGGGGTCTTATCCACTTACTCGGCAGAGCCTGACTGGCATTTGTCAATGGGTGCTAATCCGCTTATATGACAACACGCCTTATTTAAGGAGCACATAACCGATCCCGATCACCCAATCCTAACACCTGTGTTAGTTCAAAGATTGCCAAGAGTTATCCCCCAAACTCTTCATAAACAACCCATAACTCGAATTAAACAGTCAATATGCACACACTAAAGTACAAAAAAAAAAAAAATTTGTACCCCTCTGATAGTCAGATACCACTCGAGTTCCTTACTGAACCAAAGTGACGGCTGCCTGTGCGACATCTGACACTTCTTCCAGCAGGAATCAAGAACGTATCCAACAAGAGGGTTACGTACACAAAATTAAGGATCGGCGCTTGCTCCAATACCCTGGACCGTATCCGCTGACACAAACAGACCTAGAGAAAAACATTTCTCGTAAGTTGCGCGCACGTCCTTCAAGTAATGAGATGCAAACACCGAATTGCACCTCCAATATGTCGCTTCCAAGATATTCTTAAGCGACATATTTCGCTGGAAAGCAATAGACGTCGCGACTGCTCTTACTTCGTGAGCTTTCACTCTCAAAAGATTAAAAGAGTCTGGGCAGTTATTATGTGCCTCCGTAATCACGCTTCTCACAAAGAAGGCCAAGGCATTCTTCGACATCGGTCTTTTGGGGTCCTTAACAGAGCACCATAGACCGTGTTGCGCACCCCCCATCTGTTTCTTTCTGTCTAGATAGAATTTAAGTGCTCTGACCGGGCAAAAAGACCTCTCTGCCTCTCTGCCTCTCTACCTACTAGGCTAGTCAGGCCCTTTACCTCGAAGCTCATGGGCCAGGGCTTCGAGGGATTCTCATTCTTTGCAAGAAAAAGAGTCTGGAACGAACAGATAGCAGTCTCTCCTCTGAAGCCCACTCGAGACTCAGCTCACTGATTCTTTTCGCCGTAGCGAGAGACAAAAGAAATAAGCACTTTCTCGTAATGTCCCGAAAGGAAGCCCGATGAGGTGGTTCGAATCTTTCGGAAGACAGAAATCTTAGGACCACGTCCAGATTCCAGCTCGGAGCTCTAGGTTCTTTTGATTTCGATGTTTCAAATGAACGAATGAGATCGTGCAGATCTTTATTGTTAGCCAAATCTAGGCCTCTGTTCCTGAAAACGGCCGAGAGCATACTTCTGTATCCTTTGATGGTTGGTACAGAAAGATGCGATTTCTCCTTCAGGAAAAGAAGAAAATCTGCAATTTCAGTCACAGAGGTATTGGAGGAGGACAGCTTCTTCGACCTACACCAACTTCTGAACACCTCCCACTTCGATTGATATACTCGCATTGTAGATGATCTGCGGGCTCTAGCGATTGCGCTTGCCGCCTTGCGAGAAAAACCTCTCGCTCTGACGAGTCTTTCGATAGTCGAAAGGCAGTCAGAGCAGGAGCGGGGAGGTTTTGATGGTACCTCTCGAAGTGGGGCTGTTTGAGCAGATCTGTCCTGTTTGGAAGAGATCTTGGGAAGTCCACCGTCCACTCCATTACCTCTGTGAAACAATCTCGGGCTGGCCAGAATGGGGCTATCAGAGTCATCCTTGTCCCCTTCGAGGCCACGAACTTTCTGATCACTTCCCCCAGGATCTTGAATGGGGGAAAGGCGTAAACATCCAGTCCGGACCAGTCTAGGAGAAAGGCGTCTACTGCAAAAGCTCTGGGGTCGTCTGCCAGAGAGCAAAAGGAATGTGGCAAACAGGTCTATTTGAGGCCTCCCCCAAAGTGACCAAAGGATCTGACACACTTCTGAGTGGAGGGTCCATTCTGTGGGAAGGACCTGGAACCTCCTGCTCAGCCTGTCCGCTCTCACATTCCTCTCTCCTTGGACAAACCTTGTCAGTAGGGTGATGTTTCTTTGATGCGCCCATACTAGAAGGTCTCTTGTCAGTTCGTAGAGAAAGAGCGAGTGAGTCCCGCCTTGTTTCCTTACATAAGCCAGAGCGGTGGTGTTGTCGGAGTTTATCTGGACTACACCGTCTCTGACTATCTGCTCGAAGCCCTTTAGAGCAAGATGAATGGCTAAGAGCTCCTTGCAGTTTATGTGCCATGGTGCCTGCTCTTCCGACCAGGTGCCTGACACTTCTCTTGATCCTAAGGTTGCACCCCATCCCATCTCCGACGCGTCTGAATATAAAATTAGGTTCGGGTTCCGAATTTCCAGGGACACACCTCTGTTTTCCTCTAGAGGGGGTAACCACCACCTTAAGTGATTTTTCACCTCTAGAGGAATCAGAAATGTATCGGTGAGCTGTCCTGTCTTCCAGTTCCGAATCCTTTTCAGGAAGAAACTGTAGAGGACGGAGATGAAGTCTTCCTAGAGGAAAGAACTGTTCCAGCGAGGAAAGGGTCCCCAGAAGGCTCAACCATTCCCTCGCTGAACTGCGGTCCTTCCCTAAGAAGCTGGAGACTGTAGCGCAACCTTTCGATACTCTCTCTTGAGAAGGAAACACTCGAAAACCCCGAGAATCCATCCGAATCCCCAGATAAACCATGTTCTGGCTGGGGATCATCTGAGATTTCTCGAGGTTCACGATTAATCCTAACGACCTTGTCAGGTCTAGTGTCGTTGAAAGGTCCTCCAAACACTGCCTCTGCGATCTGGCCCTGATGAGCCAGTCGTCTAGGTATAGGGAGATGTTTATTCCCATCAGGTGTAGATATTTTGCCACATTCTTCATTATACTTGTGAAGACTTGAGGAGCCGTGGACAGGCCGAAACACAGGGCCCTGAACTGAAAGATCCTTCCCTCCATCATGAAACGAAGGTACTTCCTCGACGAATGATGAATCGGGACATGGAAATAGGCGTCTTGAAGATCGAGAGACACCATCCAGTCTCCTTGACGAAGGGCTGCAAGAACTGAAGCAGACGTTTCCATACTGAACTTCTGTTTCTCTACAAATCTGTTCAGCGCACTTACATCTAGTACTGGTCTCCATCCCCCAGAAGCCTTCGTGACTAGAAAAAGGCGATTGTAAAACCCCGGGGAGTTGTGGTCCAGTACTAGTTCGATTGCCCTTTTGTCCCACATCTGTTCCACCATTTGACGAAGAGTATCCATCAGTACAGGGTCCTTGTATCTGGCGGACAGTTCCCTCGGTGTTGATGTCAGGGGAGGGCTGTCCTTGAAGGGGATGTAGTATCCCTTCTTGATGACTGACATGGACCATGAGTCGGCTCCTATCCTTGCCCAGGCTTCCGCAAATTCTTGTAGCCTGGCACCTACTGGTGTTTGGAGGATCACTTTCTCATTTACCCTTTTTAAAGGGTCGGAAGGAAGCTCTTCCTCTTTTTTCTGTAGTCTTCCTTTTGGAGATTGTTCTAGCAGGAGGGCCTCCTCGAAAGGGCTGCTGTGATGGACGAGCCCCTTTCTTATCTTCAATGCCCACAGGCCTATTCTTCCTCGATGATTGCCTGAGGAGATCCTGAGTTGCCTTCTCAGTTAGCGAATGTGAAATGTCCTTCACTAACTGAGAAGGGAACAAATGCTCTGATAGCGGAGCGAAAAGCAAGGCGGCTCTCTGCGAGGGAGAGACTGCCTTAGTGAGGAAAGCACTATAAACAGCTCTCTTCTTTAACATCCCCACACCAAAGAGGGAGGAGACCTCTGCCGAACCATCCTGAACCGCTTTGTCAATGCACGTTAGGATGCTATGCAAAGCTTCTGGGTTTAGACCTTCCGCTTCATGGGTCTTTTTGGCCAAAACCCCAAGGGAACAATCCAGGAAATTGAAAACCTCCAAGACGTGGAAAAGCCCCCTGAGGAGGTGGTCCATTTCAGAAAGGCCCCATGTCGCTCGGGCCGAGTTCAAAGCGTGCCTTCTCGAGGAGTCTACGAGACTCGAGAAGTCCGATTCAGCCGAAGTAGGCAGAGACAATCCCATGTTTTCTCCAGTCTCATACCGTATGCCTCTCCTGCCCATCAGTTTGGCCGGAGGCATACAAAAAACCGTCCTCCCCAGTTCCTTTTTAGATTTAATCCAAGAATCTAGACTGAAGGGCCCTTTTCATCGATATGGCCGGTCTCATCTTAAGGAAGGACGAAGACTTCAGAGATTTAGCGCTCGAAAATAAGAGCGTGCGGAGAAGGAGGAGCAGCTGGAGTCAAAGAATCTCCATATTCTTCCAGAAGGAGAGAAGTAAGAACTTTATAGTTCGAAAGTCCTTCTTTATTAATAACCTCATCTTCCGACACTTCCTCTAGGTCGAGAGGGTCAGAAGGAGAATGCTCCCTTCTTTCACATGTCTCTTCCTTTGACTTTCTTCTTTCCGTAGATGAAGAACTTCTTACAGGTGAGGGACTAAGAGATATTGTCTCCCTATGTCTGCCAATTGGCGAATCTTGACTAATTGGTGCCTGGCGCCTGACGCCTATCAGGCTCCTCGCGCATAGCAGGCGCCTGGCTGGCGCCTCACACTTGTTTGGAGCTTCGTTCCTAGTTGGCGCCTGGCGCCTGGTTGGCGTTTGACGCCTGGAGTGATCTAGGATATAATCAGGCGCTTTGTGCCTGGCTAGCTCATCCCTTCCTGTGCGAACTTCCCTGTTGTCATCATCCTCCCTCTCAGGTGTTGTCTGGCGCCTGGCAGGCGCTTCTTCCTCTTCTACCTCTCGCCTGTCAAGTGCTTCGTTCCCCCCAGGGATGGCCGCCTGTGCGACAACTTCCCTGGAAGGCTCGTTGCACCTGGCAGGAGATCGGTGTCTTGATCTTTTAACAGGCAGCTTATCGTCCTTTCTACGAGGAGGCTCCTTGGAAGGGACTCCTACCAAAGAAGCTAGCTGCTCTTGTAGGTTTAGCAATATCTTCTTGGTAGAAGACTCCCTTTCTTCTTTCAAAAGCAGGAGAGGGAGATCTGGAAGATGCTTGAGGTTCCCTTGCAGCAAAGGGAGTTAACTCCTGTCTAGCTCTCTTGATGACCGAAGGTGCTTCTTCTTCAGAAAAGCGTTCGGGGCTAGAGTTCAAAGCAGGCTCTTTCCAGTTCCTCTTTAAAGGTCAGGAAAGATTCGTATCCTTCCACCCTCGTTTCGGTGAGGGAGATCCCGATGAAGAAAAGCACTCACGTAGGACGCTTTTTCTGTAGCGATCCCTGGCAGTCTGAGAAGTTACAGATCCTGCCGAAGGGACGCCTGATCGGTGGGGATTCTCCACAACCTCCGTACGGCTTTCGACTTTCCTTATCCTTTGGGCCAGGGAGCTTGGAAGAGGTCTAGGCCTGGGAGCGTCGCAGAGCCGACCAGACGCCCCCTCCACTACACTGGGGACACTTACATCACTGGAAATATCACCTTCACTTTGCTTACCTTCTAAAGCCGCCATTTTCTCTTGCATTCTTTGAAGGGAAGCCTTGAGGTCTGCAATTTCAGAAGCCGAATCAGTAGGATTAGCAACCTGTGATCGGCCTGATAAAGATTGAGAATCATAATGAGCAGAAGCTACAGAACTAGATAAGGGTTCGTTAGATCTAGATCTACTTAGGCTTTTATAAGCCGCTTTCCTCTCTCTATCTCTCTCTAATTTCTTCAAGTAAGAAGTTAGTCTCTTCCATTCTTCAGCACTCAACCTTTCACACTCATTACATGTGTTAGCCAAAGAACACTCAACAACTCTACAACGTCGGCATACAGTGTGAGGATCTACCGAAGCCTTCGGCATTCTCACCTTGCCGCCTTCATTCACACACACTCTCAAACCAACACTTGAGTCAGACATTTTAAAGAAAAATCCAAAGCCAAGTCCAAAAACAATTCCACAATAGCGAATGCCAAACAACGATCCAAGTACGTCACCAAAAATCGGTCGAAAGAAGATCAAAAGCGTTGAAAAAAGAATTCCAGTCAGGAGGTAGTAACAACAATGTTGACACCACCGGCGACAGAGAAAATCTGATAGAAAACGGGAATGGTTCCTAGTCCTGCCACCCAGGGCAGGGCGGTAGATCACCTGACCTACCTGTAGCGAGTGCCGCGAAATTTGAATTTCTGTCGGGGACGACGGAGTCTATAGCTAAGTATATATCTGACAGGGAAGTTGAATGTATGAAAATTAATAGCAAAATAAAAGAATAGGAAATAGAGTTACAAAACTAGGCCGTATCAGGGGAGACAATACTCCCTGCAGCCACTGCCGAATACTTAAGGGCCTCTAAATTCTTCAGATAGTGGCGTTTAAATACTGTCAGGGATTTCCAACCCGTATATTTTTCAAGATCCTCGAAGTTCATATTATGAAAATAATTAACTGAGGTAGCCACTGCCCAGATATCATGGACATGAGGGACTGAATCCAGATTGGCTTGTTTAATGAAATAAAGAATTTGTTGTCTGATTCCTTTCAAGGAAATGGTTCTGCCTTTTTCTCTAATAAAAAGAGGACCTGAAGACTTTTCAGAAGTTCTGCCCAGATAAGATTTTAATGTGACGATAGGACACAATATTGGGTCCTGTGTGAGAGGTATAATCTTCCAAGGAGACCACCTGTTTTGTGGGTCTTCATTCTTTGCTAGGAATTTCCGATCTGGGGAAAGCAGAACTTCACCTGACGGGAGGAATTCAATAGGATTTGGTTCTCTAGAGACCAACAGTTCAGATATTCTGGCGCCTGAGGCCAGACTCATTAAAAATAATGTTTTTCCTGAGAAGGGTTATATATGGAGCATGATTCATTATCAGTATCTGAAGCCAACTTGAGTACATCATTTAAAAACCAGGAGACCGTGTGGGGACGGTCCACTGGTCTCAGACGAGCACATGCTCAAAGGATAGACGAGAAGTACGAATCTGTCAAAAGGGATTTTGACAAAGGAAAAATCTATTTCTGGGTGAAGACCTGTGTCGCCCAGTGAAATGTACCTATAGCACTCATTTCTAGGTATAAGTAAATGCTAAATATACCAGAGAAAAAAGCCAATGGAATGCCAGAGTTATTACCTCTGGATCGATCACCGCCAAAGGGTGTCGGTATAGCAACAGGGGCGAGTGGACACCACTTATCACAGATACTTTACCCAATATCTTTCTCCTCTCTCAAAATCCCCCACCAGAGAGGTGCCGTTACAACGACCACCTTCCACTCGCCACTGCTACCTCTGCCAGGAAACGTCATTCCTGAATACGCACCCAAGCTTGGGCCAGCTAATGGATGGGGAAATGAAAAAAAAGAGGGATGGGTTCACTGGGCGACACAGGTCTTCACCCAGAAATAGATTTTTCCTTTGTCAAAATCCCTTTTCTGGGATTGACCTGTGTCGCCCAGTGAAATAGTAACAGAGAATTGGCCATACAAGCTTGGTAAATAGAGTAAAACAAAAAATTTTTATATCAAAGGAAAAAATTAAATTTTTCTTACAATTATTGTTTTAATGATCCAAGTTAGGGGATACAAAATATATAAAGCAAATAACATATAACCATATATGACCAAGTTCATACCATCAACAGGAAAATCAGCACAGGTAATGAATACAATAACACGTGAAATAATGAATTTATGTACAAGCGCAGGAGTGGGTTAATAAGCAATCCAGTCCGTGACAAAAAGGCAAAAAGGAAGGGAATACAAGCAAGGCAGGTAGGTGAGAGAGAGTACCAAATGGTAATTAAAGGCAAAATCAATGATAATTAACAATATACAACATTACAAAATACATAATTAGGCTGTATCAGGAGAGACAATGTTCCCTGCAGCCACTGCAGAATATTTAAGGGCCTCTAGGGACTTTAGATAGTGGCGTTTAAATGCTGTCGGAGACTTCCAACCCGTATACTTTTTGAGATCATCAAGTTCATATGATGAAAATAGTTAACTGAGGTAGCCACTGCTCGGATATCATGAACCTGAGGAACTGAATCCGGATTAGCTTGTTTAATAAAATAAAGAATTTGTTGTCTGATGGCCTTCAAGGAAATGGTTCCACCATTCTCTCTAATAAAAAGAGGACCTGAAGACTTATTAGAAGTTCTGTCAAGGTAAGATTTCAATGTAATAACTGGACATGATGATGGGTCCTGTGGAAGAGGGACAATCTTCCACGCAGACCACCTGTTCTGAGGGTCTTCATTCTTTGCTACGAATTTCAGATCCGGAGAAAGCAGAACTTCTCCTGACGGGAGGAAATCAATATGATTAGGTTCTCTAGAGAGAGCCAACAGTTCAGATATTCTGGCACCTGAGGCCAGTCTCAGTAAAAATAATGTTTTCCTGAGAAGGGTTACAGTAAGTCCTCGGGTTACGCTGGTCTCGACTTACGATGTTTCGTGGTTACGAACGCGCCCCCATAAAAATATAAAAAATAATATTTTGCGTCGTTCCGTCTTACGCGGTTTAGCGTCGTAAGCAACGTAAACAAACGCGAACTAGTTCCAGGCGCACGGCGGAAGAATACGCTTTGTGGGGGAGAGGACGGCGTCACTTCGCTACGCGCAGTCCTCGCCCATACGCCATTTTGGTTGTTTACACTGCCTCTCTCTCCCTCGTGTTGTATCGTTTTTGTAACTTTTTGCTCTTTGTTATGGCTCCCAAGCGCAAGGCGGACTCTTCTGATGGTAGTGCATCGAAGAAAAGAAAGGCCATCACCATGGAAATTAAAGTGGACATTATAAAGCGATCCGAGAAGGGAGAAACGCCAACAAACATTGGCCGCTCGCTTGGCCTTAGCCGTTCGACCGTTGCTACCATTATCAAAGATAAAGAGCGCATCGTTGAACATGTGAAAGGATCTGCTCCTATGAAAGCGACAGTGATAACTAAGCAGCGTAGTGGTCTAATAATTGAAATGGAAAGGTTATTGGTGCTTTGGTTGGAAGACCAAAATCAACGGCGTATCCCAGTCAGCCTTATGGTGATTCAGGAGAAGGCGAAAAGATTGTTTGAAGCGTTGAAAAAAGAAAAGGGGGAGGGAAGTGAAAGTGAAGAGTTTGTGGCTAGTAGGGGTTGGTTTTATGCGATTTAAGGCTCGGGCCAATTACCATAACCTTAAATTGCAAGGTGAAGCTGCTAGTGGGGATGAGAAAGCAGCGAGTGAATTTCCTAAAGCGTTGTCTGAGATAATTAAGGAGGGGGGTTATTCTGCTCAGCAAGTGTTTAACGTAGACGAGACAGGTTTGTTTTGGAAACGTATGCCTAACCGCACTTACATCGCCCAAGGAGGAGAAGTCAGCACCCGGTCATAAAGCCAGCAAGGAGAGGCTAACTTTACTTCTTGGGGGTAATGCTGCTGGCGACTTCAAACTGAAGCCCTTGTTGGTGTATCAGGCTGAAAATCCAAGGGCACTCAAGGGCATTTGGAAGGGTCAACTACCAGTAATTTGGAAGTCCAACAAGAAGGCATGGGTGACACTTGCAGTGTTTGAGGACTGGTTCGTAAACCATTTTGTTCCAAGTGTGGAGCGGTATTGCGCCTCCAAGGGTATCCCCTTTAAGGTGTTGCTAGTGCTGGACAATGCCCCTGGACACCCTGCCCAGCTGGGAGACTTCAACCCTAATGTCAAGGTGGTTTACCTTCCACCTAATACCACGGCCCTTTTACAGCCTATGGACCAAGGAGTGATTGCTTCGTTCAAGGCCTACTACCTACGAAGGACAATTGCTATGGCTTTACAGGCAACTGAAACCAAGAAGGACTTGACTCTGAAGGACTTTTGGAAATCCTACCAACATCCTTGATGCTGTAAAGAACATTGCTAATTCCTGGGAGGAGGTTAAGCAAACAAACATGAATGGTGTCTGGAAGAAAATTTGTCCTCAATTTGTGAATGATTTCCATGGGTTTGAGGACACAGTTCAGCTAGTTGTCAAGAACTTTGTTGTTGCCCTGAGTAAGGAAATCAATTTGGAGATGGAGGTTGATGATGTTACAGAGCTGCTGGAGTCTCATGGCGAGGAGTTATCTGCTGAGGACCTGATACAACTGGAGAAGCAGATAATAGAGGAAGAAGAAGAAGCACCCACCCCAGAGCCTAAGGCTTTCACAAGGCAGGACTTGATAAGAGGTTTTGCAGAGGTTGCAGCAAGCGTTGTCAACTTTTGAGGCTCGGATCCCAACTTGGACAGGTTCACTAGGTTTTCCAGAGGCGTCATGGATTTGATGCAGTGTTACAAGGAGATCTTGGATGAAAAGAGGTCGCTCTCTGTTCAGACTAACCTGGAGCAGTATTTTAAGAAGGTAGAGAGGCTGCAGGAGATCCTGTACCTCTACCTCAGCTGCCTCTGCTAATCCAGCACCTTCTGAATGTTCTGCTAACCCAGACTCACCTGCCCCAGTATCTCCAGCACCTTCTGTAGGTTCTGCCTCACTAAAGACTCACCTGCCCCAACATCTCCACTAGTATGTTCTGCCTCACCTAAAGACTCACTGCCCCAAATCTCCACTAGTATGTTCTGCCTCACCTCAAGAATCACCTGCCTCAGCATCTCCAGTACTAGTATGTTCTGCCTCACCTCAAGAAATCATCTGCCTCAGCATCTCAGCAACTTCTGGAGGTTTGGCTTTTTCTCTTCACTAACCTCCCCCAGTCTCTCCAGCACCGCAGCTTCCTCTCCAGTGTGCAAGCCAATCAAACTAATAAAGGTAAGGAATTGTTCTCTCGTTGTTATTGATAGGTATTTACATTAAATCATGTGGTATTTTTCAATGGGTTCCGACTTACGCTGAAAATCGTGTTTACGATGCATCGTAAGAACGGATCTACGTCGTAACTCGAGGACCCCCTGTATATATGAGCATGATTCATTATCAGTATCTGAAGCTAACTTGAGTACGTCATTTAAAAACCAGGAGACTGTATGAGGCCGGTTTACTGGTCTCAGATGAGCACATGCTCTAGGGATAGACGAAAAGTACGAATCTGTTAAATCAATATTAAAGTCATACTGAAATATTTTCCTTAAGGCAGATTTAGTCGTACTAGTTCTAAAAAATGAAACTGCCAGATTCGTGGTCATTGTCTGAACATCTGATTCTTTTAGAAAGATGGCTAACTTCCTCACTGCTGAATCATACTGCCGGAGTGTCGATTTTCTTTTGTCTGACTCCACGAATAATGTTTAGTGGATCAATATTAGCACGTTTCTGTGCCGTAAACTTCATGAAGTCCATAAAGGGCATTCAGAATTCTTGAGGAAGCTGACACAGTCCGAGTTTGTACTATTTGAGTCAGTTTTGGGTTGGGGATCCGTCTGGGACGGAGTTTCAACTCTAGTAAAAGAGGAAACCAATTGCTATCCGCCCTTTGAAAGATCTGAGTTTGTGTAGAACTTTCATCAAAAGGTTTATTGGCGGAAATAGGTAAATCTTCTGACAATTGTTCCAGTCTATGGACATCGCATCTGTGGCGTGAGCTAGAGGATCCAAATTGGGAGCCACATAACATGGAAGTTTGTGGTTGGACTCCGTGGCGAACAAGTCTACCTGAAGGCCCGGTATTTCTAGGCAAATCCAATTGAATGACTTTGTGTATAAGGACCACTCTTATTCCAGCGGAGCTATCCTGGACAGTGAATCCGCAATGACATTCCGTACTCCTGCCAGGTGAGTAGCTGACAGGTGCCAATGTCGTCTCATTGCCAACGAGAAGATTGCTATCATCACATGATTTATGTGGCTCGACTTGGAACCTCCTCTGTTTAGGCAGTGAACTATCACTGCACTGTCCAGGACTAGTCTGATATGAATATTCCTGGCCAGAGCTAGTCGTTTCAGGGTCAGGAAAATGGCCATTGATTCTAAGATGTTGATATGGAACTGGCGGAATACTGTCGACCATGTTCCTTGAACCTTCTTGTACTGAGAATAGCCTCCCCATCCGCTCAGAGGCGCGTCCGTGTGAACTACTAGAGACGGCGGGGGAAATTGGAGCGGTACTGATTTGGAAAGACTCTTGACTGTCGTCCATGGACGAAGTCTTTTCCTTAGTATCAGCGGAATCAAGGAGATTTTGTCTCTGAGTCTGCCATTGGCACTTCTCCGCCATACCCAATTGATGTCCTTCAGTCAGGCTTTCAATAAAAGATCTGGTATTGAAGCAAACTGAAGAAAACCTAGGACTCTTTCTTGGGTACGACGAGATGCCCGTCTGTTCTTGAGAAATGTCTCGTAGCTTTCGCTATCTCTTTGCA
>NC_061103.1:11561753-11605144 GCF_015104395.2 Macrobrachium nipponense | reverse complement strand
TGCAAAGAGATAGCGAAAGCTACGAGACAATTTCTCAAGAACAGACGGGCATCTCGTCGTACCCAAGAAAGAGTCCTAGGTTTTCTTCAGTTTGCTTCAATACCAGATCTTTTATTGAAAGCCTGACTGAAGGACATCAATTGGGTATGGCGGAGAAGTGCCAATGGCAGACTCAGAGACAAAATCTCCTTGATTCCGCTGATACTAAGGAAAGACTGTCGTCCATGGACGACAGTCAAGAGTCTTTCCAAATCAGTACCGCTCCAATTTCCCCCACCGTCTCTAGTAGTTCACATGGACGCGCCTCTGAGCGGATGGGGAGGCTATTCTTAGTACAAGAAGGTTCAAGGAACATGGTCGACAGTATTTTGCCAGTTCCATATCAACATCTTAGAATCAATGGCCATTTTCCTGACCCTGAAACGACTAGCTCTGGCCAGGAATATTCATATCAGACTAGTCCTGGACAGTGCAGTGATAGTTCACTGCCTAAACAGAGGAGGTTCCAAGTCGAGCCACATAAATCATGTGATGATAGCAATCTTCTCGTTGGCAATGAGACGACATTGGCACCTGTCAGCTACTCACCTGGCAGGAGTACGGAATGTCATTGCGGATTCACTGTCCAGGATAGCTCCGCTGGAATAAGAGTGGTCCTTATACACAAAGTCATTCAATTGGATTTGCCTAGAAATACCGGGCCTTCAGGTAGACTTGTTCGCCACGGAGTCCAACCACAAACTTCCATGTTATGTGGCTCCCAATTTGGATCCTCTAGCTCACGCCACAGATGCGATGTCCATAGACTGGAACAATTGTCAGAAGATTTACCTATTTCCGCCAATAAACCTTTTGATGAAAGTTCTACACAAACTCAGATCTTTCAAAGGGCGGATAGCAATTGGTTTCCTCTTTTACTAGAGTTGAAACTCCGTCCCAGACGGATCCCCAACCCAAAACTGACTCAGAAATAGTACAAACTCGGGACTGTGTCAGCTTCCTCAAGAATTCTGAATGCCCTTATGGACTTCATGAAGTTTACGGCACAGAAACGTGCTTAATATTGATCACCGACTAAACATTATTCGTTGGAGTCAGACAAAAGAAAAATGAAAATCGACACACTCCGGCAGTATGATTCAGCAGTGAGGAAGTTAGCCATCTTTCTAAAAGAATCAGATGTTCAGACAATGACCACGAATCTGGCAGTTTCATTTTTTAGAACTCTGTTCGAAAAAGGCCTAGCTGCTAGTACCACTAGTACGACTAAATCTGCCTTAAGGAAAATATTTCAGTATGACTTTTAATATTGATTTAACAGATTCGTACTTTCGTCTATCCCTAGAAGCATGTGCTCATCTGAGACCAGTAAACCGGCCTCATACAGTCTCCTGGTTTTTTAAATGACGTACTCAAGTTAGCTTCAGATACTGATAATGAATCATGCTCATATATAACCCTTCTCAGGAAAACATTATTTTTACTGAGACTGGCCTCAGGTGCCAGAATATCTGAACTGTTGGCTCTCTCTAGAGAACCTAATCATATTGATTTCCTCCCGTCAGGAGAAGTTCTGCTTTCTCCGGATCTGAAATTCGTAGCAAAGAATGAAGACCCTCAGAACATGGTCCTCCGGTGGAAGATTGTCCCTCTTCCACAGGACCCATCATCATGTCCAGTTATTACATTGAAATCTTACCTTGACAGAACTTCTAATAAGTCTTCAGGTCCTCTTTTTATTAGAGAGAATGGTTGGAACCATTTCCTTGAAGGCCATCAGACAACAAATTCTTTATTTTATTAAACAAGCTAATCCGGATTTCAGTTCCTCAGGTTCATGATATCCGAGCAGTGGCTACCTCAGTTAACTATTTTCATCATATGAACTTGATGATCTCAAAAAGTATACGGGTTGGAAGTCTCCGACAGCATTTAAACGCCACTATCTAAAGTCCCTAGAGGCCCTTAAATATTCTGCAGTGGCTGCAGGAACATTTTTGGTCCCACCTCTTCCTGATACAGCCTAATTATGTATTTTGTAATGTTGTATATTGTTAATTATCATTGATTTTGCCTTTAATTACCATTTGGTACTCCCTCTCACCTACCTGCCTTGCTTGTATTCCCTTCCTTTTTGCCTTTTTGTCACGGACTGGATTGCTTATTAACCCACTCCTGTGCTTGTACATAAATTCATTATTTCACGTGTTAGTGTATTCATTTCCTGTGCTGATTTTCCTGTTGATGGTATGAACTTGGTCATATATGGTTATATGTTATTTGCTTATATATTTTTGTATCCCCTAACTTGGATCATTAAAACAATAATTGTAAGAAAAATTTAATTTTTTCCTTTGATATAAAAATTTTTTGTTTTACTCTATTTACCAAGCTTGTATGGCCAATTCTCTGTTACTATTTCACTGGGCGACACAGGTCAATCCCAGAAAAGGGATTTTGACAAAGGAAAAATCTATTTCTGGGTGAAGACCTGTGTCGCCCAGTGAACCCATCCCTCTTTTTTTTATTTTTTTTTCAATTTTCCCCATCCATTAGCTGGCCCAAGCTTGGGTGCGTATTCAGGAATGACGTTTCCTGGCAGAGGTAGCAGTGGCGAGTGGAAGGTGGTCGTTGTAACGGCACCTCTCTGGTGGGGGATTTTGAGAGAGGAGAAAGATATTGGGTAAAGTATCTGTGATAAGTGGTGTCCACTCGCCCCTGTTGCTATACCGACACCCTTTGGCGGTGATCGATCCAGAGGTAATAACTCTGGCATTCCATTGGCTTTTTTCTCTGGTATATTTAGCATTTACTTATACCTAGAAATGAGTGCTATAGGTACATTTCACTGGGCGACACAGGTCTTCACCCAGAAATAGATTTTTCCTTTGTTCAAATCCCTTTTGACAGATTCGTACTTCTCGTCTATCCTTTGAGCATGTGCTCGCTGAGACCAGTTGGACCGTCCCCACACGGTCTCCTGGTTTTTAAATGATGTACTCAAGTTGGCTTCAGATACTGATAATGAATCATGCTCATATATAACCCTTCTCAGGAAAACATTATTTTTAATGAGTCTGGCCTCAGGCGCCAGAATATCTGAACTGTTGGCTCTCTCTAGAGAACCAAATCCTATTGAATTCCTCCCGTCAGGTGAAGTTCTGCTTTCCCCAGATCGGAAATTCCTAGCAAAGAATGAAGACCCACAAAACAGGTGGTATCCTTGGAAGATTATACCTCTCACACAGGACCCAATATTGTGTCCTATCGTCACATTAAAATCTTATCTGGGCAGAACTTCTGAAAAGTCTTCAGGTCCTCTTTTTATTAGAGAAAAAGGCAAGAACCATTTCCTTGAAAGGAATCAGACAACAAATTCTTTATTTCATTAAACAAGCCAATCTGGATTCAGTCCCTCATGTCCATGATATCTGGGCAGTGGCTACCTCAGTTAATTATTTTCATAATATGAACTTCGAGGATCTTGAAAAATATACGGGTTGGAAATCCCTGACAGTATTTAAACGCCACTATCTGAAGAATTTAGAGGCCCTTAAGTATTCGGCAGTGGCTGCAGGGAGTATTGTCTCCCCTGATACGGCCTAGTTTTGTAACTCTATTTCCTATTCTTTTATTTTGCTATTAATTTTCATACATTCAACTTCCCTGTCAGATATATACTTAGCTATAGACTCCGTCGTCCCCGACAGAAATTCAAATTTCGCGGCACTCGCTACAGGTAGGTCAGGTGATCTACCGCCCTGCCCTGGGTGGCAGGACTAGGAACCATTCCCGTTTTCTATCAGATTTTCTCTGTCGCCGGTGGTGTCAACATTGTTGTTACTACTCCTGACTGGGAATTCTTTTTCAACGCTTTGATCTTCTTTCGACCGATTTTTGGTGACGTACTTGGATCGTTGTTTGGCATTCGCTATTGTGGAATTGTTTTTGGACTTGGCTTTGGATTTTTCTTTAAAATGTCTGACTCAAGTGTTGGTTTGAGAGTGTGTGTGAATGAAGGCTGCAAGGTGAGGATGCCGAAGGCTTCGATAGATCCTCACACTGTATGCCGACGTTGTAGAGTTGTTGAATGTTCTTTGGCTAACACATGTAATGAGTGTGAAAGGTTGAGTGCTGAAGAATGGAAGAGACTAACTTCTTACTTGAAGAAGTTAGAGAGAGATAGAGAGAGGAAAGCGGCTTATAAAAGCCTAAGTAGATCTAGATCTAACGAACCCTTATCTAGTTCTGTAGCTTCTTCTGCTCATTATGATTCTCAATCTTTATCAGGCCGATCACAGGTTGCTAATCCTACTGATTCGGCTTCTGAAATTTGCAGACCTCAAGGCTTCCCTTCAAAGAATGCAAGAGAAAATGGGCGGCTTTAGAAGGTAAGCAAAGTGAAGGTGATATTTCCAGTGATGTAAGTGTCCCCAGTGTAGTGGAGGGGGCGTCTGGTCGGGTCTGCGACGCTCCCAGGCCTAGACCTCTTCCAAGCTCCCTGGCCCAAAGGATAAGGAAAGTCGAAAGCCGTACGGAGGTTGTGGAGAATCCCCACCGATCAGGCTTCCCTTCGGCAGGATCTGTAACTTCTCAGACTACCAGGGATTGCTACAGAAAAAGCGTCCTACGTGAGTGCTTTTCTTCATCGGGATCTCCCTCACCGAAACGAGGGTGGAAGGATACGAATCTTTCCTGACCTTTAAAGAGGAACTGGAAAGAGCCTGCTTTGAACTCTAGCCCCGAACGCTTTTCTGAAGAAGTAGCACCTTCGGTCATCAAGAGAGCTAGACAGGAGTTAACTCCCTTTGCTGCAAGGGAACCTCAAGCATCTTCCAGATCTCCCTCTCCTGCTTTTGAAGAAGAAAGGGAGTCTTCTACCAAGAAGATATTGCTAAACCTATCAAGAGCAAGCTAGCTTCTTTGGTTAGGAGTCCTTCCAAGGAGCCTCCTCGTAGAAAGGACGATAAGCTGCCTGTTAAAAGATCAAGACACCGATCCCCTGCCAGGTGCAACGAGCCTTCCAGGGAAGTTGTCGCACAGGCGGCCATCCCTGGGGGGAACGAAGCACTTGACAGGCGAGAGGTAGAAGAGGAAGAAGCGCCTGCCAGGCGCCAGGCGCCAAGCAGGCGCCAGACAACACCTGAGAGGGAGGATGATGACAACAGGGAAGTTCGCACAGGAAGGGATGAGCTAGCCACGGCACAAAGCGCCTGATTTTATCCTAGATCACTCCCCAGGGCGTCAAACGCCCCCAAAAACACCAGGCGCCAACTGGGAACGAAGCTCCAAACAAGTGTTGAGGCGCCAGCCAGGCGCCTGCTATGCGCGAGGAGCCTGATAGGCGTCAGGCGCCAGCCAGGCGCCAGGCACCAATTAGTCAAGATTCGCCAATTGGCAGACATAGGGAGACAATATCTCTTAGTCCCTCACCTGTAAGAAGTTCTTCATCTACGGAAAGAAGAAAGTCGAAGGAAGAGACATGTGAAAGAAGGGAGCATTCTCCTTCTGACCCTCTCGACCTAGAGGAAAGTGTCGGAAGATGAGGTTATTAATAAAGAAGGACTTTCGAACTATAAAGTTCTTACTTCTCTCCTTCTGGAAGAATATGGAGATTCTTTGACTCCAGCTGCTCCTCCTTCTCCGCACGCTCTATTTTCGAGCGCTAAATCTCCGAAGTCTTCGTCCTTCCTTAAGATGAGACCGGCCATATCGATGAAAAGGGCCCTTCAGTCTAGATTCTTGGATTAAATCTAAAAAGGAACTGGGGAGGACGGTTTTTTGTATGCCTCCGGCCAAACTGATGGGCAGGAGAGGCAGTACGGTATGAGACTGGAGAAAACATGGGATTGTCTCTGCCTACTTTTCGGGCTGAATCGGACTTCTCGAGTCTCGTAGACTCCTCGAGAAGGCACGCTTTGAACTCGGCCCGAGCGACATGGGGCCTTTCTGAAATGGACCACCTCCTCAGGGGGCTTTTCCACGTCTTGGAGGTTTTCAATTTCCTGGATTGTTCCCTTGGGGTTTTGGCCAAAAAGACCCATGAAGCGGAAGGTCTAAACCCCCCAGAAGCTTTGCATAGCATCCTAACGTGCATTGACAAAGCGGTTCAGGATGGTTCGGCAGAGGTCTCCTCCCTCCCTTTTTGGTTTTGGGCATGGGGGGATGGTTAAAGAAGAGAGCTGTTTATAGTGCTTTCCTGCACTAAAGGCAAGTCTCTGCCCTCGCAGAGAGCCGCCTTGCTTTTCGCTCCGCTATCAGAGCATTTGTTCCCTTCTCAGTTAGTGAAGGACATTTCACATTCGCTAACTGAGAAGGCAACTCAGGATCTCCTCAGGCAATCATCGAGGAAGAATAGGCCTGTGGCCATTGAAGATAAGAAAGGGGCTCGTCCATCACAGCAACCCTTTCGAGGAGGCCCTCCTGCTAGAACAATCTCCAAAAGGAAGACTACAGAAAAAAGAGGAAGAGCTTCCTTCCGACCCTTTAAAAAGGGTAAATGAGAAAGTGATCCTCCAAACACCAGTAGGTGCCAGGCTACAAGAATTTGCGGAAGCCTGGGCAACAAGGGATAGGAGCCGGGTACTTCAATGCGGGGGTCCATGTCAGTCATGTCAAGAAAGGGATACACATCCCTTCAAGGGACAGCCCTCCCTGACATCAACACCGAGGGAACTGTCCGCCAGATACAAGGACCCTGTACTGATGGATACTCTTCGTCAAATGGTGGAACAGATGTGGGACAAAAGGGCAATCGAACTAGTACTGGACCACAACTCCCCGGGGTTTACAATCGCCTTTTTCTAGTCACGAAGGCTTCTGGGGGATGGAGACCAGTACTAGATGTAAGTGCGCTGAACAGATTTGTAGAGAAACAGAAGTTCAGTATGGAAACGTCTGCTTCAGTTCTTGCAGCCCTTCGTCAAGGAGACTGGATGGTGTCTCTCGATCTTCAAGACGCCTATTTCCACGTCCCGATTCATCATTCGTCGAGGAAGTACCTTCGTTTCATGATGGAGGGAAGGATCTTTCAGTTCAGGGCCCTGTGTTTCGGCCTGTCCACGGCTCCTCAAGTCTTCACAAGTATAATGAAGAATGTGGCAAAATATTTACAGCTGATGGGAATAAACATCTCCCCTATACCTAGACGACTGGCTCATCAGGGCCAGATCGCAGAGGCAGTGTTTGGAGGACCTTTCAACGACACTAGACCTGACAAGGTCGTTAGGATTAATCATGAACCTCGAGAAATCTCAGATGATCCCCAGCCAGAACATGGTTTATCTGGGGATTCGGATGGATTCTCGGGGTTTTCGAGTGTTTCCTTCTCAAGAGAGAGTATCGAAAGGTTGCGCTACAGTCTCCAGCTTCTTAGGGAAGGACCGCAGTTCAGCGAGGGAATGGTTGAGCCTTCTGGGGACCCTTTCCTCGCTGGAACAGTTCTTTCCTCTAGGAAGACTTTCATCTCCGTCCTCTACAGTTCTTCCTGAAAAGGATTCGGAACTGGAAGACAGGACAGCTCACCGATACATTTCTGATTCCTTAAAGGATTCGGAACTGGAAGACAGGACAGCTCACCGATACATTTCTGATTCCTCTAGAGGTGAATAATCACTTAAGGTGGTGGTTACCCCCTCTAGAGGAAAACAGAGGTGTGTCCCTGGAAATTCGGAACCCGAACCTAATTTTATATTCAGACGCGTCGGAGATGGGATGGGGTGCAACCTTAGGATCAAGAGAAGTGTCAGGCACCTGGTCGGAAGAGCAGGCACCATGGCACATAAACTGCAAGGAGCTCTTAGCCATTCATCTTGCTCTAAAAGGGCTTCGAGCAGATAGTCAGAGACGGTGTAGTCCAGGTAAACTCCGACAACACCACCGCTCTGGCTTATGTAAGGAAACAAGGCGGGACTCACTCGCTCTTTCTCTACGAACTGACAAGAGACCTTCTAGTATGGGCGCATCAAAGAAACATCACCCTACTGACAGGTTTGTCCAAGGAGAGAGGAATGTGAGAGCGGACAGGCTGAGCAGGAGGTTCTAGGTCCTTCCCACAGAATGGACCCTCCACTCAGAAGTGTGTCAGATCCTTTGGTCACTTTGGGGGAGGCCTCAAATAGACCTGTTTGCCACATTCCTTTTGCTCTCTGGCAGACGACCCCAGAGCTTTTGCAGTAGACGCCTTTCTCCTAGACTGGTCCGGACTGGATGTTTACGCCTTTCCCCAATTCAAGATCCTGGGGGAAGTGATCAGAAAGTTCGTGGCCTCGAGGGGACAAGGATGACTCTGATAGCCCATTCTGGCCAGCCCGAGATTGTTTCACAGAGGTAATGGAGTATGACGGTGGACTTCCCAAGATCTCTTCCAAACAGGACAGATCTGCTCAAACAGCCCCACTTCGAGAGGTACCATCAAAAACCTCCCCGCTCCTGCTCTGACTGCCTTTCGAACTATCGAAAGACTCGTCAGAGCGAGGAGGTTTTTCTCGCCCAGGCGGCAAGCGCCCAAATCGCTAGAGCCCGCAGATCATCTACAATGCGAGTATATCAATCGAAGTGGGAGGTGTTCAGAAGTTGGTGTAGGTCGAAGAAGCTGTCCTCCTCCAATACCTCTGTGACTGAAATTGCAGATTTTCTTCTTTTCCTGAAGGAGAAATCGCATCTTTCTGTACCAACCATCAAAGGATACAGAAGTATGCTCTCGGCCGTTTTCAGGAACAGAGGCCTAGATTTGGCTAACAATAAAGATCTGCACGATCTCATTCGTTCATTTGAAACATCGAAATCAAAAGAACCTAGAGCTCCGAGTTGGAATCTGGACGTGGTCCTAAGATTTCTGTCTTCCGAAAGATTCGAACCACCTCATCGGGCTTCCTTTCGGGACATTACGAGAAAGTGCTTATTTCTTTTGTCTCTCGCTACGGCGAAAAGAATCAGTGAGCTGAGTCTCGAGTGGGCTTCAGAGGAGACTCTGCTATCTGTTCGTTCCAGACTCTTTTTCTTGCAAAGAATGAGAATCCCTCGAAGCCCTGGCCCATGAGCTTCGAGGTAAAGGGCCTGACTAGCCTAGTAGGTAGAGAGGCAGAGAGGTCTTTTTGCCCGGTCAGAGCACTTAAATTCTATCTAGACAGAAAGAAAACAGATGGGGGGGGGGGGTGCGCAACACGGTCTATGGTGCTCTGTTAAGACCCCAAAAGACCGATGTCGAAGAATGCCTTGGCCTTCTTTGTGAGAAGCGTGATTACGAGGCACATAATAACTGCCCAGACTCTTTTAATCTTTTGAGAGTGAAAGCTCACGAAGTAAGAGCAGTCGCGACGTCTATTGCTTTCCAGCGAAATATGTCTCTTAAGAATATCTTGGAAGCGACATATTGGAGGTGCAATTCGGTGTTTGCATCTCATTACTTGAAGGACGTGCGCGCAACTTACGAGAAATGTTTTTCTCTAGGTCTGTTTGTGTCAGCGGATACGGTCCAGGGTATTGGAGCAAGCGCCGATCCTTAATTTTGTGTACGTAACCCTCTTGTTGGATACGTTCTTGATTCCTGCTGGAAGAAGTGTCAGATGTCGCACAGGCAGCCGTCACTTTGGTTCAGTAAGGAACTCGAGTGGTATCTGACTATCAGAGGGGTACAAATTTTTTTTTTTTTTGTACTTTAGTGTGTGCGTATTGACTGTTTAATTCGAGTTATGGGTTGTTTGTGAAGAGTTTGGGGGATAACTCTTGGCAATCTTTGAACTAACACAGGTGTTAGGATCGGGTGATCGGGATCGGTTATGTGCTCCTTAAATAAGGCGTGTTGTCATATAAGCGATTAGCACCCATTGACAAATGCCAGTCAGGCTCTGCCGAGTAAGTGGATAAGACCCCATCGACAGACCCACAAGAACTCTTGGCCACAGATCACTATCTCGCTAAGGCTCTTGAGGTGAAGCAGACTCCTAGGCAGTAGCCACGAAGTCTTCCACCTAATCAGGTAGGAACAAAGGGTCTATAAATACCTACAACATATGTTGTTACCTGTCTATTCAGTAGTTAGCTGTCTCTTACCCTCCACCAAAGGGTGTCAATCAGCTAAGTATATATCTGACAGGGAAGTTGAATGTATGAAAAATGATATTGTTATGATACAATAAAGTTTCATACATACTTACCTGGCAGATATATACGATTGATGGCCCACCCAGCCTCCCGCAGGAGAAAGGTGGAAGAGAGAAAATCTGATAGAAAACGGGAATGGTTCCTAGTCCTGCCACCCAGGGCAGGGCGGTAGATCACCTGACCTACCTGTAGCGAGTGCCGCGAAATTTAATTTGAATTTCTGTCGGGGACGACGGAGTCTATAGCTAAGTATATATATCTGCCAGGTAAGTATGTATGAAACTTTATTGTATCATAACAATAAAATTTTCTTTTGATGCTCACTCTCACCTACCTGCCTCGCTTGTAATCCCTGCCTGTCTACCTTATGTTCCGGTCTGGATTGCTCATCAACCCTCTCCTGGACATGTACATAGTTCATAATTGTTTGTTTTTTGTATTCCTTACCTGTTGTTTTTCGCAGGAGGATAGTATGGATTTGGTCATATTTGATCCCTTTTTTACCATTTATAACTCACTATTCCTACATTGGTTATTAAAACATAATTTTTCAGAAAATTTTTATTTTTCCTTATATATCTATAAGTTTTGTGATTTACCAAGCTTGTATGGCCAATTCTCTGATACTATTTCACCGGCCGACACAGGTCGAACCCAGAAAGGGATTTTGACGTAAGGAAAAATCTTATTTTCTGGGCGATTGGGCGTCGGTCGCCAAGCGAAATATCCTTTAATCTATTATTTCTAGGGTAAATGTACTAACACATACCAGAGAATAAATAAAATAAAGAAAAAGGTCAGTATAACTGACTCGCTCACCCTCCAAGAGGGTGTCGGTATGAACACTAGGCGAGTGAGACCACTACCACGAGCCAAATACCAATAGAAATCTCCCACAACAAAAACCCTCCATGAGGAGAGCCGACCCACAGAGTGAGCAGCTCGTACTACTACTACTCCATCCCATGCTGCCGACTGCTGCGCCTCTAGTGGCCATCCTGAAGTTAGCAGACAATCTTGGGCGAAGGGATGGGTAGGTGGGATTTCGCTGGCGACACGAGCCAATCGCCCAGAAATAGATTTTTCCTTACGTCAAAATCCCCTTTTCTGGCTCAGCTCGTGTCGCTGCGCGAAATCGTACCAGAGTAAATAGCACAAGATTGTAAACAAAAGAAATAAAATAAATCAGAATAGGTCTCAAATAAAAAATAAAGTAAATAAATATAAAAAAGAGTATAATTGCTAAAAAGATACAAATACACAGTGAACAACAATAGAAATCAGCTTAAAATTACCCTTAATTCTAAACATTGTTTCTTATCATTAAGGTAATTTACATATGTACAGAGGTAAATTGGCTTACATGTAACAAAATGGTATCTGTGTAAAGGCATGTATCAAAATATATAATAGCAATTAAAATAATCAAATGAACAAATTAAACAACAATGATAATATATAAGGAATGCATATGACTTAATATACAAAACCCGTAACCATTATAATTGAGATGTATCCCCTAGCATAAAAATAAGGGGTAACATCCATGAGATCAAAATCCATAACCATCTGTGAGTGGTCCCCTGAGCAAAAAAAAATAATGGGGCACCCACTACATCATCATCAAAGCAGCTAAGACACCAGGTGAATGTAAAAATGAAAACACGGTAGGAATAGACGAACTGTTGTTTGAAGCAGGTAGAAAGGAGGACTGAATCTTCTACTACAAATTAACTAGAATCAGGGGAAACTATGTTTCCCGCTGCTACTGCTGAAAATTTCAGAGCTTCCAAGGACTTAAGGTAATGGCGTTTGAACACTGTCGGCGATTTCCATCCGGTATACTTTTTCAACTCATCGAAGTTCATGTGTTGGAAATAATTAATTGAGGTGGCTACTGCCCTGACGTCATGGTGCTTTCGGGAAAGAGTCAGGATTGGCTTGCTTAATAAAGTCCAGGATTTGTTGCCTGATGCCTTTAATGGATAAAGTTCCACCTTTTTCCCTCCTAAAGAGGGGACCCGATGAGGATGAGGAGGTCCTGGACAGAAAGGCTCGTAAGGTTGTAACTGGGCAAAGAGATACATCTTGTGGAAGGGGTAGTACCTTCCAAGGTTCCCACCTCATCAAAGGATCTTCATTCTTGCTAAAAAGCTACGTTCCGGAGAAAGTAGTACTTCCCCTGTGGGAAGGAATTGGATATGATCCGGATCTCTGGATAAAGCCGACAGTTCTGAAATTCTTGCTCCTGAAGCTAAGCTTAATAAAAACAGGTTTTCCTTAAGAGCATTATAAACGAGCATGTGTCATTATCGATTTCTGAAGCCAGTTTTAGAACATCGTTTAAGAACCATGAAACTGACGTAGGCCTTACAGAAGGTCTAAGTCTAGCACATGCCTTAGGAATAGACGAGAAGTAGGAATCCGTCAAGTCTATGTTGAATCCAAATTGAAATATCTTTTCAAGGCTGACTTGTTTGTCGTAATCGTGCTAGCTGCTAAACCTTTTTTCAAATAAGGATCTGAAAAAGGATATAGCTGAATTAACTGTCATGATTCTAATATCAGATTCTCTCAGGAAGATTGCTAACTTTTTGACAGCAGCATCATACTGTCTCAAAGTTGAATCCCTTTTATCGGATTCCAAGAAGAGAATATTCTGAGGGTCAATATTCGCATCTCTTTTTGCCGCAAACTTCATGAAATCCATAAAGTTAGGGTTTTGAGAATCCCTGAGGAAGCGAACACAGTCTTCGTTTGTACTGACTGGGAGAGCCTGGGGGATTGGGGATCCGAAGAGGACGGAAGGGGGCCCCCAGCTCCAGAATTAGGGGATACCAATTGCTCTTCGGCCAGTCTGGGGCTACTAGAGCCACTTGACCCTTGAACGTCCTGAGTTTGTTTAACACTTTCATGAGAAGATTCACTGGAGGAAAGACATAAATCTTCTTCCAGTTGTTCCAGTCCAGAGCCAGGGCGTCCGTGGCATAGGCCCAGAGGGTCCAGGTTGGGGGCAACGTAACAGGGGAGCTTGTGATTTGCTTGGGATGCGAAGAGATCCACCTGTAGCCCTGGGACTCTTTGAAGGATCCATTGGAACGAACTGTTGTCCAGAGACCATTCCGACTCTAGGGGTACTGATCGGATAACGCGTCTTGCTATGACGTTTCTCACTCCAGCTATGTGAGTGGAGGAGAGATGCCAACTGAACTTGTCTGCCAGGGAGAAGATGGCTACCATCACATGATTTAGATGACGTGACTTGGAGCCTCCTCTGTTTATACAATGTACTACCACTGCGCTGTCCAGAACTAGCTTTATGTGGGAGTACTTTGGTGGGCGCAACCTTTTTAGAGTCAAGAACACTGCCATTGCCTCCAGTACGTTTATATGGAACTGACTGAACTGAGGTGACCAAGTTCCTTGAACCTTTTGGACCTGGGATACCCTCCCCAACCGCTTAAGGACGCGTCTGTGTGGATGGTAATCCCTGGTGGAGGGAACTAAGGGGGGTACTGACACTGACAAATTCTTGACTTTCGCCCACGGCTGAAGTCGATTCTTTAGAATCAGAGGGACTAAGGACAGTTTTGTCCCTGGACCTGACATTTGCTCGTGAGCGCCAGATTCTGGTTAGGTCTTTCAGTTTGGCTTTCATTAAGACGTTTTGTCACTGATGCAAACTGGAGAGAAACCCAGGATCCTCTCCTGAGCTCTCCTTGACGCCAGTTTGTGACTTAGAAATTGCTTGACTGACTTCGCTATTTCTTTCCTTTTGGTTGATGGAATCGACAGAGTATGGGAGGATAGATTCCATTGAATGCCCAGCCCACCTGAAGTCTGACTCTGGAGTGAGTCTTGACTTGGTCCTGTTTATCTTGAAGCCTAGATATTCCAGGAACTGAATCACTTTCAGTGTGGCTCTGTGTCGCCCGGTGAACCCATCCCTCTCTTCTCCTGGTCCCCCACCCTTTAGCTGGCCCAAGCTTGGGTGCGTAATTCAGGAATGTAGCTTTCGTGCAGAAGTTGTAGTAGTAGCGAGCGGAATGTAGACGTTGTAACAGCTCCTATCTAGAGAGGGGTTTTGAGAGGAGACTTCTAATTGGCAGAATATATGTGGTAGTGGCTTCCTCGCGCCCTTGTCTTATACCGGCACCCTTTATGGGTGAGCGAGCTGGAGGTAGTAACTTCAGCATTCCATTTAGCTTTTTTCTCTGGTATATTTAGCATCTATTTATACCTAGAAATGTGTGTACAGGAAACATTTCAACCGGGCAACACAGGTCTTCCCCTAGAAATAGATTTTTCCTTCGTCAAAAATCCCTTTTTAAGTAAGCTGGCACAGTGTTGGGTGAGGGTGTATAAGAAAGTCTTTTCTTCCTACCCTTTGTTCTCTTCACCTTGATGAAGGTTGTTGAGTCACAAGGGAAGCCCGGGGGTATTAGTTACTTAGAGTACCCACCAATGCTTTTAATGGTTGGGTGTTAGGTTTTTAATCTTTGCTCTTGGCGACTATGTTTACTATGGTTCCCCTGTGGTAGGGGTTTAAGACTACTGCCACCGTAGGTCCTGTGTGTCGTAAAAGGCAACTAAAACGATAGCTGCTGCCTTGTAGTCTTACTTTCTTAGTAAAAGGCTAGGCCCAACGCCAACAACTGTGGAAACTGCTGCCTTGCCTTCTTACTTTTTAGTAAAAGGCTAGGCACTGCCAATAACTGTGGAAACTGCAGCCAGCCTTGCTGTCGGACTTTTTAGTCAAAGGCAAGGCCCACTGCCAATTACTGTGGTTGATGACAGCAAGGGCATGTGGTCATTAAAACCCCTTTACCAAACAATAAACCATACTTGATGTTTTTAAGGAATATGAAATGTAGCTAGGGCATCCCCTGTAAGAGATGGACTTCAGAATCCCCCTACTGGCTGGATAAATGGGCAAACCGCAGGGGTCACGACTGCGGCCAAAGAAGTTAGTGAAAGACTGGAAGGTAAGAGCAGGTACGTGGAATATTATTGGTACTCTAACAGGAAGACTGAGGGAGATAGTAGATGTGATGGAGAGGAGGAGGATAGATTTCTTGTGTGTGTAGGAGACTAGGTTGAAAGGGAGTGGAACTAGAGAGATAAGAAATGGATATAAAGCTGTATACAGAAGGTCACGAGAAGGAAGAAAAATGGAAGTTGGACTTATAGTAACAACTTGAAGGAAAAAGTTTTAGAAGTAAAGAGAGTTAATGATAGGCTTTTAAAGATTCCATAATAATAGGGGACAAAATAGTAAAGATAATATCAGCAGGCTTTTAAGATTCCATAATAATAGGTGGGGACAAAATAAATATAATATCAGCAGGCTTTTAAAGATTCTAATACAGGCAGTCCCTGGTTATCGGCGGGGGAGCCGATAAGTGAAAACCGCCATTAACCGAAACTCGACGATTTATGATGCCATAATGGCGCTTATGGTGTTGGTTATCAGCGCCGTAAGGGTGCTTCTGTCGCCGATAACCAGAACTTGGCCCGTTATGGTGCCTTAAATCACCAATTTTATGGCACTAGACAAGCCCCATAAAACTGGATCGCAGATAACCGGGGACTGCCTGTAATAATAGGGGTTAAGTAGTAAATACAACATCAGCATATGCTCCTCAGATGGGGTGCCAAGAGCAATAGAAGGAATTATTTAGACAAGAGTTTGAGGCGGTCACTAGAACAGTGATAGAGGAGAAACTAATTATAGGAGATGATATGAATGGCAGGAAAGAGAAGAGACTGTATGAAGAGGTACAGGAAGGCGATAGGTTTTGAATTAGAAGTGAAGATGGGGTTTATATATTGGAGATGTCTTTCTTAGTTTTTTGAATTTGGGATGTATGAATACATGGTTTCAAAAGTTGTATAAGTACTTAATAACTTATGAAAGTGGGAGAAGTGCAGAGTCAGTATGGATCCATGAGAGGAAGAGGGACAGTGGATGGCGTCTTCATAGTAAGACAGCTTCAGGAAAAGAGACTTGAAGGAAACCAGGAGCTCTGAGTGCATTTATAGACCTGGAGAAAGCATATGATAGAATCCCAAGAGAAGTGGTGTTTTAGTGTTTCAGGAAGGGGAAAGTCCCAGAAAAGG
The DNA here is from genome assembly GCF_015104395.2 of Macrobrachium nipponense. Lineage (NCBI taxonomy): Eukaryota > Metazoa > Arthropoda > Malacostraca > Decapoda > Palaemonidae > Macrobrachium > Macrobrachium nipponense. The sequence continues at coordinate 11,588,920 of NC_061103.1, read as the reverse complement.
GATTTTGACAAAGGAAAAATCTATTTCTGGGTGAGGACCTGTGTCACCCAGTGAAATGTCCTTATAGCACTCATTTATAGGTATAAATAAATGCTAAATATACCAGAGAAAAAAAAACCATATGGAATGCTGGGGTTACTACCCCCAGCTCGCTCACCCTCATAGGGCGTCGGTATAGCACGGGCGAGTGGAAGCCATTGCCACAGAGACTCTGCCAATTAGCCCTCTCCTCTCTCAAAATCCCTCACCAGAGAAGTGCCGTTACACAGCCACCTTCCGCTCGCCACTACTACTTCTGCCAAGAATCTTCATTCCTGAATTACGCACCCAAGCTTGGGCCAGCTAAAGGGTGGGGAAAGGAAAGATAGGGATGGGTTCACTGGGCAACACAGGTCTTCACCCAGAAATAGATTTTTCCTTTGTCAAAATCCCTTTTCTGGGATTGAACTGTGTTGCCCAGTGAAATAGTAACAGAGAATTGGCCATACAAAGCTTGGTAAATAGAGTAAAACAAATAATTTTATATCAAAGGAAAAATAAAATTTTTTATTACAATCATTGTTTTAATGATCCCAGATAAGGATACAAAATACCAGGAGTAAATAACATAAAATTATATGACCAAGGTCATACCATCACCAGGAAAAGAGCACAGGTAATGAATATAAAATACATGAATGAATAAACTATGTACAAGAACAGGAGTGGGTTGATAACCACTTCGGTCCATAACAAAAAAGGCAAAAGGGAGGGAAAACAAGAGAGGCAGGTAGGTGAGAGGGAGTACCAAAAGGTAATTAATGGCAATATCAATGATAATTAATAAGATTACAACATTGCAAACATACTAATTAGCTGTATCAGGGAAGACAACATTCCCTGCAGCCACTGCAGAATATTTAAGGGCCTCTAGAGCCTTTAGATAGTGGCGTTTAAATACTGTCGGAGATTTCCAACCCGTATACTTTTTGAGATCATCAAAGTTCATATGATGAAAATAATTAACTGAGGTAGCTACTGCTCGGATATCATGGACCTGAGGAACTGAATCCGGGTTAGCTTGTTTAATAAAATAAAGAATTTGTCTGATGGCCTTCAAGGAAATGGTTCCACCATTCTCCCTAACAAAAAGAGGACCTGAAGACCTATTAGAAGTCCCTGTCAAGATAAGACTTTAATGTAATAAAAACTGGACATAATGATTTTTGGGTCCTGTGGAAGGGGAACAACCTTCCACGGAGAACCATCTGTTCTGAGGGTCTTGATTCTTTGCCAAGAAATTTCAGATCTGGAGAAAGCAGAACTTCTCCTGAACGGGAGGAAAATCGACATGATTTGGTTCTCTAGAGAGAGCCGACAGTTCAGATATTCTGGCACCTGAGGCCAGGCTCAGTAAAAATAATGTTTTCCTGAGAAGGGTTATATATGAGCATGATTCAGTATCTGAAGCTAACTTGAGTACGTCATTTAAAAACCAGGAGACCGTATGAGGCCGGTTTATTGCTCTCAGATGAGCACATGCTCTAGGGATAGACGAGAAGTACAAGTCTGTTAAAATCAAATATTAAAGCCAAACTGAAATATCTTCCTCAAGGTGGATTTAGTCGTAGTAATGGTACTAGCAGCTAAGCCTTTTTTGAACAGAGTTCTAAAAAATGAAATTGCCAGATTCGTAGTCATTGTCTGAACATCTGATTCTTTTAGAAAGATGGCTAACTTCCTCACTGCTGAATCATACTGCCTGAGTGTCGATTCCCTTTTGTCTGATTCCACGAGCAATGTGTTTAGCGGATCAATATTAGCATCTTTTCTGTGCTGCAAACTTCATGAAGTCCATAAAGTTAGTGCATTCAGAATTCTTGAGGAAGCTGACACAGTCTGAGTTTGTACCACCCCCTGAGTCAACTTTGGGTTGGGAATCCGTCTGGGAACGGAGATTTCAACTCTAGTAGAAGAGGAAACCAATTGCTCTTCGGCCAGTTGGGTGCTATACAGTGCTATCCGCCCTTTGAAAGATCTGAGTTTGTGTAGAACTTTCATCAAAAGGTTTTTTGGCGGAAATAGGTAAATCTCTTCTGCCAAATGTTCCAGTCTATGGAACATCGCATCTGTGGTGTTGAGGCTAGAGGATCCAAATTGGGAGCCACATAACATGGAAGTTTGTGGTTGGACTCCGTGGCAAACAGGTCTACCTGAAGGCCCGGTACTTGTAGGCAAATCCAATTGAATGACTTTGCGTCCAAGGACCATTCCGATTCCAGCGGAGTTGTCCTGGACAGTGAATCCGCAATGACATTCCGTACTCGCCGTGCCATGGTGAGTAGCTGACAGGTGCCAATGATGTTTCATTGCCAATGAGAAGATTGCTATCAGTACGTGGTTTATGTGGCTTGACTTGGAAGCCGCCTCTGTTTTGGCAGTGAACTATCACTGCACTGTCCAAGACTAGTCTGACATGAATATTCCTGAATGTTGAGCCCGAAAGGCATGACTCTGAACGAGTAAGCCTGTCTTCCTAGTTTGAAGCCTAGGTAGGGAGAAAAGCATTTGTAAGATCAATAGAGGTGGTGACGACCCCACGGGGAAAGTAGGTCCGCACCTGCGAGACGGTTAGCATGTCCATGTCCCTTCTTTGGCATGGTGAACAAACGTCCTTGAAATTTCAGGTGTCTGACTTTCTTTATTGCCTTCTTTTGAAGAAGGTCTTTGACATAGTTTAAAAGGTCTGTCGTTTGAATTTGGTGGAAACTGACTGGTGGAGGAGGCCCTTTTATCCCTCTCGACCCCAAGACCTTTTGATACAATACTGTGGGCCCACGTACTGAAGGTCCCAATTTGGTTCCCCGGGAGAGGTACAGTCTCCCGCCTACCTGGAGAGGTTCATTGATTGGGTGAGGTCTTAATTCCTTTGCCTCCTCTGAAACCTCTGCCTCTGAGAGAGCTCTGGAACCAGCTCTGTGCTGGTAAGCTCCTCTTGCTCTGCTATACCCCTTGTGTGCCTGTTATAGCTTTGAAATGCCCCTTTGCGCATCAAACGAAGCGTTGAAGGCCGGGGGACGTCATGAAAGTAGCCGAACTCAAGGACTGTTTGAGTTGGGCTGACTCTGTAGCAGTACAAATTGTTGTTGTTGTGGTCGTGCCTTAGAGGTCGAAGGTTGACCAAGCTGGGAGACAGGAACTGCTTGCACCACCGCCTGTGTCTGAGAGGTCTGGAAAGGCTGATACTTCCTGACCCTCTTCCTACTCTTGGCTTGCGGTCCGGAGGTCTCTGACTTCCTTTTGAAGGGAAGGCCCCAGCGGGCACGAAGGTTCTGGTTAGCCCTAGCCACCTCACTGATGACGCTGTTAACCACGTCATCCAGGAAAGAGGTTGGATCCCCCAGATCGATGCCTTAATAAGCTTATTAGGCTCATGTCTGATGGAAGCATAGGCAAGGACATGCTTCCTGCAATTCTGCCTAGCCACCAAAAAATCATACAGGTCACACTGGAAAGTCTGCAGCAGCGACTTTGTTAGGACCCGGAATAGAGGTTCCTCAGCGTAGACACAGGCCATCATCTCTGAAGTAGTAACCGAGTTGATAGATCTGCTCAATCTACACTTTGCCTCAAACTCTGCCTTTACCATGGCATTCGGAATTCTGGCAAACGTTCACTAAACTGTGTGGAGGCACACTCCGGATCGAGTTTGCCCCACTGTGAACTTTTTCCGAAGCGCCCAAACCAGCACTCCAAGTCTCCGGGAAAGAGCAGAGAGGTAGGCTCTGTCTCTCGAAGCTGAGGCATTGGCTTCTCCTCCATTCCGGCCTGCAGAGTTAATTCCACGATCTTAGATGCACAAGGGGTTGGGATGTTATCCCCCACCACGAACATGGTGTAGCAACCTTTGTGTGGCATCAACTTAGTGTTGACGCAATTCCATTCCAAAAGGGTGCAGACCCATGCCGACTGTGCTTGATCTCTAGGATAGAGCAACAGTCTCCTTTGGGACCCTGTCTACCCTGACAAAACGCTTCCTCGGCTAACCGAGCGTAGCCTGGGAAGAAGGGAAATTGGAGGTCCGCCGGAAGAACTCGTAATCTTCCACGGGACGGGTTCCACAGCCTTCAATTGTCAGCAAGCCATCCGAAAAGGGAGCATGCAGCGCCAACCGCCATGGGTTGTTGTCCTCGGGTGGCGGAGCTTAGATGCATCCGGCACAATAAAGGACTGCTGTGTGCCCCCGGACTGAATAAGTCCGGCCAGCAAGCTCTCCTGAGTCTGAAGTCTCTGAGCCAGAGACAGGATGGACTGCCCTGATGTCTCTAAACCCGAGGCGAGCTGAGAGGACATCGATTGGAATCTTGAGTCCACAATACTGCCCATCTTCTCCATGAGAAGATTAGCAAAGGCGTCAGGGTCGAAGCTGGACTCCTCCAGTCTGGCTTTAGAACCCTTAGCTCTCGACCCCTTAGGTGGGGGAGTAGCTTTTGCCGAGGAAGCCAAAAGGCTTGGGGGCCAATGACAGACCGAGCGGAGTCCGCCAGAGAAGGTTTAGCTGTCTGGCAGCCTTCGGCAGAGACTTCTTTTTCCAGAGTTTTCACCTTGGGGATCACAGAACCGAGACCTATCCCCAAGGATTCTGGACTTCGTAAAGCCCTGAAAGGAAGAGGAAGAAGTAGTAGATGGACTACAGCAATAGTTTAAATAAAAACTAAAAACCACCTGCCTTACTTCCCTACCTTCTTCTGAGAGTCGATGGTCATCGGCTTGCGATGCAGACTGATGGCTGCTACTTCCTCCGTCACCTCCTCGCACAAGCCCTTTTGGTCTTCTGTGGGGATCTGGGTCTCTAAACGGATCCTCTCGATGAAAGGGGCCGCCACTTCCTTAGCTACTGCTGCCGAAGACCTTGCATTAGGATAAAGGAGAGAACACATCTCCTCCAACAGCATGTAGGGGCATCCAGCGGCAACATTCCTCCCATAACTGCCCACCCAGACCTTAAGGTTCACCAGTGAGGAGGCCTTGAGCGCCAGAGGGGTCTGTAAGAGAAGACGAAATCAGATCCTCCAATGGCGAACACTGAACCAAATCAAAAAAAACATTACTGAGGTGTCGGATGGTACCAACCGACTCATTAGTCACGTTCTCCACTAAAGTGTAACACACTTCACAGCCATCAGGATGCCAGACTAGGATGTCGTCAACCTGCATCGGTACAGCTGGCATGAGATCGGCAGACCTCATGCCCAACATGGTTGCTGGAGAACGGCTGAACATCCCAAGTCGAGACAGCGTACCATTTGTAAGTTGGAATTGATACATGAGTATCGTCAAAATAGTTCTGCCGGAGATAATTCCGGCGGTATATGTACATTTAGACTAGTTCTACCAAACTAGCTAAAGGAAATATCAACTCTTGAATAAGATTTTACTCAACATTAACGCTCTGAATGTCTCCGCCTGCTCCGGAATCCATAATCTCGTTATCGCAATAGCTATGATCGGCGGAGTTGGCCTGATACGAGCAGAACAGGGAAACAAGGTAAAACCTAAGCCTGAGTCTGAATGCACCGGAGTAGAGTAGCAATTCCAAGTCAATTGAAACGCATTCTCTAAGCCAAGTTTCCACCCCCACCCCCCCGGAGTGGGGAAGCAGCGATAACACCAGAGAATACGGAAAAACAGAGGGGCGGGAACAGCGGTACTAAGAACTCCGGCGTATAAAAACATCCTGGCGAGTGTGATGGTTAGAACCACACCTCGGGGGGCCTGAATAACACAGGCCAGGAAAAAAATACCAACAGAGAGGGGACTTACATAATCTTCTAATCCCTTAACCTCCTCCGACTAATCCCCCGGCAGTTACTCGATGCTCTGGGCCTGCTGTTCCCTGGTAGGGTTACTAGGACAGTGAGCTAACAAAGCACCGCTGGAACAAGTCCCGGAATGGAAGGAAGAAAACCCGGAGGAGAAAAGGTAAACTAGTAATCGCCTGGCAACAATGACCGGTCAGGTGATTACCACCCTCCGAGAAGCTGTGAATAGCCTACAACTAAAGGGGGCAGAAGACGGCAGGCCAACTGACACCCTAAAGGAGGTAATAGCCAAGGCTATACTTAACAAAAAGTATTGATAAGGAATTATTGGAAGTACCGACCAATAAAGGCAAGCCCATCTCCGATCCTAGCCTAACCCTCCAAAATCGGTATACCCCGATCTGGTCAGGTAGCCTAGATGGCGCCTACTAGTTCCTCACGAAGAGGACACTCTAGAGCCTAACCTCAACCCTCCAAAATTGAATATATCGACCTGGTCAGGTAAGATAGGCCTAGCACCTACATTACGTAACAAAAGAGAGGAACTCTAGTAAAGGATCACCCTCCAAAAACTAAAATGTTAGTCCGGTCAGATTAGCCAGGACTAGTACCAACTAGGGTAGCGAGAAGTACTCTGAACCGCCTAGCCTACCTTCCAAAACCTAGCCTAGATCTGGTCGGGTAGGCTAGGATAAGTAAAAATGACGCTCAAGGATAGGTAAATATTCATGTAGGACTTCCAAACCTCATCAAAATACAATTAGCAATATAATATTATAATATAATAAAATAAATAATATCACCTACACAACATGCATGAGCACCATGAATGAATGAGAATTTCATTTACCTCCCCCCAAAAAAATGGCATACTGCCAGGCTAGCCTAGGTCACCCCTCAAACACAATACTCGCGCATGTTGTAGGAATGAAATTTTATCATCGCACTCTCGTGAGGGGACCAAATCGCTCCTGAAGGACTGATGATAAAAGAGGGAAACCTCCTAATTAGGCTAATAAATGTAAAGGTTCAAACCGTGATACACCAACCTATTGAAACCCATCAGGAGCGAAATGGTAAAATTTCACGACAACAGTAACATATACTGTGATGAGCAAAAAGGGGTAAGAAAAAATTAAAAATTATACCGCAATAAAAAGTTGAGAAGACCAAGTACGTGGTCAACAATGCATTTTAAATGGCCGACTCAGAAACGAAAACGCTCGGTCCCAAGCAATCGCTTCATTATAAACAACACCATATTTGATGCATAGTCTCACATCGCGTTCAAAGTCAACACTTTTATACTCAAACTTTATACTCAACTTATAAGAAGATGCTTCTTGCAGGTCTGAAGACATGATGGCTTCGAAAATTCTCAAATATTATTAGCAAAAAAACAAATGTGTCAACGTTAACGAGTACTAAGAAGGAATGTAGATTCTTGGCAGAAGTAGTAGTGACGAGCGGAAGGTGGCCGTGTAACGGCTCCTCTCTGGCGAGGGATTTTGAAGAGGGGAGAGAGCTGATTGGCAGAGTATCTGTGGCAGTGGCTTCCACTCGCCCCTGTGCTATACCGACGCCCTATGAGGGTGAGCGAGCTGGGGGTAGTAACCCCAGCATTCCATATGGCTTTTTCTCTGGTATAATTTTAGCATTTATTTATACCTAGAAAAAGGGATTTGACGAAGGAAAAATCTATTTCTGGGTGATTGGCTCGTGTCGCCCTACCCTGAAAGATCCTTAATATCATTCTTTCTAGGTAAAATTAATCTAAATTATCCAGAGAAAAACAAACAAAATTAAGAAAATGTCAGTAAAACTGACTGACTCGCTCACTCTTAAAAAGAGTGTCGGTATGGTAATAGGGGCGAGAGGGTGGGAACACTACCACGAGACATTCACAACAATTAGACCTTCCAATCAGAATCCCCACAAGAGAGAGCTGATACCAACGGGCGATGCAGCCGCTACTACTACTACTAGAGGACGCCACGGACACAGCGCCCCTAGCGGTCATCCTTAATCTAAAACATCTTGTCCTGCAGGGGGGGCAAACAATACAGGGTGGGTTTCATAGGGCGACACGAGCCAATCACCCAGAAATAGATTTTTTTCCTTCGTCAAATCCCTTTTCTGGGCTCAGCTCGTGTCGGCCTATGAAAGAGTACCAGAAACAGACAAGATGGGAAAAAAGGGACAAATGAAAAGCAGTTTTGTAAAATGAGGGATATAATATAAGTAAACAATTACAGCATATAAACTAAGTACTTAAGTCTAACTTATTTTAAACAGTAAACATAAAAGAAAGTTAGGAATGTAAAGTACTTAAAATTAACAGTAAACACAGTAACATAATAATGCAGTGTAATTTTTACAAACACATTGTGTCCTACCCTAGCATAAAAATAAGGTAGGTACACTGAAGTACAATAACAGTACAAGTGTGGATGTCCCCTAGCAAAAAAATTAGGGACAATCCACTGGTATGATTCAGCGGCTAAGGCTAGGATATCCGAGTAGCATGGCGATAGGGTGAGGCATGTTGGCTGAGGTAGGTAGAAAGGAGACCTGGATCTATACTACGACTACTATACAGTATCAGGAGAAAACAATGTTTCCCGCTGCTACTGCTGCAAAATTTTAAAGATTCCAAGGACTTTAGGTAATGACGTTTAAAGACTGTCGGGGATTTCCATCCAGTATACTTTTTAAGATCCTCAAAGTTCATATGTTGAAAGTAATTAATTGAGGTGGCTACTCCCCTGAGGTCATGTGCTTTTGGGAATGAATCAGGATTGGCTTGTTTAATAAAGTCAAGGATTTGTTGTCTAATACCTTTTACTGACAAAGTACCACCTTTTTCTCTCATGAAGAGAGGACCTGAGGATCTTGAGGATGTACGAGATAGAAAGGCTCTTAAAGTTGATACTGGGCAGAGAGAGGATCTTGGGGGAAGTGGGATGACTTTCCAAGGAGCCCACCTTGCCAGAGGATCCTCATTTTTAGCTAAAAAGCTACGATCCGAGCAAGTAGAACTTCTCCTGAGGGGAGGAATTCCACATGACCCGCATCTCTGGATAGAGCCGACAGTTCTGAAATTCTAGCTCCTGAAGCTAGGCTTAATAAGAATAATGTCTTCCTAAGAAGCATTATGAATGTACAGACGAGTTGTCAGTATCTGAAGCTAGTTTGAGGACATCATTTAAGAACCATGAAACTGCAGTAGGCCTTTGAGAAGGTCTAAGTCTAGCACAGGCTTTAGGAATAGACGTGAAATAAGATTCAGTCAGATCTATCTGAAAACCTAACTGAAAGATCTTCTTCAAAGCCGATTTATGAGTAGTAATAGTGCTAGCTGCTAAACCTTTTTCAAACAAGGACGACCTGAAAAAGGATATAGCTAGATTAACTGTCATGGTTGTAGTGTTTGATTCTTTCAGGAAAGATGCATATTTTTTTAACAGCTGAGTCATATTGTCTAATGGTTGACTCTCTCTTATCTGATTCTAGAAGAGAATATTTTGTGGATCAATATTAGCATCTTTATTAGCCGCAAACTTCATGAAGTCCATAAAGTTAGGGTCTGAAGAATTCCTGAGAAGCGAACCACAGTCCCTCATTTGTACTGATTGTGACAGCTTGGGATTGGGAATCCGTTGAGGTCGGAGACCCAATTCCTTCAGAAGAAGGAGGATACCAGTTGCTCTTGGGCCAGTCCGGTGCAATCAGAGCTACTATTCCGTTGAAGTCCTCAGCTTGCTTAAAGACTTTCAAGAGAAGATTCACTTGGCGGAAACTAAATTTTTTCTCCACTGATCCCATCTATCGACAGAGCGTTCCGTGCATGCCAAGGGTCCAGTTGGGGGCCACATAGCAAGGGAGCTGTGGTTCGCTTGGAGCGAAGAGATCACTTGGAGACCTGGGACTCTCCGGCTTATCCACGTGGATGACCCGCGTCTAGGGACCATTCTGATGCCAAGGCACTGACCTGGACATAAGCGTCTAGCTATCACCTTTCTTACCACCCCCAGGTAGTGGGCGGACAGATGCCATTTGTGTTATGTTTGGCTAAGGGCAAAAATGGCTATCATGACATGGTTCACTGCTTGATTTGGACCTCCCCCTGTTGATGCAATTAACTAATACCACTGCACTGTCCAAAACTAGCCTTAGATGAGACTTTTTCGGGGGAAGCAGTCTCTTCAAGGTAGAAATACTGCCATTGCTTCCACGACGTTTATTGTGGAGCTGGCGAAATTGAACTACCAAGTCCCCTGAACCTGTTTGAACTGGTAATTTCCCCCCCACCACGGACAGGTGAGGCCTCCGTGTGATGGTTAACACTGGAAGGGGATATGAAGGGGTCCTGCTGTCTAGGGTTCTTTACTTTTCGACCATGGACGGAGTTGATTGCGAAGGAATCTGTGGAATTACTGACGACTTGTCCTTAGAAGATTTGGTTGTTTGCTCTCGATCGCCAAACTCATTTTTTTTTAAATCTTTTAGGCTTGCTTTTCAGGAGAGGATATCTGTTTACCGAAGCACACTGAAGGGACCCTAGGATTCTTCCTGGTTCTCCTTGATGTTTGCTTGCGTTTGAGAAATTGGCTGACGATTTTGCCTATTTTCCCTTTCGTTTGGCCACTGGAATTGACAGATTGTGGAAGACAAATCCCGTTGGATTCCCAGCCCGAAAACGATACTCCGGGGTATCTGGATTTCGTTTTGTTTATCTGGAGCCGCCAGATGTTTCGAGAACGTGAACTACCTTTTTTGGTGGCATTGAGACATTCTCGACGGTTTGGTGCCCTCAGAATCAACCAATCACGTCGATGGGGTGGGTAATCTGCTACCTGCATTCCCCTGAGTGCTCAATTGTTGTACAACAACTTCTGCTATTTTCGTGAATATCCTGGGGACTACATTCAGACCGAAGGGCGTCACTTTGAATGGGAATGTCTGATTTCTCTAGCCGAACCCTAGGAATGGGCGGAAGTGTCCCTGCTATAGGGATATGAATAGTAATGCGTCTGTAAATCATGGAGCATGTGAACCGGCTCCACGCGGAAGTAAGGTCCCTTACTTGCAGAGGGTAAGCATCTTGAACTTGTCGAAACGAATGTAAAGAGTTTAGCTTTGACATTCTAAGATTTACCCTTCTTTTGTTGAGCCTTTCTTTGGCACGCTGAATAAGCGCCGTTGAAATTTTAGATGCTTGACTCTCGCAATAGCTCCTTTCTGAAGGGAGTTCCTCCGCGTAATCTGTCATTCCTCTGATGGTATTTGTGGATGGAGTTTGATGAGGAGATCTTTGATCCAACTCCAACCCCACCCTTTGGGCGCTAATGCTCTGTGCCACGATTGCTGAAACCCCCACCTTGACGGAAGAGGAACAGCTCCCTCCTACCTGGGGACCTCATTTGTTGATGGGCGGGTTGACACCACGCCCTCCTCTTAACGCCTGCTCCTTGGTCGCCCGTCCCTGCGCCACTCGGGCGAAAAGTAGCCTCTTCGCCCTAATAACCGTCTCGGCTCTTGTTTAAAGGGAGTGTAGCCCTGACTCATACGTAGGGTTGAAGGCCGGCGAGAGTGCGTATTAGTCGACGTTGTGATTGGGGAGACGCAGGATATGGGCTGGTTCTTTTCGACTACCAGGTTGTCCTCCCTGTTGGGTAACCGGACGGCCTGGACAAATTGCTGCTGGTTTCTGGCTGGTGTTTCTGGTAGGCTGAACCTTTTACCAGACTTCTTTGATTTTCTTACGCAGCAGTGGGCGGATTCTTGGCGGAATCTTAGATGAAATTCCCCACCTAGCTCTAAGGCTCTGGTTGTCCTATCATCCTCGTGGTGCACTTCATTTACAGCGGATTCTGGATAGATCCGCTCCCCTACAATGCTAGAAGCCATTGAGTCTATTAGGCTCTTGCCTAATAGTGCACTCCTTCAGAACGTGCTTTCGGCATTCCTCCTATCTTTGAAGAGAGTCGAAAGCATCTGTCTGAACCGTCTGAACTGGGATTTGGCCAAGTCTTACAGCGGTTTCTGTAGCATATGAAAGAGCAGCCTTTCCGTTATTATTAGAGAAATTGAGGGACCTGCCCTAACCTATTTCGCGCGTCAACTCCGCCTGATCAAGGAATCAGGCCGTCTTGAAGCTTCTCGCCGAACTGGTTCCATGCGCAGTCCTGTTTGAGCTTGCCAAGCGTGAATGTGGCTGGCAAGTTCTCCCACAATTCTCCAAAAGCTGGAAGAGCGGAGAAGTAGACTCCGCCTCCCTTAGCTGGGTCATGGCTCATCCTTGAGGCTGCCTGAAGAGTCCCTCTCAACTTTTTCGTGGCGAACGTAAGAGAAGCCTCTTCTTCCGTCGCAAAAATAGTGAAAGGACTCTTATAGGCCTGGAGCTAGTGTTTGTGCACTCCCAGTCCTCAAGGCAGTGAACCCATTCCCGTTGGGCATGATCCCTACGTAGAAACATCTTCCTAGAGATCTTGTCTTTCTCTAGTAGAGCCGCTACAGTCAGCCTAGCATAGTCCGATAAGGCTGCGCCAGACCCGGAGGATAAAACTCGGAAGTCCTCAATCCTTCGAGTTCCACACTCGGGATAGAGCTCATCCCCATCCTTAAATGGAGCGTAGGCTGGCTACTCTCGCAGGGTTCTCCATAGAAATCTGGCAGAGAGTCGTATGGCGGGAGCTGGAAAATACCAGCGCCTTGGCCCTGGGGATACTGGAAGAGGGACCTGAGAGAGCCCAGCCACTCGTTCCTCATCTCTCTAACCCTGTTATAGAGATCTCTTATGGATTGGCCTTATTGGACAGGGTGCTTGACAGTTTGCAAACATCTGCTCAAATTTCGTCCCCAGGGCGGAGACTTGCGAACCGACCATCTCACCCACGCTGTTGCATCACACCACTGCTGAGAAAGCAGTGATCAAAGGTGCGGATCCCGCGCCTCCGCACCGGCGTTGCCGGGTGGATGCGGTGGAGGCAGGAATAGGCACTGGGCTCGGCGGGAGCGGAGCCACTCTCCTTAGAAGCCTGCTTCTAGAGCTCTTGCGAGTAAGAAGAGCTCGGCTTGGCCTTCACCGCGCCAGCGTAAGAAAGTCGAAGACTCCTAGCCGAAGAAGACGAGACGACTTCTTAGAAGTCGTCTTAGATAAGTCCTTCGGTTTTCTCTCTGTCCCTTCACCTTATAGGTCACAGAAAAAGGAGAGCGGGAGAGCCGGTAGGGATCTCGATCCCACAAAGCCTTTGAACGGAGCGGCTCGAAAGAAGGGACCAGGAGAAGATCCGGGAACACCCTGAGGAAAGACCTTGGGCGCCCGAAGACACACCTACCTCAACCAACAAGATCCTCTAACTCCAACCGCCAGTCGCTCGATGTTTTGGTCCAGGGCAGCGACGTCCGGACCGGACTCCTGAGCAACTACTACCCCGAAAGATTGCTGGAGATCTTGCAGGGTGGAGGCTATGAGAGGGGCTCTGCGGACAAGGGGTCAACGTCCTGTTGACTTTCCGCCGGGAAGGATCTGGACGGCCAGCTTCTTATCAAGGATGTCGGCTGTCCTTTGCGGCTTCTTCCCGAAGCCGGCCCACTCCACACTTTCAGCAGGGTAGCAAGGCGACCGTCTCCTCACGACTAGTTAGCCTGGAGAAAAGGCGAGAATGAGCTTTCTAATGGCGGAACGGCTTAACAAACTTATGTCTAAGATTGTTATAAGTGGATAAGAAGCCTATAATCGACTTACCCCCCTCCACCAGCTGACCGACTAAGGTCGTAGCAGATGGCGCAGGCTTCCGGTGCCAAGAAACTATCACCGTATCGTTTGAATGACGTGGCACATGGAGCGTGGACCTGCACTCATCATGTCCCGCAGGGGTCGTACAACGTCGCGTTGCACGCCGGACCTGACAGTTGGTAGCCTGTAAGTGGAAAAATACATGAGTAATCGGAGAACACACTTACAGTCTAACAGTTGCTCGCTGGTGCCGGAGCGCGAAAGTTAGATTCCCGCAGAGCCCCGCCTAATACGTGTGGTTAACAAGGTTGGTTTGGTTGTCCTAGGCTTATGCTCCGCTGGCGGCTGGGTACACAGATAGAGTCCAACCAGGAGTGGTGGTAAAGGTAACCACGACGAAAAATGGTCGGGGATGGTACCATATGAGTGATAAATTAAACAAATCTCGTAAAATTAGGGTATATCCTTAAAATACATAATATCAAACCTTCCTCCCCCCGTCTACTAGAAGAGTGCCCGGTACGAACAAGCTCCCTTCCGGTAGCGGGGGAGAGATAGAAGGATATAAGTAGGCAGGCAAGCAACCGACCGCTATAAGTGACCAACCCGCGCCCGCTGGCGGAGCTCAGTAATCTAATAACCAAAGGTGCCCCGCTGGCGACGGAAGCTCCGTTCGTTATAGAAAGGTAAGGTGGCTGAGCACTGGGAAGGGGGGGAGGGTCTCGGCGTAACACGGCGGGAGATAGAGAGGAGGGGGGGGGTGGCCTACTCCTCCTCGTCCTCAACAACTATCTACCTCGATCGAGACACGGTACCCTATGAGTGGTCGCCCTATACCCACCGCTGGAGTAACCCCTGCCACTCAGAGAGGGAGGGAGGAGGGCACTGAGGTTGTCATGACAACCAAGGGTCCCCAGCACTCTCTATACCTGGTAGGAGGAGAGGGGAATGGTAATGGTGCGATGAAACAACTGACCCAAGTGGCCCTAAGCCGCGAGCAACACAACGTGGAGGGCCACGTGGAACCAGGCGGTACCAAATCCTGAACATGCACCTAGGCTACCTAAACCCTAAATAGAATAAAATTACATCGTAAAGATGGAAGACACTTTTTATTAGAAGAAAAAGAGGCCCAGGAGGAGCAAACTGTTCCTAGGAACAGAAGCCTACTCGGGAGCCAGCGAAAGACCCACCGATGAAGAGCAGAGCCGGGATGTGGTCTGAACAATATATAGCCTAAATACCAAACTAAGAGAAATGGTAAGGGTGCTAAACTAGCTAAAAACTCGATGTAAAAACAATGAACGTAAACGGTAAGCCCAGAATTATAGAGAAGTCCCAGTATGGAGGACTGGGAATTCTTAACGAGGCAGCATGCGCCGCCACGAGACAACCGGAAACCCGTGTATGACCCAATTAGAAGAAATACTGGTTCCCGTAAGACAAAATATAGTAAAACACCATTACTTATAGGCACTTACTTAGCCGTTGCGATTGCAGAACGTTCCATCTTTGAATAAATAATAATTCCCTCGTAAAATGCAAGCAGCACAGAGAAAAATGCGTCCCTGGGACCTAGCGCTAATATTAAGGATGACAAGCTAGGGCGCTGCTGTCCGTTGCGTCTCTATAGTAGTAGTAGCGGCTGCATCGCCCGTTGGGTATCCACTCTCTCTTGTGGGATTCTTGATTGGAGGTCTAATTGGTGAATGTCTCCGGTGGTAGTGTTTCCACATCCGCGCCCTATTACCATACCCGACACTTCTTTTAAGAGTGAAGCGAGTAGTTTTACTGACATTTTGTCCTAATTTTGTTTTTTCTCTGGTAGTTTGATTATTTTAACTAGAAAGAATGATATTAGGATCCTTTCGAAGGCCTCGACACGAGCTGATGCCCAGAAATGAGTGCTATAAGACATTTCACTGGCACACAGGTCAATCCCAGAAAAAGTTTGTTACGTTGGTCGAGTATGGATATCAAAGAACGAGCCAAAAGTTAATAATATCCGTTGAGAAACGAACTTTGAATTAATGTTGACTACACCAGGTCAGCATTAACCCCCATTTTTGTTTGTGCTGGTCATGTATGTGTTAAGTGAAGAGATCAGGAATAAGAGCTGTGGGTTTGTTTGTATTTGCCTGGTGATCTGGAATATCACTGCCAATAATATGATACCTATAGAGAGGTTTGAGAGTGGTAGAGTCTTTAGAGGAGGGGTGCATAAAGGTGGATGTGAATAAACGAGGTTTTGTTTGAGGCAGTATTGAAGATGAGGCAGAATATTAATGCAGAAGGAAGAGGCCCCCCCCCCCCCCCCCCCCCCCCCCTTTTTTTTTTTTTTCAAAAAAGTAAAAAACAGGTAAAAAGTTTAAATACATAAGGATCTACTTTAGCCAGAGGGAGGATGTGCGGCTGAAGTTTTGACAGTAGGATAAAGCTACATGTGGGTACATGGAGAGTAGGTATGCTGGAGTAATCATGTGTAAGAAAATTGCAATCAAGCTACAGTCAAGATTCTGTGGCACGTGATAAGACCGTTGTGACTCATGTATGTGTTGGAAACATGGGCTTTTAGGAAGAAAAATGAGTAAATGCTTGAGAGAAAAGAGGATGAGAATGCTGACGGTGTGTTATTGGAATATCGCCTGCTTGATAGATTGGAAATGACAAAATAGAAAGGGCATGCTTAGGTACACATTAACAGAAGTAAATAAAGTCACGATTGAGGTGGTATGGGGGTGTGTTGAGGGTGGATGACACAGAGGGAGTGAAAGGGCTTGAAGGAGACCTGTTAGAGGAAGTGATTGGAGAGCAACAGATTAATTGGATGATTATGTATAAATGCGATAAAGTGTAGAACGCTATGGAGAGAGAGTTTGGTGGAGGATGAGTTCATTTGCTAGAAGGCAGTGGAGAATTTGATCGGGCAACCAACCCTTAATGTAGGGATAGTGAGGAAGAAGGCCGTTTAACTACCAGTATTTTCTGTGTTTTGTACTGAGCCCTGGGCAGGGGCATTGAATTTGTGTATCCTTGCTTTCCACAGACTTTCCTTATCTGGTAATGATCCAGTGTAGTACTAGGAGAATCCCTGGCTATACACCATGTCTCTGCGAAGTTAAGATGAGCACACATCCAGTGGCAGTATTTTCCTGTGCAGCTCTCTTAACGGTAAGGAACCAACAACCATTTTAAACCAAATGCTAGGAATATTTTTCTGTTTGTGCCTCCATATCTTATATGATTGGTAAAACTTATGTATCCATGTATCCCACCTCCTACATTGTGTATTCAGCTCTTTCATGATGAAATATTTTAATGCACTAATACTTATCAGTGATACATTCAGGCCCTCCTCCTCCACACCGCACATGTTGTTTCCTGCTACCCAGGTTGTGGCGGGCTGGTCACCTAACCAAAACAAAATGGTGCCACCGCGAAATTCAAATTCTAGCTGCCGCAGATAGTGAAACTACCTCATGTATGTAACTCACTTGTTGAGCATTAAATACATAAAATCTCAGTTTTATCATAAAAATGTCATTTTTGAATGAATTGACTGACTTCTACTCTTAAGTGTAGTTTCGGTGCTAAGGAGGAGTTTCAGTCTTGACGCCGCGTTATGACTTCAGCCTTCCAAGCAGGCTGTGTCCTAGTAACTTTTGGAGTCTTACCATAACCCTTTTTGAGCTTTTGAACCTCTGTATCCAGCTACAGACAGCGGAACTAAGGTTGAACTATTTTCCTTTTAGTTTACTTGGGGGTAGTTTATGGCCTTCATATTTGTTCAACATGTTTGAAGGGTGGGATCTTTCTCATTCTTCTTCATTCGCAGAATTTTATAACAAGATTCAGGATCTTTCTTACCTGATGAAGATTCCAAGATTTTCTCAATCTCCTTCCCTCCTTTTTTAACTAAGGAATGTCACCCACAATCCTAGATGCTTTTCCCAGCACTCAAGAGATGAGGGACCGGCAACCAAGGAGAGATCTATTATGCGTGTGGCAGGAGTATGAGTGAACTCTCTCTGTTAGAATGGGGTGGTGGTTATGGTTTATGCTGGCTTTGTGCAGCACGGTCCTCTTGCTCCTAGAGCAGCCCTTGATTACTCAGAATAGGGAGACAAATCATCAAACAGATTCTCTAAAGCTAAATTAGGTCAGTTCCTTTTCTTATGCAGTAAGTGAGTTAGTTTTAACATCCTTCCTCATTCTGATTGTTTAGACTGATTGAAACTGAAGTTTTAGACCTCAGAGAGGTAGATTAAGCTGAAACAAATTGAAATGTGACCGATTCCATCAACGAATATCAAGTGGTACGAAAAGTGTTTCTTATGTAATCATGAACCCTCGCAGAGTGATTGCTGATATAAACAAAACAGAACAAAAGCCAAGGTTAGGTGGACTTCTTTAGAAAACATTGAGCAGCTTGGCCAGCATGAGTATTTTCCCAGTTGAATACTAATAACAGAACAAATGGCTTTTCAAAATAAAAAGATAACTTAAGTAACAGTAGCAGCAATACGTACCAGTATGACATTGGGAGGCTCAAAGAAATGTTTCCTTAAGGCAGGTATTTAAGGCAAGAGACCCCGCTGATAATAATACTATGGTAAAACACCACAAAGATAAGGATTATGGTCTGAAAGAGTGAGGGTAAGATCAGTGATGAAAGCAAGGATGGTCAGTTCTTTGGAGCAAAATCCAGGCTGGTCGCTCACAAGCTGACCACACGTACCATGACCATATCGCGTTTAGAGGACTTTGAGAGATCCCGATGTCCTAGACAATTTTACTGGATGCTTCTTTTGAAAATGGAGCTGATGCACTGAAGGGCTTTAGTTTTCAAACAAATATTTTATTTTAGTTATTTGCGCATCTCAAAGTTTATAACTACTAAACTTAAAATTCCATGTGACATAATAGAACTGACATTCTTACACCTCACATGAGAGGCTGAATGATGAGTCATACTTTTACCACATTGCTGTTCAGCACGAATAAGACTGGTTTTATGAAGTTAGAGGAGTTTGAAACCTTAATGACTATCAAGTATGGGGCTTTGTCAAATGAATTATATTATTAGAATATGAGTTTTGTCATTGTCAGTTTAACCTCCTACCATTTTTAGAATAAATGCTGATATCTAATCTGAGTTTTATGCCTACAAGGTTTGCATCTCAGTTGCAGAGACTGTAGTTAAGCCATTAATGTGCTCAATTTTATTCTTACAAGGTGCTAGGTTTCATTAGTAAAGTGAGTACAATAAGGCATGCACGTTGCTTGAATACTGTTTTGTAAAAGTACTGAACTATGCCTATTGATAAAGTAAGTAGCACAAGTAATGTATTTATGTTTTGCAGGTATGGAGCTTCTTGTACAATTAAGCTGTTTGGATGTTGGAAGCTGTTACAATCCATTTCTCAGTATCCAGTGATACATCAAGTTTCAGCCATTGTTCTTATGTCCAGCTTTGGAGGTGGGCTGTATTAAAAGTTTTTGTTTGTACATAAGTACCTTTCTGGTAATTACATAGTGGAAACCTCCTACCACAGCAAAATTCAAATTTTTGGACTGGGTGTAGGTGAATAGGGACCCACCACTTTGAGATTGCACCCAGGTACATTGTTCCCCCCATATTCGCGGGGTATCTACCAGACCCGCTCCCCCGTGAATATTTAGAACCCTCAGAATACAGTGGTACTCGGATACGAAATTTAAGTCCGTTCCGATGCGGCCTTCGTATCATGAGCTTTCGTATCTTGACCGCATTTTAGCATGTAAAATGTGCTAATCCGTTCCAAGCCCTGCCCAAAACAAACACCCAGTAAATTTTCATAATAAAGCTAATTGGCCTATAAACAATGAGATACTACATACAATTGTACCATTCAATAAGTACCCTAATTGTACTGCTAATATACCTTAAATAAAGTGTATTAGTGTAAGCATGTTATACAAGAGTACTGTACGTATGTAGTAAAAATGTGGGACGCTTACCTTTGGAGTGAGGCTGATCTTCGGAACGTGGTCGACAGAGAGGAGACAACGGCGATACGTCACGTACACTAACTTTACGAAACGCCACAAAAAGTAAGGAAAACATACAATAAACTAACTTTAACAAAACACATTACAAAACCGGTAGCACTAACGAAAACTAAAATGAATTTTTTTTTTTTTCTTTTTTATTTTTTGAAATTTATTTTTTTTACTTTTTATACTTTACGTTTAAATTTTTTTTTTTTTTTATACAAAATTTCAACTTCTTCACCACTTTCAACTTTTCTGGTTTTTAGTATCAATTGGTTCTTCCTTTTTGCTTACTCCTCTAGTACTAAAGGCCTCTTAAAAAAAATAACGATCCAAGGAAGATTGCTTCTGCCCTATTTTCATACACAATGTTCCTTAAACGACTCCCAGGCAAACGTCATTGAACTGCCGCAGCATACGACCTATGTACGAAGCCTTTTTTGGGGTGTCTCGTTTCTACAAATGATTGCACGTTCTAGTTCGACCTGTGTTCCTGCCAGTGAAAGTTCCTGTAGCGCGTTTTTCTAAGTATAAATAGATCCTAAATATAACAGAGAAAAAGAGTAGCATGGTATGCTGAGTTACTACCCTCTTGCGCGAGCACCCCCAACAAAAAAAGGGTGTCGGTATAAAGTACTAAGGCGACGTGTAAGCCACTTTCACAGGTTTTCTGCCAATTCGAATATTCCTTTCCAAAATCCCTCTCACGGTCAAGAGCCGTTGCAAAGGCTAGAGCCATGCACGGTTACCTCCTCCTTCCTCCTCTCGCTACTACTACCCACTTGGTATCGTCTTACCATCTACAGTCCTGTTTTTAGCTTTTGAGACAAAGTGCATGCTTTTTGCTGACTTCCAAACTTATCTTATAGTACGTGCTTAATGATTATCCCAGTTAGAATTGGTTTGGAGAGAGGCATAACTCTTGCACGTGAACAAGGTGACGGTTCCTCTGGGGTTTAATAAAGTTGAGTAGTTAGAGTCTGCCCCCCCCAGCTTCTCAAGAGCGGGTTAGTGCCTATCTCTGCGTAATATTTCCTTTGTACATGTAAAATCGTTAGGCTACTATAAGTCTATCGCAATTATCATGGGGATGAAGAGGTTTCGGTCTCCCTCGCCCGGTGTAACATGTGCATGATTTATTGTTTAAACGGAACCAATGTGTTCAAGTAGACAAGTTATTTCTATTACTGTTGAGGTTGGGAGTTGCTTTCCTCCTCTCCCCCTGCTTAACCGCCAATCCTAAGGTATGACTTGGAAGGTATGCTAGTGTCCCTAGCCCTGTACCCTTTATTCCTCTCCCCCTGCTAGCGATCCGGTGCTAGAGGGGAGATATCAAGGCTTAAAGAGCCTCTCTCTCTTTGTTCACATTGTTGGACCTACTATCCCCGGCCAATCTGAATCGAAAAAATTCGCGACATTTAAGTGAAGGTTTGGTCCCCCTGATCCCACTCCTTTAACGAGGTGGGGGCTTAGGGATCCACTGTCAGAGAGAGTATGCCCCTTTATGGCCTACGCTCTCTGCTGTGATGCGCAACTGAACATTGGGACCTTTTAACTCCTTTACTCCCTCTTCCTTTTAAATTTCCCCCATTTCCAATTCTCCTCCTTTCGTTGACGACCTTGGCATAGTTTTTGGACTATTGAATTGCTGCCTTTTAACTTGATGGAGGGTGAGTTGGACGGCTGCCACTCCACCCTTAACTAGATGCTGACGTTGTTGAGCGAGGGGAAATTTTTATGTCAAGCCATGCCTGCAGTGCTGGTTCCGATCTCATGGGGACCTGACGTACCCTTAAGGCAGTTGTGGGTTGGCGTATATCCAGGTGGTGTCCAGGGCATTACCATGGTGTGACAGTATTGCTCCTCCCCAGTCGTGGGCCTCCCTGGTGAGAGGGAACCTCATCCTGGACGAAATTTAAAATCTTATTTATCTGGAAATTTACCAAATCCTCCCTCCCGACTTCTGGAACTGATTTAGACCACTCGAGAAACTTCAAGTCACAAAGACCAGGTTGGTATTAAAACTTTAATACCATATACCAGACCAAGGAAACCTAAGTACCGACTGACCCAACTTTGACTCACTTTGACTACCTCTTTGGAGTGAAGTTGGTCATGTTTCTTACTATGGAAGCAAACAAAAATATTTCAGCTTGTGAAATTGGAAAATTGCTTATTAAATAGCCATCAACGGCAGAAATGTCGTTCAGAAAAATAAAAGAACGACTTGCTTATGAAGCTACAACAAAAAGTCAGTCTGAGGTTATTTGGTCTTTAAAAACAATAGATAACTTATTGTCCAAGTAAAAAAACATGATAATAATTGAACATGTATCCAGGTAACCGATCGTATCTTCCTGACAATAACGACGATCCACATAATAAGAAATGCTGTTAGACCTCTCTCAAAAGAGGGGGATACCCCCGAGGTAGAGGAATTGCGAGGTTATGATGCAATAAGCAAAAGAGGTAGTACACACATACTAAAATAGCAAAATAAAATTTGAGGGTTTTTTCAGATCTGACCTCAAAAAAATAAAATTCTAGTCAAAATAGAGAATTAAGACCCTAATTCCAAGCCACTGCAGTGTCAAATTGCAGTAAGTATGGACTACACAAAGAGAAATTGTAGGAATGAACCGGTGTGCGCTTACTGTGGATCTACAGACACACCACCAGATGGAAGTTGGCGGTGAACCTAATGTGTAAACTGTGAGCAGAATCATCATGCTAGATCCAAAGACTGCATGCATTACATTAGCAACACTGACTAAAAATGTTAAAAGAAGGGCAAGGCAAATTCCTATAGCAGAGGCCTAAATGAATTAAAATGAAGTAGGAATTCAAGATCCTGCTAAGAAACGTACATATTCCTCTATAACGGGAACCAGTAATGAAAACAAAAGAAACATGACAGATAGAAGTAACAAGATTCAACAAAAGTAGATCTCAGAAGAATTCTGTTAATATGCCGGACAAAAACTAGGATTAGTAAGAAAATCATGTGAAACAAGTGCAATGAAATTGATAATATGCTATCAAATTCATTTGAGGGTGTTAATGCATATAGAAGCACAAGAAAATACTATCACAGCGGTGGAAGTAGGAGTGTGATGTACGAAAATAAAAAAAAAAAAAACCTTTAGAGAGACCCACCAAAAACAAAGAAACCGAACTATACTCAGAGAACATCAGTCAAACCAAAAACCAAGATCTGAAGAAAGAACAAAAACAAATGTGACATACCTTTATCTCCTAAAATGATATAAAACCTTGGATGCAGAGATCAAAACCAAGAATGGTAGGAGACCATACATGGCTGTGGTGACTATTTCAAGGGTGAGAGATTACTCCATCACCATAATCGTACATAAGAACAATAAACAGTAGGTATACAACTGCACACACATGTGGCTGCATGATGTGCTTCATTGTCATTGTGCAAAGATAACAAAATATTACACAGGATGCTTAAGGCAATATTATAAGAAATTTTCATGAAAGTATAGAAGAAAGAGGCCACCGATTTAAAGAACACCCATGAAAAAGGATTTATGTGCTTGAGCACTTAAATAATTTTAAGATAACAACTAATGTTGGTAAATCCAATTTTTCGAAAAAATTCAAGTTGATGATAATACAAAAAAGAAAACGAACACGACCGATATAACATAATATTTTCATAGTTTTATATTATACAATGGAACATAAATGGTCTACAGACAGATTACAGCCCTGGGGAGAAGTACAAAAGGTTTATTAAGGAAATATGAACCATGATTATTATGTCTACAACATGTCAATAATACAATTCCAACAATAGGTACATTATACTTAATATCAACATCACAGGTAGAAAGAAGGAAATTTAGGTACAGCATATATGTACATACAAGTATGTTTGACAAAGTAAACTGTAAACATAGCTGACCTCCAAGTATCAAGGTTTATTAAAATTCGAATAGAAACTATAATTATCATGTTTTATAATTTTACAACCACCAAATAAAATTACATAGTGATAAACTTGGAGAATACTATAAAAATGCCAAAGAACCTATGTTAATAGTGGGGGGAATTTTAATTCTCACACCCAATATGGGACTGTAAACTGTTCAAACTCAAATATAGTCAGGAAGTAAAGTAGAAGGAACTTTATAGATTCAAAATGACATATTTTGTATGAATGAATGATGAAGTTAGCACATATTATTCAAAACACATGGAACTTTTCTCGTATACTTAACTCTATGTTCAACAGGTATAGTTTGACAGGTTATGATTTGAACACATGGATGACTTGTACACTAGTGATATTTCCCAATATTAATTCCTTTTTACAAAATACCCCAGCAAAACACTTTCCTCACTAACAATATTTTATAAGCAGACTGGGACTTATGAAATGCATACTAGAAGTATACCACCTTTGTGAATATCTAAAAGGACCATATGAACTAATAGTTTCTTGTTCGTTGTCAATCAAAATGCTGCTGATAAAAAGCAATACCAAACTCAACCCATCCACGAAACACAAAAGTTCATGGGGTCCGAAAAGCTAAGACAGAATTGATAATATAAAACCTCATAGAGACTATTGGATAATTTTGATAATAGAAAGTTCAGTAAATAAAATAAAACAACATTACATCTTACAAGTACTTTTACAAAAAATGATATATTGTTACTAGAAATTGAGCATTAAAACCTATATACATCAAAATATCTGCAAAAATTTCGAAAGGGAAGTAAGTCAAGGAAGTAATAATTTCATGGAGGAAATATTTATCAGATCTCTCAATAATACTCCCTAAAAAACTATGGAAAAATTTCGGGAAAATAAATGTACCCATATGAAACCCCCAGACATGCATATGAAAGACGTAAACACGAATACTGCGATCCAAAGAAATTGAGTAATATAATAGGAGAAAACTTAGGCGCATGTAATTATTGACAAAATTTAGATGTCACTTCGCGCATAAAATAAAATCATATAGAACTAATAACAATAAATTTTCGAAAACAATAGAATCATATATTATAATATAAAATTAATATGGAAGAGTTTGAATTATCTCTCACTAACAGCACTAAATCTGCTCCTGGAGGTGACATATTTGTTTTGGAGATCTGCCAATTAGCACCTCTGGCGAAGACATACTTGTTCAATTTTATAATCATTTATGGCTTAGACTTATTTTCCTGATGAATGCGTAAAGCTAATAATTATTCCTATCCCCAAACCTGGAAAAGATCAGTGATGCAAATAACTATAGACCATGTCTCTAACAAGTTTGCCTTGTTGCAAGTTCTAGAAAAAATGGTAAATTCTCGATTAACATGGCACTTCGAGAAAATAAAAATCTTGACTCCCACTCATTTGGTCACAGTGCAACAGCTCTACACGTTAGATTCTCTCTCTAACCTCGAAGAACCAATATCGAAGAGGATTTGGCGAAAGCAATAACTGTATCAGTCTTTTTGAGACAAAAAAGGCTTATGATTACTACCTGGAATGTACTCCTATATTTAAAACTTTAACAAATACAACATTCGTGGACATTTACCTAGGTTCATGCCAAAACTTTTTACAATCGTAGCTTCAAGTGAGAACGATGATTATATCGAGAACATTTCCACTTGAAAATGGTGTTCCACAGAAGTGTCCTTAGTGTCACACTGTTTAACCTGGCAATTAATGATAATAATAAAAATCTACCCCTGAATTAAAGCAACCTTTACAGGATGATTTTGGACCATATCACTTATTCCCTCGTCGTATTAAACATGGCAGACGCAATCATTATAAAGTCTATATAAATAATTAATGGACCTCATCTGGAGGATTTAAAGTTATCCATAACATTAGAACTCAGCAAGTAGTATTTATAAAGATAAAAGATGGTAGTGAAGTGATGAAGTAATAGATTTAAAATCAGAAATCAATAGTATACCAATTAGGACAAACTGGCAAAATTTTTAGGTTTAGTGTTTGATACCTCCTTAAACTGGAACACACATAAAATACTTGAAATCAAATGTAAAAAAAGCATTAAAATCTAATTAGAAATTATCAACACTAATTGGGAAGCCGATAACAAACCCTTACTTACCGTACAAAGCAACAGTCTATCTATTAATTGATTCGGTAGCGAAGTATATGGCTCGGCGTCAGACGCAGCACTGAACGTTGACCCAGTTCATAATTAGGCCTTAGAATATTTCAGTGAGCCTTTAATCATCACGACCTCTTCCTTACAGGTTGAATGTGGTGAACGACTCTCTCTCTCTAGAGAGCTTGTTATAATGAAGAGTGCTCTGAGAATTAGGACAAGCGATTCTCCAACAAAAAAT
The DNA here is from genome assembly GCF_015104395.2 of Macrobrachium nipponense. Classification (NCBI taxonomy): domain Eukaryota; kingdom Metazoa; phylum Arthropoda; class Malacostraca; order Decapoda; family Palaemonidae; genus Macrobrachium; species Macrobrachium nipponense. The sequence goes on along the minus strand of NC_061103.1, from coordinate 11,562,988 downwards.
TATTTGAACTCAGAGATATTTTTATAACAATCATCCTCCCCCTTTTCCAATTAGAGCTAGAGGACTGTTTGAGTTAAAAAAAAAACACTAATGTGACTAGACAAATTCCTCCAGTAGCTAAAATTACCTCCGCCTGGACAATGAATAAAATGAAAACTTGCACACAAATTAAAATTTTATCAAAAAAAAATTTTATACTTATAATACTCCTCACACCATAGACAACATACAATAAGAACATATGACCGAAAAGGTCCCATTATCAATATTCACAGATGGATCGTAAATCGAACATGGAGTGGGATATGCTGCAGTGGTCCCAGGACAAATCAATACCAATTCCTCTTCCTAATACATCTTCAAATATTCACAGCAGAACTTTGCGCAATAGCCTCGCCAATAAAAATAATTAAAGAAACATCCTCAATAATTTTGTGATTTTTAGTGACTCGCAAGTGCCATAGAGGCCATCCAGATTATAAACAAACCAAATAATATAGTACAACAAATTAAATTACATTTCATAAATTAGATATTATTGGAAAACAGTAGAAATATGATTAGGCTCCCTGCCATGTAGGGATCAGGAAATGAGATGCTGACAAGCAGCCACAGAAGCATACAAATGACAAGATCAAGTGTGAATCTCCCAATGAGTGCTTAATGTAACATACATAAAGATGGGTATTTTAAGGAAATGGGCAACATTTTTAATGAAGAGTTCCAGAAAATGACAAATTAAAGCATAAAACCTGATGTTGGGAAAATGGAGTCATCATATCAGAGAGATAGCATGAACAAGTAATTCTGACACGTCTACGTATGGCCATACCCGTCTGACACATGGGCACTTAGTTGGATCAGAGCCCCCACGACTCTGCTCCCAGACTGTTCGAGTGCAAGGAGTGTGGTAAAGTCAGAACATTCTTGGTGGGCGAGTGTCCAAAGGTATGACCGCAGAAGAACTGTCAACTTTTGGAAATAAGACATGAAAGAATATTTTGTCATAATCTTTTACATTTTCGGTAGTTCCCGATTTGACTTTTTTGAGGAACTGCATTTTATTGTAAAATATAAAACATTGTGTTTTTTTAGTGAATTTTAAAAAATCATTTCAAAAAGTTAAACTAATTCTGAAGTTTTAATATACCGTTTTAAGTATTATGTAAGAGAACATAGAGTAAAAAAGTATTTATTGTGTGTGTTCTAGTAATGAAGCCATTTGCATGTGCATG
>NC_061103.1:11543944-11561253 GCF_015104395.2 Macrobrachium nipponense | reverse complement strand
AGCAAGGTTGGAAGAAGGGGGGTTAGATTTACGACCCATCCTCCCGAACCTACAGTTCTTTTCCGACGCATCGGACACAGGTTGGGGAGCCCTACTGGGAAAACTCAACGGACTTCAGGAGCTTGGTCGGAGAAGGAGAAGAAGTCCACATAAATGTAAAGGAACTGTTAGCAATTTTCTTGGGGCTCAGACAGTTTCGGAGTTTAGTAGAAGGTCGAGTAGTGGCAGTGCATTCCGACAACTCCACGGCTCTCTCGTACGTGCGGAAACAGGGGGGGACTCAGTCTTTCTCTCTGTACGAAGTAGCCAAGGATATCCTCCTGTGGTCAAACGAAGCGAAGGTTCAGCTAGTCCCGAGATTTGTTCCGGGAAAGATGAACGTTTCTGGCGGACGAGTTAAGTCGTCAACAGCAAGTGTTACCTCTGGAGTGGACTTTGGACAACAAGATTTGTCAGAAACTTTGGCGCCTTTGGGGACGACCGTCAATAGACCTGTCGCGACATCAAGGAACAACCGTCTTCTCTCTTTTGTTCTCCAGTCCCAGATCCTCTAGCTGGTCGGTGGACGCAATGCTGTTGGATTGGTCGGGTCTGGAAGCTTATGCATTCCTCCGTTCGGTCTAATAAGAGAGGTGCTGAACAAGTTCATGTCGCACAGCAATGTAACACTAACGTTAATCGCTCCCTTTTGGCCCAGGAAAGAGTGGTTCCTGGACCTTCTCCAGTTGTTAGTAGACTTCCCCAGACTTCTTCCTCCAGAGAAGTGGCTTCTCAAACAACCGCACTTCAAGAGGTTCCACCAAAAACTTGTTCGCTCTAGCTCTGACAGGGTTCAGACTGTCCGGAATCTTGTCAGAGCGAAAGGATTTTCAAGAAGAGCTGCAGAAGCTATCGCTCGTTGTAGGAGAGAGTCTTCTAACAAACTCTATCAAGGGAAGTGGAGAATCTTCAGAGAGTGGTGTAGAAGTGCTAAAGTCTCTACTTCTGCGACCTCTTTAACAGAAATAGCAGATTTTCTTCTATTTCTTAGGAACTCTAAGAAACTGGCTCCTTCGACGATCAGAGGATATAGAGCCATGCTCTCTTCGGTTTTTCGACATCGAGGTTTGGATATTTCCTCCAAATTCAGATCTGTCGGACCTCATTAGGTCTTTCGAAACCACTAAGCTCCCGCAAGATACAGTGACTTGGAACTTAGATGTGGTGCTTAAGTTCCTCATGGGGCCACCGTTTGAGCCTTTGAAGTCGGCTTCACTCAGGAACTTGACTAAGAAGGCACTTTTTCTTATTGCTCTAGCTTCTGCTAAGCGTGTCAGCGAATTGCACGCTATAGACAAAAGAGTCGGTTTCTCTCAAGGCAATGCTGTATTTTTCGGTATCTTTGACCTTTCTAGCCAAAAATGAGAATCCTTCTAATCCTTGGCCGAGGAGTTTTGTGGTAAGGAACTTATCTGATTTGGTTGGACATGAGGAGGAAGAAAGGCTCTTATGTCCAGTCAGGGCTATTAAGCAGTATCTGTTTGCCACTAAGGGTATTAGAGGACCAATCTTCTAAGCTCTGGACCTCGGTTCAAAAATCCCTCACGTCCTCTTTTCTAAGATGCTATATCGTTTTTTATTAGAGAGCTATCAGGGAAGCTCACTCGCAGTCCAAGAACGACAATCGTCCGTTCTGAGAGTTAAAGCTCACGAGGTTAGAGCAGTGGCAACTTCTTTAGCATCAGAAAGAATTTATCTTTAGCTTCGATTCTTCAGAGCACGTTTCTGGAGATCGAATTCGGTTTTTGCGAGTCATTACTCAAAGAGATAAGAAACGGTTTTCGAGAATTGTAAAACGTTAGGTCCGGTGGCGGTTTCTGGCATGGTGTTGGAGAAACGGCACAGGGGTCGTCACCTCTATGCTAACTTTTCACCTTGAATAGGTTGTCGAGTTCAAGGGAAGCTGGGGGTACTGAGTACCTGGGATAACTCACCAGTCTGTTAGGTCAGATTTTACAATGGTTGGGTATATATGTTTTTAAACTGGTGTGGTGACAAATGTTTTGTATGATTGAATTTCTGGTCTTAGCCCAGGGCAAAGGGCAATCTTTGTTGTTACTATCCTCCGTCAGTCAGCCTTGACTCGCTTGAACTACGGAAGGATTCCACTCCTGTAGAGGCTAACTTTGGTCAAATTCCAATTCTCTACAATAGTAAGAAGAGCAGCCGACAGAGGAAGTAACAGTCTGCTGTAGCTCTCTTACAAGGTAAGGTACAACAGACACCTTGAGTGTTTACTGGTATTGCAATAAATGTAACCATTTAAAAATACTAGTGGTCCACTGAATCCCACCTTCCCATAAATGTGTAATCAGCTCTATAATTGTTCGGTAAGACATACAATAAAAATGAAATTTTCATTATTAAAATGAAGTTTTATTATATACTTACCGAACAATTAATGATTATACCCACCCTCCTCCCCTTAGGTGGACGGACGGGCAGAAAGAATTGGATTCACCTGGGCAGTTGTACCTGGTTCTCCCGCGAGTGGAGGGAGATGACGTCATCACCACCAGTGTTGGCGACGCCGACGCGCTAAATTTGAATTTAGTATCCTGCGCTCGTGGAAATCACGGCTCTATAATTGTTCGGTAAGTATACAATAAAACTTCATTTTAATAATGAAAATTTCATTTTTCCGTTGCGCAGAATTCTAAATAAATTATGTAGGTTCACGATTGATAAAGTTTTTTTATGCAATAACCAAGAAACGGAGTCAGATATTCTATCAACAGGGCATCTCATTTTGGTGCTGTTGCGATATTCAACCAGTCCACGTGCGAAATTTAAATCCATACTGACTGTACAGTCTGGAGGCATTTCTCCCTTCTACACATATCTTGATTTCATAATATCGTAGGTATAGAATAAATTGGTGAGCAAGGAAATATGAAATAAAGCATAACAGTAAGTTTGACGAGTGAGAAAATAAACAATCGTATACAGACAGACTCTCTCTCTCTCTCTCTCTCTCTCTCTCTCTCTCTCTCTCTCTCTCTCTCTCTCTCTCTCTCTCTCTCTCTCTCTCTCTCTCTGAGAAAATAATAGATAGGAAACAAACAATGACTGAATATTGCTTGAATGCGATATGGCAAAAGTTTTGGCATGACTGAAGAGTGGAGTGACTTTGACACCGACTTACAAGTTATTCTGGTCATCTCACAGCCATAGATAGACATCAACTTCACAGCCGAAAAAGGGCAATCGTATACGAAATAAATAGGTATGGAAAATGCGAAATGCGGGCCTATGTTGTCCCATAAAAAAAGCTCTCGCTCGGACAGCTGTAAGATTTAGGAGAGGGAGAGAGAGAGAGAGAGAGGCCGATAGGAAGGAGATTAAAGTACTTGGGAAGGACAAAAACCTTATAATCTTATAATTATAGCCTCGGGGTTTGTCTCAGACATTCAAAGGTCTGTCACACACGGGCAGTTGTTGTTTTTGTAAAATTAGCATAAGGGCAGATCTTTAAAAGCCATGCCAGAGAGCTCGCCACGGTGACAAGACTATACCTTCCATATGAATTGACGATGTCCTATACGAAGATGCAGGAGATGAGGATGAAATGATCAAAGATCTGGAAGATGACGAATATGATGATGCCTTGATGGCAAAGAATTCAGAGCAGTATTTGATGATACGGACACGGAGAGCGACTTTGGAGGATTTTAGTTTATTAATTTTATGCAATTTTTTTTACTTTAATAAATTTTCACTTACCTGCGTATCCTAAAAGGAAAATAATAGTTCAAGTAACAAATGTTTCTTTTACTGAGTAAAACAAAAAGTAAAAAATCCTTCGGTGTTGTGCCTTAACTGATTTGGAAATTATAGATGGTTAGCCTAGAACAGTTAAACATGTTGTATAAACCAAAATAATGCAAATGGCGCACGATCGCTCTTTTGTATTTTAAAATACAATAGTAATATGAGAATGCATACAATTTTATTGGATATAGTGAAGTACAAGTAAAACATAACTTTTTAAAAGATCTACAGTTTTCCTCCGGTAGTAACTATCGCGATCTGCCGATTTGGGAAAGCATGGACGGTACGCTAATTTTATACCGCGTGTATGATGCGACCCCTTTAAAATTAGCTTCAAAATTAGGTTTCAAAAGTCACATAATATGCGAGTATATACGGTACTTACCTGGCAGATATATACGATTGATGGCCCACCCAGCCTCCCCTCAGGAGACAGGTGGAAGAGAATATCTGGCTGGAAAGGGAGATTGGTTCATACAACCGCCACCCAGCGGCATGTAAGGTAGATCACCTGACCTACCTGTCGCGTGTGCCGCGAGTTTTGAATTCTGTGGTGACGTCAGAGACGTAAGCTAAGTATATATCTGCCAGGTAAGTATGTACAAAACCTTATTGTATACTAACAATAACATATTTCTACTCAGTTGTGCCGGACCCATGGGCAGCTGCAGAGGACGCTCTTCAACACCCGTGGGACAACCTCTTCGTATACGCCTTTCCCCCGTTCTGTCTGATTCGCAAGGTGATCAGCAGAGTGCTGGTCACCGCGAATCTTCGGATGATTCTGGTGGCATCCAAATGGCCCCAGGCCGTTTGGTATCCGGACTTGCTGGCTCTGCTTGCCGAAGCTCCGAGAGAGATTCCCCCCTGGCACAACCTCCTGTGCCAGCCACATGTGGGACGGTACCACTGATAGGTTCGATCCCTGTCTCTTCATGGCTGGCTGTTATCCACCATCTCTTGCGAGCGAGAGGCTTTTCTCGCCGAGCAGAACAGAGATGGCTGGGTACCTCAGGCAGTCCTCTGCAGCTGTGTACCAGGGGAAGTGGTCTGTCTTCAGGAGGTAGCGGATTTCCTTGTCTTCCTTCGCCGAGAGAAGCTCCTCTCCATCACCGCAGTTAAAGGCTACAGAGCTGCCCTGGCCCTAGTCCTTAAACTGTGGGGAGTGGATATCTCCAACTCGTTCGAGATCTCCTTCTAATGAAGAGCTTCGAGAGGTCTTGCCACCCAGGGAAACTCAGGCCCCCCGGGGTGGGATGCACTTTCATCCTTAGGAGTTTTGACTCAAAGACCCTTCGAGCCACTTCGAGAGTCATCAGACAGGGATCTGACCCTCAAGACCCTCTTCTTGCTGGCCCTGGCATCGGCGAAGAGAGTAAGGGAACTTCATGGTCTTTCTTTCGGTGTTAAACATACGAGGGGATGGGGATCTGTGATGCTCGATTTTGTCCCGGACTTCGTAGCGAAGACTCAGAATCCTTCGGTCCCCTCCCTGAGGGACTTCACTGATTATGATGCGGATGAGATGCTGCTTTGTCCTGTGAGGGCGTTACGGCGCTATCTAAAGAGAACTCGGCACCTCAGGCCTGAGGTGTCGACGCCTCTTTGTTAGCACCGGGGTTACCAAGAAGGTGTCCAAGAAACATTCTTTCGTTCTGGCTTCATGAGGTAATCAGGATGGCGTACGCTGTGGATAGGAGTGACGACACCCGTACCCCTCATCCGAGAGCCCACAAAGTCAGAGGTATTGGTCCAACGCAAGAACTTCTCTGTGGCACAGGTGCTGAAGGCAGGGGTTTAGGCCAACCAGACCATCTTCACATCTTTTTATCTTCAGGATATCACCCACAGGTCCTTGAATACCTTCTCCTTGGGTGGCTGCTCAACAAGTTGTGTAGCTTACCCAGCACCCGAGCAGACAGAACAGCATCGCATCCTTGTGTGACTGCATGAATGGACGAGTGAAAGAGAGGTGTGACTGGCTTCTCTTCCTCCCTCTTTTCTCCTCCTATCCTGTGGGCAGAGGGCCATGGTCATCACTACGCTGGACAGGAGGCAGATGCAGGTAAGCTACGCTACTGAGCTCCATCCTATCCCTTTCATTTGGGATAGGAGCAGTTATCCACCACTCCCATAACAAGGGGGGCGAGTAAATGCAAGAGACAAACCCATGACTTCATATTGGCTCTTGAAGTAGGAAACTAGTTCTTGCTTGCTATTCAAGAAGGGCACGCTTGCCTCCCTCTTATGAATTTGGTCCAGAGGTCTGACCATGATCCTGCAGTGCACACCCTGATCACTGGGCAGAGGCTAGGATCCCTCCCTTTGCTCTTACGACCAGGGAGGGAACCAAGGTCGGACGAACACCAGTCTGTTCATAAGACTCAGATTCCACCCACCAATAAGTGAGTCTTCCTATTGTTAAAGGACCGAGGGTTTGTATACGTATCGGAACAAATAACAATTTTTCGAAAATTGTATTTTTGTACATTCAACTTCCCTGTCAGATATATACTTAGCTATAGACTCTGTCGTCCCCGACAGAAATTCAAATTTCGCGGCACACGCTACAGGTAGGTCAGGTGATCTACCCTCCCGCCGCTGGGTGGCAGGACTAGGAACCATTCCCGTTTTCTAATCAGATTTTCTCTGTCGCCGGTTCCAACAACACTGTTGTTGGTTCCTCCTGACCTGATTTTTGCTTTTCGTTCGCCTTTGATCTTCTGGACTGTCTTTTTGGTGAAGTACTGGATCGTTGGTTTGGCATACGCTATTGTGGACTGTTTTTGATTACGATTTTGGATTTTTCTTACAATGTCAGACTCTTCTTATGTAATTAGAGTGTGTGTGAATGAGGGGTGTAACGTGAGGCTACCGAAAGGTTCGGTAGACCCTCACACTGTATGTAAGAGGTGTAGGGAGAATGAGTGTTCTTTTACTAATCCTTGTAAGGAGTGTGAATGTCTGAGTGAGGAAGGATGGAGCACTCTAACTTCCTACTCGAGGAAGTTAGAGAAGGATAGGATTAGGAAGGCTTCCTCTAGAAGCACTAGTAGGTCTCGGTCTAACGAGCCAGTCGAGGATACTGTAGTTCCTATCCCATAACATAGTTGTAGCATCCTCTCCTACAGTTTTCAGCTCCTTCGCCCTTCACCGAACCTGCGGGATACGTCCGTAGAGATGGCTAACATGAAGGCCGCCTTAAGAAAGATGGAGCTTCAAATGCTTGCATGGGAAGGTAAGAGTGCAGTGTACGACGAGTGTAGTGTTCCGCTCCAGGCCTAGACCTCTTCCAAGCTCCAGGCCCAGAGGAGAAGGAATGTCGAAAGCCGTACGAAGGTTGTTGGAGAATCCCCACGGTCAGGCGTCCCTTCGGCAGGATCTGTTGCCTCGTCCCAGACTGCCAGGAATCGCCGCTGTAAAGGCATCCTGAAACAGTGTTCGGCTGAGGAGTCGCACCCCTTGAAGAGGACCTGGAAGGCTCCCAGCAGCATGTTGGATTCCAGCCTGGAGAGGTTTCCAGAGGAGTCTCCGGTAGACAGGAAGAGAGCCAGAAGATCCCCTGTCAGCCCTGCGCCTTGTTTGTATCTGCCTTCGGCTTCTAGACCTTTTTCTCCGCCCTTGGAAGAGGATCAAGAGGGTTCCGCTACTAAGATCCTTCTTAGTCTACAGCAGCAGATTTCGTCTCTTGTGGGCGCGCTTGTTAAACATCCTCCGCGCAGAAAAGACGTATCGCTTCCTGTCAAGAGATCCTCTACGCCCTACCGACCAAGAGGAGCTCCTCTCGGGACGAGAGTTTGTCTCCGAGAAGCGCCAACTGCCTCTCCTGTTAGGCACTCTCGCCTGGATTTTCATGGTTCGCCTGAGGCTCGCTCTTCTCCTCGCAGCCGTGTTTTGCCTAGAGGAAACAGTTCTCCTCGAAGATGTACCTCTCCTTGGAAGCTCTCGACACCGACCAGGCACACAGCGCCAGACGTAGGCTCGGTTTTGACCAGCCGTGAAGCGCCAGCCAGGCGCGAGGCGCTAGTCAGCCGCGAAGTGCCAGCCAGGCGCGATGCGTCAACCAGCCGCGAGGCACCACTCAGACGCGAGGCTCCAGCCAGGCGCGAGGCTCCAGCCAGGTGCGAGGCGCCACTCAGACGCGAGGCGCCAGCCAGGCGCGAAGCGTCTCCCAGCCGCTATGAATCGGCCTGCCGCGAGGCGCCAACCAGCGCGAGGCGCCCCAGCCGCGAGGCCCACCCAGCGCGAGGCGCCACCCAGCCGCGAGGCGCCACCAGCCGCGATGCGCCTTCAAGCCGTGAAGCGCCAACCAGGCGCTCAGCGCCATCCTGCCTTGAAGCGCCAGCCAGGTGTGCGCGGCGCCAGACAGGAATTCTCACCTACTAGATGCTTTTTTCCTGATAAGTGATCGCCTTCTGTCGCGGGAACGCTTCTCTAGGGTAGAAGCGCCCCTCTCGCAAGCAAGCTCTCCCATTTCAAGCCTCTAGTCACCAGACAGGCGCTCTTCGCCTACTAGACGCTATCCTTCCTTCGATCGCACTTCTCCTGGCAAGTTGGCAGAAGAAGGACTTGATGATGTCTCGGAGGACCGAGACTCTAGAGCGGCAGCGCTGTTGGATTACAAGACTTTAGCAGCCCTACTGGTTCAGGAGTTCGGCGACTCGCTCAGCCAGCTGCGCCTCCTCTCCTCGTTCGCTGTTCTCCAGCACTAGAACAGCAAAGACTTCCTCCTTCTTAAAGATGCGCCCTGACTATGTATTTCAATGAGGAAAGCACTCCAATCGGTTGGACTTGGTTGAAGTCCAAAGAGGAAGCGGGAAGACTGTTTTTCTGGGCTCAGCTCGTGTCGGCCTATGAAAGTATCCTTAATATCATTCTTTCTAGGTAAAATTAGCCTAAAATTACCAGAGCCAAAAACAAAATTAAGAAAATGTCAGTAAACTGACTCGCTCACTCTTAAAAAGAAGTGTCGGTATGATATAGGGGCGAGTGTGGAACACTACCACGAGACAAAACACCAATTAGAACTTCCTATCAGAATCCCCCCAAGAGAGGAAGCTGATACCAACGGGCGATGCAGCCTCTACTACTACTACTAGAGGGACGCCACGGACAGCAGCGCCCCTAGCGGACATCCTTAATTTTTAGCGCTAGCGTCGAGACGCAGATTTTACTTGTGCTGTGCTATCTCAGATTTATCCCTTTAATCTACGATGGAACGCTCTGCAATTGCCACGGCTAAGTTAAGTAACTCATAAGTAATATTTTACCACAAATTTATCTTCGGGGGTACCAGTATTTTCCTCTTAATAGGTCATATACGGTTCCCCGGTTGTCTCGTGGCGGCCATGCTGCCTCGTAAGAATTCCCGGTCCTCCATACTGGGACTCTTCTACTTATGGGCTTACTTTATCACGTTCATTGTTTTACATCGAGTTTTAACTAGTTTAGCCCTCCTACCATTCTCTTAGCTTGGTATTTAGGGCTATTATTTTATTCTGGCCCAGCATCCCGGCTCTTGCTCTACATCGGCTATCGCTGGCTCCGAGTAGGCTTCTGTTTCTTGGAACAGTCTGCCTCCTCCTGGGCTCTTTCTCTTTTACTAAAAGTGTCTCTTCCACCTTTTCGATGTATATATTTATTTTATTTGGGTGTTAGGCTAGCCTAGGTGCTTGTTTCCTTGTATTGGTACAGCTTGGTTCACGTGGCCCTCTCACGGTGTGTTGCTCGCGGCCTAGGCCACTTGCGGTCACGTGTTCCATAGCACCTTACCCTGCCCCTACCCTCCCTTTCTGGTATAGGGAGGAGCTGGGGGACCCCTTGGTTGTCATGACAACCTCAGTCGTTTTCTCTCATCCTACTCGGAGGTGACCAGGGGTTCCTCCCAGCGGGGGGTATAGGGCGACCACTCATGAGGTACCGGTTCTCCATGCGGGTAGTCGGTGAGGCGGGGAGGAGTAGGCCATCCCTCCCTCCTCTCTCGCTCCCGCGTGTTACGCCGAGACCTTCCTCCCCCCCTCCCCAGTTGCCTCAGCCACCTCCCTGCTATACGAAAGGAGCCTTCCGTCGCCAGCCGGGGCACCTTTGGTTATAGGTTACTGGCTCCGATAGCGGGCGGGGGTGGCACTACGAGTGGTCGATTGCTTGCCTACATATCCTTATATTTTCTCCCCGCTACCGGAAGGGAGCTTACTCCTTACCTACGCACTCTTCTAGTAGACGGGCGGAGAGAGGTTGTTTTATTATTGTTATTTTAAGGATATACCCTAATTGTACAATATTTTACAATGAATTGTGTATTATTATTATTTTATCGACCATCCCCGCCATTTTCCGTCGTGGTTTCCATTACCACCACTCCTGGTTGGTTGCCTTTTGTGCCTCCGCCATCGGCGGAGCCATAGCCTAAGATACCAACCTGGTTACCACACGTATTTTGGCGGGGCTCTGGTTTAATCTAACTTTATCGCTCCGGCACCAGCGGAGCATATGTTAGACTGTAAGTGTTTACTGGTACTCATGTACTTTTCCACTTACAGGCTACCAACTGCCAGTCCCAGCGTGTAACGCGACGTGTTCGACCCCTGTGGACATGATGAGTGTAGGTCTCACGCCACTGTGGCCACGTCGTTACGAGACGGATTATCGTCTGGCACCCTGAAGCCTGCGCCATCTGCTACGACATGGTCGGTCAGCTGGAGATGGGGTAAGTCCATTTATAGGCTTACTTATCATTTTACTAACAACTTCTAGCGTAAGTTTGTTAACCCCGTTCCACCATTGAAGCGCTAATCTCACCCTTCTTTCAGGCTACCGGTGTGAGGGAAGTCGCCCTCGCCACCCTGAAAGCGTGGGTGGGCGGCTTCGGGAAGAACGCCGCCAAAGGCCAGCCCTACATTTTGGACAGGAAGCTGGCCGTCCAGATCTTCCCCGCGGGCAAGTCGACGGGTTACGTTGACCCCTTGTCCGCTGCCCCGCTGATAGCCTCCATCCAGCAAGACCTCCAGCAATCATTTGGGGTCGTAGCCTCCCCAGGAGTCGGTCCCGGACGTCGCTGCCCTGGACCTTAACCTTGAACCTATGGCGGTAGGGGGGGAGGATTTGTTGGTTGAGGTAGTGTGTCGAGCGCCCAAGGTCTTTCCTTGGGTGCTCCTGGATCTTCTCCTGTCCCCTCTTCTTCCGCTTCATTCCAAGGCTTTGCGGGATCTGAGATCCCTATTCGCTCTCCCGCTCTCTCTGTACCTCCTAAGGAGAAGGGAAAGAGAGAACCGAAGACTCTAGCCAAGACGACTTCTAGGAAGTCGTCTTCGTCTCTTCGGGCCTAAGAAGTCGTCGACTTCCTATGCCGATGCGGTGAAGGCAAAGCCGAGCTCTTCTCAATCAAAGAGCTCCAGAAGCAAGGCTTCGAAGGAGAAGGCTCGCGCTCCCGCCGAGTCACTGCCTTCTCCCGCCTCCACCGCTTCCACTCCGGCTACGCCGGTAGGGGTAGCAGGCACTAGCACCTTTGATCCCTCTGCTTTCTCAGCAGGGGTGATGGAACAGGTGGGCGTGCTGGTAGGCTCGCAAATCTCCGCACTGGGGACACGGTTCGAGCAGATGTTTGCACAGCTGTCAAACACTCTGTCGCAATCTGGCCAATCAATCCAGGATCTCTCTAACAGAATGAGAGAAAATGCAGGACCGAGTAGCTGGGCTATCTCAGGTTCCTCCCCCAGTCTCCCCAGCGGGTCAAGCCACGGGGATTTCTTCACAAACTCCCGCCATATGAACGTCCTTGCCAGCTTTTCTCTATGGAGGAAAACCATGGAGAGTAGCTGCCTACGCTCCGTTTCAAAGATGGGAATGATCTCTATCTCGGAGTGTGGAACTCGAAGGATTGAGGACTTCGAGTTTTACCCTCCGGGTCTGACGCAGCCTTTCATCGGTTATGGCTAGGGCTGACGCCAACGGCTCTGACGAGGGAAGACAAGATCTCTAAGGAGGGTCGGTCCTATATAGTAGAGATCACGCTCAGCGGGGAATGGGTTCACTGCCTTGAGGACTGGGAGTGTAAAAACGAACACCAAACTCCAGGCCTACAAGAGTCCCTTCACTATTTGTTTTTCGCGACGGAAGAGGAGGTTTCTCTTCCGTTCGCCACGAAACTTAGTGGAGAAATCCCTTCAGGCAGTCCTCAAGGATGAGCCCATCCCACAGTTGAGGGAGGCGGAGTATACTTCTCCGCTCTCCCGGCCTTCGGACGAATTGTGGGAGAACTTGCCAGCTACGTCACGCTTGGTAAGCTCAAACCGGACTGCGCCATGGACCAGTTCGGCGAGAAACTACCAAGGCTGCCGGATTCCCTAATCCAGGCAGAGTTTGATGCGCGAACAAATAGGTTTGGCAGGTCCCTCAATTCCTCATAATCACGGAAGGAAATGGCTGCCCTCTCTTACGCTACGGAACCGCTGTTCAAGATTCTGGCGAAATACAGTTTTCAGACGGTTCTAACGGACGCTTTTGACTTCTTCCAGGCTAGGAGGAACTGCCCGGAAGCATGTCTTACAAGAATGTACCATCAGGCATGAGCCTAATAGACTCTTGGCCGCTAGCATGTGGGGAGCGGATCTCTTCCCAGAGTCCGCAAGTTAACGAGGTACACCACGAAGTGCTAGACTAACCAGAGCCTTAGAGCTAGGTGGGGTATTTCCTCGAGAGGAAACAGGAATCCGTTCCCACTGCTGGCAAGAAAACCGAAGAAGGCTGGTAAGAGGTTCCAGCTATATAAAAAACTCCAGCAACAGCAGCAATTTGTGCAGTCGGTACCCGGTTACCCAACAGGGACAACCTGCCAGCTCAAAGCGAACCAGAAACCAGCCTATCTCCTGTTGCCCCGCAATCTCAGCCATCCACTTCCTACGCTATCTCGCCGGCCTTCAACCCTGCATATGAGGCTCAAGGCTACACTCAGCCGAGAGGTAGGGCGAGAGGTTACTTTCGTCAGCGTGGCGCAGGAAGAGGTACGAGGAGCAGGCAGTTCAGAGGAGGGCGTGGTGGCCAACCCGCCCATCAACAATGAGGCTCCCCAGGTAGGAGGGAGGCTGTTCCTCTTCCGCCACAGGTGGGGGTTCAGCAATTGGGCACAGAGCATAGTGTCCAAAGGATTAGGCTGGAGTTGGATCAAAGATCCTCCTCCAATCAAAATCATTCCATCAGACACCGTCAAAAGGAATTGACAGATTACGCGGAAGAACTCCTTCAGAAAGGAGCTATTGCGAGAGTCAAACATCTAAAATTTCAAGGTCGCTTATTCAGCGTGCCAAAGAAAGGCTCAACAAAAAGAAGGGTAATCTTAGACTTGTCAAAGCTAAACTCTTTCATTCGTTGCGACAAGTTCAAGATGCTTACCCTCTCGCAAGTAAGGACCTTACTTCCACGTGGAGCCGTCACATGCTCCATCGATCTTACAGACGCATACTATCATATCCCTATAGCCAGGCACTTCCGCCCATTCCTAGGATTCAGGCTAGGAAATCAAACATTCTCATTCAAAGTGATGCCCTTCGGTCTGAATGTAGCCCCCAGGGTATTCACAAAGATAGCAGAAGTGGTTGTACAACAATTAAGGGCTCAGGGAATCATGGTAGCAGCATACCTCGACGATTGGTTGATCTGGGCACCAACAGTCGAGGAATGTCTCAAAGCCACCAAAAAGGTAGTTCACTTTCTGGAACATCTGGGGTTCCAGATAAACAAAACAAAATCCAGACTTACTCCGGAATCTCGTTTTCAGTGGCTAGGAATCCAATGGGATTTGTCTTCCCACAATCTGTCAATTCCAGTGGTCAAACGGAAGGAAATAGCAAAATCTGTCAGGCAATTTCTCAAATGCAAACAAACGTCAAGAAGAAACCAGGAGAGAATCCTAGGGTCTCTTCAGTTTGCTTCGGTAAACAGATATCCTTCTGAAAGCAAGGCTGAAAGATATAAATCGAATTTGGCGGTCAAAAGCAAACTCCAAATATCGAGGACAAGTTGTCAGTAATTCCACAGATCCTCCGCAACCAACTACGGCCTTGGTCAAAAGTAAGAACTTAGCCAAGAAAGTACCCCCTTCAATATCCCCTCCACCCAGTGTTAACCATTCACACGGATGCATCCCTGTCCGGGTTTGGCATGGGGGGATACTCTCAGTTCAAACAGGTTCAGGGGACTTGGTCAGTTCAATTTCGCCAGCTCCACATAAACGTGTTGGAAGCAATGGCAGTATTTCTTACTCTGAAGAGACTGCTTCCCCCGAAGAAGTCTCATCTAAGGCTAGTTTTGGACAGTGCAGTGGTAGTTCATTGCATCAACAGAGGAGGGTCCAAATCCAAGCATGTGAATCATGTCATGATAGCCATCTTTGCATTAGCAAACAAACACAAATGGCATCTGTCTGCCACTCACCTGGCAGGAGTAAGAAATGTGATAGCAGACGCCCTGTCCGGTCAGTTCCTTCTGGAATCAGAGTGGTCTCTGGACGTAGGGTCATTCCAGTGGGTAAGCCTGAGAGTCCCAGGTCTCCAAGTGGATCTCTTCGCCTCACAAGCGAACCACAAGCTCCCTGCTATGTGGCCTCCCCCAACCTGGAACCCTCTGGCTTATGCCACGGACGCCCTGTCGTTGGATTGGAATCAGTGGAGGAGAATTTATGTTTTTCCTCCAGTGAATCTTCTCTTGAAAGTCCTAAGCAAACTAAGGTCTTTCAAAGGGATAGTAGCTCTGATTGCACCGGACTGGCCCAAGAGCAACTGGTATCCTCTTCTTCTGGAATTGGGTCTCCGACCTCAACGGATCCCCAATCCCAAGCTATCACAATCAGTACAAATGAGGACTGTGTTCGCTTCCTCAGGAACTCTCCAGACCCTAACTTTATGGACTTCATGAAGTTTGCGGCTAATAAAGATGCTGACATTGATCCACAGAATATTCTCTTCCTAGAATCAGATAAGAGAGAGTCAACCATTAGACAATATGACTCAGCTGTTAAAAAATTAGCATCTTTCTTGAGAGAATCGAACACTACAACCATGACAGTTAATTTGGCTATATCCTTTTTCAGATCCTTGTTTGAAAAAGGTTTAGCAGCTAGCACGATTACCACTCATAAATCGGCTTTGAAGAAAATCTTTCAAGTAGGTTTTCAGATAGATCTGACTGAATCTTATTTCACATCTATCCCTAAAGCCTGTGCTAGACTTAGACCTTCTCAGAGGCCTACTACAGTTTCATGGTTCTTAAATGATGTCCTCAAACTAGCTTCAGATACTGAACAACCTCATCTTGTACATTCATAATGCTCCTGAGGAAGACATTATTCTTATTAAGCCTAGCCTCAGGAGCTAGAATCTCAGAACTGTCGGCTCTATCCAGGGATGCGGGTCATGTGGAATTCCTCCCATCAGGAGAAGTTCTACTTGCTCCGGATCGTAGCTTTTTAGCCAAAAATGAGGATCCTCTTGCAAGGTGGGCTCCTTGGAAGGTTATCCCACTTTCACAGGATCCTTCTCTCTGCCCAGTATCAACTCTTAGAGCCTTTCTATCTCGTACTTCTTCAAGATCCTCAGGTGCTCTCTTCATGAGAGAAAAAGGTGGTACTTTGTCAGTAAAAGGCATTAGACAGCAAATCCTTTACTTCATTAAACAAGCCAACCCTGAGTCATTCCCAAAAGCACATGATATCAGGGGAGTAGCCACCTCAATTAATTATTTTCAACATATGAACTTTGAGGATCTTAGAAAGTATACTGGATGGAAATCCCCGACAGTCTTTAAACGGCATTATTTAAGTCCTTGGAATCTTAAAGTTTTTCAGCAGTAGCAGCGGGAAACATAGTTTCCCCTGATACTGTATAGTAGTTGTAGTATAGATCCAGGTCTCCTTTCTACCTACATCAGCCAACATGCCTCACCCTATCGCCAGGCTACTCAAATATCATAGCCTTAGCCGTTGAATCATATAGTGGATTGTCCCTTATTTTTTTGCTAGGGACATCCACACTTGTATGATAATGTACTTCAGTGTACCTACCCATTATTTTTATGCTAGGGTAGGACACAATATGTTTGTATATATTCACAATTTTTTTTGTATTTATGATGAACTTCAGTGTACCTACCCTTATTTTTATGCTAGGGTAGGACACAATGTGTTTGTATATATTTTGCAATATTTGTATTAATGATGGATTTCAGTGTACCTACCCTTATTTTTATGCTAGGGTAGGACACATGAGTTTGTATATTTTGTAATTTTGTTAAGTAAATCCCCTTTTTTCTTTATATTACATGCAGCACTGTAATTTACTGTAATTACATTTAAGTTACTTTAAGATTACTAACGTTCTATTATTTTACTGTTTAGTATAAGTTAGTTTAAGTGCTTAGTTTGTATGCTGTAATTGATTTACTTATATTATATCCATCATTTTACACTGTTTTTCATTGTTCCTCTTTTCCCATCTTGTCTGTTTCTCTGGTACTCTTTCATAGGCCGACACGAGCTGAGCCAGAAAGGGATTTTGACGAAGGAAAAATCTATTTCTGGGTGATTGGCTCGTGTCGCCCTATGAAACCCCCCCTTTATGGTTTGTTTTCCCCCCCTTGCAGGACAAGATGTATTTAGCTGTTTTAATTAAGGATGTCCGCTAGGGGCGCTGCTGTCCGTGGCGTCCTCCTAGTAGTAGTAGTAGAGGCTGCATCGCCCGTTGGTATCAGCTCTCTCTTGGGGGGATTCTGATAGGAAGTTCTAATTGGTGTTTGTCTCGTGGTAGTGTTCCACACTCGCCCCATATCATACCGACACTTCTTTTTAAGTAGTGATGCGAGTCAGTTTATCTGACATTTTCGTAATTTTGTTTTTCTCTGGTAATTTTAGGCTAATTTTACCTAGAAAGAATGATATTAAGGATACTTTCATAGGGCGACACGAGCCAATCACCCAGAAATAGATTTTTCCTTCGTCAAAATCCCTTTTTTGTGTCCTCTCTCCAAGCTCTCGGGAAGGAGAGGAATTTGGTACGAGATGGGAGAACCAATGGGACTGGGTCTTCCATCTTCTGCGGAAGTGGATTTTTCTACCTTGGTAGATTCATCTAGGAGGCATGCTCTTCCACGGCCAAGACTACATGGGAAATGTCGGAGATGGACCACCTCCTCAAGGGGACTCTTCCATGTCCTGGAAGTGTTTTAACTTTTTGGATTGGTCCCTTGGGGCGTTGGCTAAGAAAACTGTGGATCCTGATTTTCTTGGACCCAGAAGTCCTTAATAGCGTGCTGTCCTGCATGGACAAAGCTGTCCGAGACGGATCGGGGGAGTTAGCTTCTCTCTTCGGACAGAGATGTTGAAGAAAAGAGCAGTTTTTAGCTCTTTTCTTACCAAATCCGTCTCTCCGGTACAGAGGTCTTCCTTGTTGTACGCCCTCTGTTGAACCAATTGTTTCCTTCACAGTTGGTTAAGGACATTTCTCACTCTTTGA